>NC_071525.1:3259903-3567307 GCF_027887155.1 Malaclemys terrapin pileata
CTCACGTCCCAGCAGCCCTACCTGCACCATGCAAAAAACCCCACTGCTAGCAAGAGAGCCCAGTTGTTCTGTTGCTGTGGGCGGGGCGGGGCATTCTGGGCGGAGCTAGACCTCATCGCATTCCCCTATAAAAGTGGGACTCGCGGTCACGTCTACAGTGCACAGCAAGCCTGGGCTTTGACTCAGGTTTGAGCCCCCAGCCCCCTTTCTGTGCACACACGAATCAGTCTGATTCACATCAGCAAGCGCTCAGGACCTGGGTCCTAGAGCCCTGGTGGGGGAGTGGGTCAGAGCCCGCGGTCCAAGCCCTGCAGTGTGGACTCAGCTCAAGTCACAGACCTGGTCTGCACCATGCAGTATGGACGTGTTAGCACGGTTGTGGGACCCGGGTTTGCAATGCAGCGCGGACGCTCCAACACCGAGTGCACACGCCCAGCTCCCACGCAGACCCGGGTTTGCAATGCAGCGCGGACAGGGCTAGGCCCAGACCTCCAGCATTCCCAAGCCCAGCAAACTCAAACGGTAACAGCAGCTCCTCAAATCGATAGACACTGTCCCTGCCACATAGGAGGGGATACACCCTTCAGTGGCCTAATGGATCAGGCTTTGCTCTGTCACTGATCTGATGTGCGAATCACGGAGCCTCTGTTTCCTCTCCCTCTTTGGACTGTAAGCTCTGTGGAACAGGGACCGTCTCCCTGTGCACAACAACGTGCTGATCTCAGCTGGGACACACACTGCTACAGCACAAACAATTGTAAGCCGGGTGCATATTGAGCCCCGGGAGATAAAGCGTCCTCACAGATTGCTGCAAGGGGGTGAGGTTTCATTGCGGTGCAAGGATACAATAGAAATAATCATAGGAAGGTTGCATCACGCTTTCTCTTGCCGTAATGCTCTGAGGACCCTGATGTACCAACTGCAGGATGAACACGAGCCCCCTGCCCTAGAGAGCTTTCTCCCACATTGCAGCAGGAGTTCATGCCCGCAGCGTATAAATGCAGCGGGGGCGGGGGGTGGCTGGGGCCTTGCACTGAACTAGAGCTGGGTGGGGAAGCGTTTTCCTGTCCTCCAAGAATTTGAAATTTTCTCTATCCTGAATCAGATGGAAAAGTTGACTTCGCAAAGTTAGGAACCAAAAATGCAACGGGGTCAACCAAAAGGTTTGGAGAGGGACGGAGGGGGCCAGCAGGGACCCCCCCCACACACACACACCCCTTAGCCCTGGAAACAAAAAGTCATTTTGCCCTACAAAAGTGCAACTTTTTTCATTTCAAAACTGTGTGAAATGGGACATTGACAATTTGGAAAGGTTCTCCCCCCCACACACCCCATTTTTATGAAATGAGAAATTCCTCCAAACTGACCCTTTCCCTCCAAACACTTTTGGCTTTGACAAGTCGGGGTTTTCCGACGGAGAAACATTTCACCGAAGGATTCCTGCCCAGCTCTGTGCTGAGCCCCGCGTGGCTCCTCACGGCACAGTGCCACGTTTCTGACAGTGGAGGGCAGCAAGAAGCCACCCAAAATCCACACGCCAAGACTCCAGCCTGCTAGAGTGAAACTGCGGCGGTACACTGGGGCTCAGGGCAGGCTGGATAGGACCCTGGAGATAGCTGCTCTGGGCCCCTGGCTCCGTCCCAGCCCCGAACGCTGGCTGTTGTAAAGGCTGTTTATTATGGGCATCAGACCCATCCCGCAAGTGGGAGCTCGTCCCAGGCCGGGTCTTTCCAAAGGGGGAGAGAGGCCAACCCTCCCCCTTCCGCCCTGGGCCGCGGGATTCAGGGGGGTGGGAGAGCAGGCTCCCTCCAAACCAGTGAGAGCCGCAGCCAGATGCACACCACTGGCGGGGGCACCAAGCCATCAGCACTGAGCCCCCCCCAACGGACACGACCTGGTGCATGGGGGTGCAGAGCCGCTCAGGTGTGGCCCCCAATCCCTGCCCTCCAGACCCACATGGTGCTGTGACCGCCCATGCACCAGGTCGCAAGGCCATTTGGGTTTGGCCCCGGACCCCCCTCCAGTCATGACAGGGGCCACGGGGCCAAACCTGAACAGGCCATGGGGAGCCAGCGCTGCTCCTCCTTGCCACTGCCATGGGGCCAGCTCCTGCATTGGGGCTGCCTCCCTCCCCGCCCCTTCCAGCAGCCCTTGTGCCCTCTGCTCTGCCCACAAGCCTGGCTTAGCCACCACCTCACGAGCTGCAGAGTGCTACACGGGGGAGCTGGCCAGGAGCCCGGGGCAGCACCATGTGAAAAATCTCTGGGGTCATCCCTGGATCAAAGAGCCACAAACTTTGAGCCGTGCACCCCGATCAGACCTTCAGAGCTCGGCCTGAGGGCAAAGCACCAGTCCCCACAGCCCACGGGGTAGGGATGGATCCAGACACTGCAGCCGGAGCCCATCTTAGCTGCTTCTCACCTCCTCCCCTCCTTCGCCCCCATGCCCATCCCCAGCTTTAGGCCAGGTTCTTGGGGGATCTGCTCAGGCCTGCCCCTAAAGCCCCCCTCCCGCCTCTATCGCGCACACACCCACCACTCAGCACTGGGACCCCCAAGTCCCATGGAGGTTCCAAACTCGCCATGTCCGGCCACTCTCCCTGCTGGGCCCAGCGCTCTCGTGGGTTGGCGGCGGGAAGGGGGTTGGAGACTGGGGGCTCCCAGGGAAGGGGATGGAGAGCGGAGCCTGTGAGGAGACGCGTGGGAGGCACAGAAAGGTGCTGCTAACCGCTGATGAGTCAGCCAGGTCCCAGAAAGCTTCTGAACCCAGAGGCCCCGTCTGCCCTTCTGCAGCTGCTCCTGGGGTCAGCTCTTGATCACGTGCTGAGCATAGTTCCTCTCTGCAGGAGATGCCGCAGCCTCAGATCCCTCCCTGTCTAGGCACAGAGGTAGCTTGTGTTAGTCTGTCTAGTGGCTGCTGTTCTAGGGGGACTCTGTTTCTCCTCCCTCTGCCTTGTCTATTTAGCTTGGGAGTTCTTGAGAGAGCCGCTGTGCGTACACATAGTAAGCGACAGTCCCTGCCCCAAAGCCCTTACAATCTAAATAGCCAAAGAGAGGACAGGGAAGCAAAGGCCCAGAAAGGGGATGTAGGAATAGAACCCAGGCATCCGAGTCCCTCTCCATTGGGCAACACTGCCTCCCAAAGTGCTGGCTTGATGGCTGTAGAGGGAATGATCCCAGTGTAACCGAGAAGGCTGCTGGGAAAAACGTTACTAGAACTTTGTTGTTTTAAGCCTTCTATTTTATTAGGCAAGTGAAAGACGATCCCCAGCAACATTCCCGACCATATAAACCCACACCCGTCTGCAGCATAAAAGAGAGAACACAATCCAGCTTGTATGTCACTGACAGCTTCAAAGCACCAGCAGGTGAGCTCTGATCTGGCGCACCTGAGTGGAATTACGCAGGCTACCAATCTAAACAAACACAAACAGCTAGATCAGCAGCTCTCTGATGAACCCAAATGAGAGGAGGGCCCTGATATGTCAGTTTCACTGCTCTGTTACTGGTATTATGGGGGCAGCTTTAGGTCCCAAATTAGGTCAGGACCCCTTCATGCTAGGCACTGTACGCACATAATGAGAGTTTCCTCGGGCCTTGAAGAGCCCAGTCCATCTAAGTAGCCAAGACCAACCAAGGGAGTAACAGGATCCCCATTTTATAGATGGAGAAACTGAGGCACGGAAAGATGCCGCTTCCCCAAGGCCACCAGGAAAACCACAGAAGAGCCAAGAAACCAGTCCAGAGCTGCATTCCAGTAACCACAAAAATTCACTCCCCTTCTTTTGTAGGCTCCCCACCCGCATGGCCCCTGGAGGGGATGTGCGGCAAAGCAAATTGTCCTCATCTGGCACCCCCTGCTGGGAGATGCTCAGGCCCTGCAGGGCTTCATTTTTCTCAGCCCTCCGGCCAGGTCACTTACAGCCCCCCCCAGGGTAAAAGAGAGTCCCATAAACAAGAGTCCAGTGGCCTTACATCAGGTCTCCAGCACCTGGGTCTGGGCTCTGTGGTTTTTACATCCTGTTGTCCCAGGGCTTTCAAGGGTCCTTAGACCCTTATGCCAGGGGGCTTTGCACCCCCTTCGCTGGGTTCCAGCCCAGGGAAACTGTAGCAAGCAGGTAAGGTGCAACCAGATCTCCAGCTTCTCCTCACTCTCTCACACCCATCATATTCTCATAACAACTGTGAAACTCACCAGAGTCTGGTCTATTTCCCTTGCCACAGGGGTGGGAAGCTGCCTGCCTGCAGACTCAGGCAAATGAGGCTCCACCAGGGCACATTCGGAAAGTTTTCTTTACAACCGTAAGGGGTAGATGCACAATTTTTTTAAAAAGGCAAAAGCTGAGATTCTGCCCAAATAAAGGGGCCTCTCTAATCCCTGTGGAAAACTTCCCACTCCCCAGGATCTTACAGGCGAAACAATTTTTCAAGCCCCTGATATTCAGCACCTTTAGTTTGGGCTTCTGTAGTTTCTGGGGCGGGGGGCGGGGTAGGAGAGAAGAGGGTAAAAAAAAAAAGCTAGAAGGAAAAGTGAACAGAACTGTCTGGACAATCAGCAAAGCCTGGGCTTCGGTTTGGGAAGCCTGGGAGTGCTTTGAGTTTGATCAGACTGGTTAGTTCAGCAGTGGAGGAATCGCATGAGTGTCCCCAGGCAGGATGGGAATGGCGGTTCCCATTAATGATATAGCCCCCCGCCATGGAAGAGTTGTTGGGGGGTTATGGGGAAGTATCTGAGGACAGACACAGACTTAACTCCTGTCTCCATGTGTCTCTGCAGAGGTGTTAATGGGCCACTCTACCCTTATGCTAAACACCTTGCATGATGCTGTGAGGGGGGAGGACACCTTTCCCAGCCTGAAGAAGAGCTCTGTGTGGCTGAAAAACTTCTCTCTCTTCCCACCAGAAGTAGGTCTAATAAAAGACAGATATTAGCTCCCCCCTCCCCTTGTCTGTGTGTGTCCTGGGCACTCCCAGCCAAAGTGAAATGAGGGCAAAGGGGTATCCTGTCCCTTTAAAAACACAGAGCCAAGGCCTTCCTCCCCCTGCCCCCCCAAAGGATGCTGGGGTGGGGGTTCATACCCCATGGGCCTTAGGGAGGAAGCACTGGGCTGGAGCGGCTGGGAGAGGGGGCCTGTTTTCATGTGCAAGAAAATGGGGGTTCAGGGGACTTCCATTGCTCTGCAGGGAACAGGGTGAATGGGGGAGCGGTGCAGAGCGGGGGAGGGGCTGATGGCGCCAAGATGAAAGTCTGACACCCCCCCATCTCCTCTTCCCACCCCTCAGTGCAGAATTCCCTAGCCTCCATGTCCAGGATTCCCCCCCCACACACACACATTTCCCTTCAGTCAAGAATCCCCCCAACACACATCCAGGATCCCCTCCCCCACCCCATCAAAGTCTCCCCCCCATCAAGGATTCCTCCCCGCTGATTCGAAGATTTCCCCCCCACCCCCGTCCAGGATCCCCCACCTCCAGAATTCACCCCTCCTCTCAAAGATCCCACCTCTGCATCAGGGATCCCACTCCCTGCCCAAGTTCTGCCCACCCCATCCCTCTAGGATCCCCCCCAATCCAGGATCTTCCCTCCCCCTGCAACATCTTCTGTCTCTGTTCAGACTCTGCCCCGTGTTCAAAAAACTCCCCCCGCCACCCCCACATCTCTATGATCCCCTCCCCCATGACAAGATTTCCCTCCCACACCAAGATTCCCCCTGCCCCCCCAAAAGTCAATTATCCTCTGTCCCCGTCCAGAATCTGACCCCCATGTCAAAAATCTGCCCCCCCAACAGCTCTATGATCCCCTCTCCCATGTCAAGAATTTGCTCCCCATAGCCTGAATTTCTCCCCCCAATCAATCACCCTCTGTGCCTCTGCCCCCCCCGTAAAAAATACCCCCCACCTCTATGATCCCCTCCCCATGTCCTGGATTTCCTCCCCAAGTCAATGACCCTCTGTGCCTCTGCCCCCCCTGTAAAAAATACCCCCCACCTCTATGATCCCCTCCCCATGTCCTGGATTGCCCCCCAAGTCAATCACCCCCTGTGCCTCTGCCCCCCCTGTAAAAAATACCCCCCACCTCTATGATCCCCTCCCCATGTCCTGGATTGCCCCCCAAGTCAATCACCCTCTGTGCCTCTGCCCCCCTGTAAAAAATACCCCCCACCTCTATGATCCCCTCCCCATGTCCTGGATTGCCCCCCAAGTCAATTACCCTCTGTGCCTCTGCCCAGAATCTGCTCCCCATGTCAAAAACTCCCTGTCCATGTCCAGGACAACCCCCCCCCAGTCAATCATCCTCTGCCGAGAATCTGCCCCCCCATGTCAAAAATACCCCCCCCCCATGATTCCCTCCCCCATGTCCAGGATCTCCCCCCCGTCCATCACCCTCTGCCTCTGTCCACATCCCACCCCCCCCCTTTGGCCCAAGTTACTGGTGGGTTGTTCTGAGAGCCCCCCCCCGGCCCGGCCAGCTCCTCGGCCCCCCTCCCCCGCTCGCTCCCAGTGGTTCCCTCCCCGCCTCGCTCCATCCCCTCGCTCCATCCAGCGCCACCACTCCGGAGCGCCAGGCAGAGCGAGCCCGGAGCGAGCCAGCCGGAGGGCCCCTTGCGCCGGAGCCGTGGAAATGGTTTGGCGGCGGCGCTGAAGCCGGGCAGGGCGCGGAGAAGGCGAGAGACCCCCCACCCCCGCCGCCCCCCAGCTCCGCGCACCGGACCCCCTGATCCCCCCCTGCCCCCCACACCCCCCCCCCCCCCCAGCTCCCGGGCCAAAGGCGGGAGCATGCGGAATTTGCGGCTCTTTCTGGTCTGGGTTGTGACTCTGACTGACACGCAGTGCCAAGGTAAGGGGGGGCCCCGCGCCCCCACCTCTTTTGTGTCCCCGCGCGCGGGGGGGGGCGAGTTTGCAAGTTGTTCGTGGGAGGATGGGCGAGGGCCGAAGGAGCGCGGGAGGGGGGCCGAGATGGAAAGATCCCCCCCCCCCCGAACCCCACTCACCCCCCCCCAATTCCTTCTGCAAACGTAGCAGCCGGGCCTGATCCTGGTGTAACTTCAGTGGCTTCGCTGGAACGGCTCCTGATTCGGGGGGGGGGGGTCGGTAGCCCTCCCCCCAACCCCACTTCTTTCATGGGAAATCGGGGGGGAGGGGGAATTGCATCTTCTTGGATCTAAAGCTGGGGGGGGAGTTAAGGGGGAGCCGCTTCCAGTCCCCCCCCCCTCCCGGTGTAACACTGGTGGGTAGCCTTGGTTGTTGCCCTTTTATTGGTGTATTTGTGTTGCTCAGAGAAAAGTTTTGTGGCAAAAAGAGCGGGGAGGGGGGGCCCGGAAGGCTGAAGGGGGAAAGTGAAGGAAGAGAGGGAGGAATGGCAGAGAGGAGAGTCACACGGATGCCAAGGAAGGGGAGGAGAGAGCGGGATGGGGAATGTGGGGGGAAGGGCAGGGGAGAGGCTGCGATTTCAAGTTATAAAGGGGGGGGGGTCCGAACCGTGTTTGTACAAGTTCTGCGGGGTTAGCCCCTCGCGGGGTGCATGGGGGGGCTGCTTTCCCGGGAATCCTCCCCCCCACACACACACACACACGCTGGGGAGCGGCTCCCAGGCCAAACCGCTGGCTGGAGAACAGCTGGGGCTCTCCTGGTGGAAGGACCATTCCAGGAAAGGGGAGCCCCTGTCTGGGAAGCCTGGGAGTTGGCATTAAACCTTGCTCTGTGCCCACTTGCGGGAAGCCGGGGGTGGGGTGGGGGGCTAGCTGGACTGGAGTCCCGGGTGCCCCCTCCTCGATCCGGGTGGGGACCCTTCCTGGGATGCCTTGTGCTGATGTCGCAGCAAAGGGGAAAAAAGGGGAATTTGTGTTTGCAGCAGGGGCGTCTTGTCTGTGACTCCAAGCGAGATGTGTGGGGCAGGGGAGCTGGGGTGTGTGTGGTGGGATCTCTCCCCAGGGGCAGGGTTGTGTGTGGGGCGAGGGAGCTGGGGTGTGTGTGGTGGGATCTCTCTCCAGGGGCAGGGTTGTGTGTGGGGTAGGGGAGCTGGGGTGTGTGTGGTGGGATCTCTCTCCAGGGGCAGGGTTGTGTGTGGGGTAGGGGAGCTGGGGTGTGTGTGGTGGGATCTCTCCCCAGGGGCAGGGTTGTGTGTGGGGCAGGGGAGCTGGGGTGTGTGGTGGGATCTCTCCCCAGGGGCAGGGTTGTGTGTGGGGCAGGGGAGCTGGGGTGTGTGGTAGGATCTCTCCCCAGGGGCAGAGTTGTGTGTGGGGCAGGGGAGCTGGGGTGTGTGTGGTGGGATCTCTCCCCAGGGGCAGGGTTGTGTGTGGGGCAGGGGAGCTGGGGGTGTGCGGTGGGATCTCTCTCCAGGGGCAGGGTTGTGTGTGGGGCAGGGGAGCTGGGGGTGTGTGGTGGGATCTCTCCCCAGGGGCAGGGTTGTGTGTGGGGCGAGGGAGCTGGGGTGTGTGGTGGGATCTCTCCCCAGGGGCAGGGTTGTGTGTGGGGTAGGGGAGCTGGGGTGTGTGTGGTGAGATCTCTCTCCAGGGGCAGGGTTGTGTGTGGGGCAGGGGAGCTGGGGTGTGTGTGGTGGGATCTCTCTCCAGGGGCAGGGTTGTGTGTAGGGCAGGGGAGCTGGGGGTGTGTGGTGGGATCTCTCCCCAGGGGCAGGGTTGTGTGTGGGGCGAGGGAGCTGGGGTGTGTGGTGGGATCTCTCCCCAGGGGCAGGGTTGTGTGTGGGGCGGGGGAGCTGGGGTGTGTGGTGGGATCTCTCCCCAGGGGCAGGGTTGTGTGTGGGGTAGGGGAGCTGGGGTGTGTGTGGTGGGATCTCTCCCCAGGGGCAGGGTTGTGTGTGGGGTAGGGGAGCTGGGGTGTGTGTGGTGGGATCTCTCCCCAGGGGCAGGGTTGTGTGTGGGGTAGGGGAGCTGGGGTGTGTGTGGTGGGATCTCTCCCCAGGGGCAGGGTTGTGTGTGGGGCGAGGGAGCTGGGGTGTGTGTGGTGGGATCTCTCCCCAGGGGCAGGGTTGTGTGTGGGGTAGGGGAGCCGGGGTGTGTCTGGTGGGATCTCTCCCCAGGGGCAGAGTTGTGTGTGGGGCAGGGGAGCCGGGGTGTGTGTGGTGGGATCTCTCCCCAGGGGCAGGGTTGTGTGTGGGGTAGGGGAGCTGGGGTGTGTGTGGTGGGATCTCTCCCCAGGGGCAGGGTTGTGTGTGGGGCAGGGGAATTGGGGTGTGTGTGGTGGGATCTCTCCCCAGGGGCAGGGTTGTGTGTGGGGCAGGGGAGCCGGGGTGTGTGTGGTGGGATCTCTCCCCAGGGGCAGGGTTGTGTGTGGGGTAGGGGAGCTGGGGTGTGTGTGGTGGGATCTCTCCCCAGGGGCAGGGTTGTGTGTGGGGCGGGGGAGCTGGGGTGTGTGGTGGGATCGCTCCCCAGGGGCAGGGTTGTGTGTGGGGCGAGGGAGCTGGGGTGTGTGTGGTAGAGGCGGAAAGGGAAAGATTCCCCCGGCTAAAGGAGCAACTCAGCCTCCTTCTGCAGATGTCTCAGCTCCCCCAGGAATGCCTGAGCCTGGAGATTTCTGGCAGATAAGGCTGCTGGGGGTTGTTTATCTAGCTGGTCGCAGGGACCTGTAGAGCTAGAAGATTCAGGTCTGGTCCTTCCTTGCAGACAGAGAGCTGAGCTGCGTCTCAGAGAAATGGAGGGGCCCTGGGCTCCCACTGGAAAGTAAGAAATCCAAGCCCTGCCAGGGTGGGTGGGGGGAACACGTCCCCTCTTCTGATCTTGCCCAGAAGGTGTTATTGCTGTTTGTCGTGCGGTCCCACTCAGTGGGCCGGTTGTGCCAGGCACTGCGCAGAGGCAGGAGAGACGGTCCCTGCCCCACGCTCACAGTCCAAATAGGACAAGACCCTTAGGCCCATTTTACAGAGGGGGCAAACTGAGGCCTAGAGAGACTTGCCCAAGTTCCAGGCTAGTGCCAGGCTGCCTCCTTCCCAACTGCTGGCTGCTTGGCGGGCACATGAGTTGGCTGGTTCTGGGGGTCTGTGTTGCGGGACCACCACCTCCTCTTGGGGCGAAATAGCCTCCACCAAAGGCGGGGCTGGAGGGGGATGAAACACCTGTGGGGGCCAGTTGGCAAAGGGCTCTGGCCCTGCCAGCGTCCCCGTGCTCTGGATACAGAGGCCTCCAATGCCTGCAGGTCCCTCCTGCTACAACATTCATTTAAAAAGGGGTGGGGGGGGGAGCGTTGCTAAGATGCTGGGAAGAAAATGAGACAAACAGGGGTTTAAAGGGGGGGGGAAAAGCCTCTTACACTGAAAGATCAGGCCGGGGGGTGGGGTGGGGGGTCAGGGCAGGATAAATACGTCTCATCCTCCACCCCCAGCCCCGTTGCAAGACTCCGGGAACCACCATGGGTCTTTACTTCAATGGAAGGAACAAAAGCTACAGTTTCCCCCCCCAAACTGTGACATGTGGATTTAATTGGAGGGAAGGTGGTGGGGGTGGGGTGGGGGGAGACGGTTGCAGGAGAGAGCAGAAATATTTCCCTTTTTATAAATATAACTCTTGGAAAGCAGCGTGAGGGGGGCAAATGGGCTGAGTCTGATTTACTCCTGGGGAGGATTTGATCCAGAGGGTGGCAGGGAAGCATACCCCTTGGGGAGGCGAATGGCTAAGCAGGGCTGGCGATTTAGGAAGCAGGATTCTGGAAAGAGGAGGCTTGGGGATCTGTTTTGATTCCCTTTCGAATTAACACCCCTCCGCCCCCCGTTTTTCTCCCTGCTCCCCACGGCTCTGCATGACACCAGGGGAGCCACTTGGGTTATTTTTCCAGGGTTTGCGGGGTGTGCATGGGGATTCTTGTAAGTTTCTTTCTCTTGCCTACTACCTCCTCCTTCGGAAGCTGTTTGGATGGGTTGGTCTGGGGCAGGAGGGGGTTTCCTTCAGGGTTGTTATCGGGGAGAAACGGAGCAGGGATTGGGGGTTGCAGAGTGATTGGGAAAACTGTAATCCCCCCCCCCCCCCCCAGGAGATTTATATAAATGAGCTTGATAGATGGAGAAAGGGGGGGGAAGTGCTGGAGTATTGGGGGGGGGGAGAAAGGACGGGGGGGGAATCTGTGCCATTCATGTGGTTTGAGCTCACGCACACACACACACACAGACACACACACACACACACACAAAGATGTTGAATGGGTTTCATCATTCTTCATTTCTCACTAAATAATTTTCTGTATCTTATCTAAATGAAACCCATTATTCTTCCCCCCATTTCAATCACTCGCTGTGATTGTGCCTCAAATTGAAATATTTATTCATTTTCCGGGTGATTCTTTATCCCTTTCTCTCTGTGTGGGTCCCCCCCCCCCTTCCCTTCCTTTCAGGGAAGAACAGCAAAATTGCAATAGCAAAGACTACAGCTAATCAGGAGAAGTGTGTGTGCTTCGGGAGGTGGGGGGTGTCAACCCATGGGGGTGGGAAGTGGCTAGGGCAGAGTTTTGGCTAGGGGAGGTAGAGAGGAGGAGTGTGCTTCATATTGCTTGGAAATATTGGGGGGGGGAACGTGCTTCCCAAATCCCTCCCCCTACCAGAAACACATGCATAAAATGCTTTGATCTTGCACCCCAGATGGCAGCTAGACAGAAGGAAGAGGGAGTGCTGCCATGCAACAGGGCGAGCTATGGTAAACTGGTCACAGATCCTTTGTCATGTGTCACCGCCCGGGCACTTCACATCCTGCAAGGGGGAGGAGGAATTGGGAGTCCAGGACTCCTGGGTTCTATCCCCAGCTCTGGGAAGGGAGTGGAGTCTAGTGGGTAGTGCAGGGTGGTCTACATGTCAGGACTCTTGGGTCCCTTTTCTGGTTTGCTATGTGTCTGTCTGGCCTGCTTTCCTTGCATTTATAGGGCGGCCTCTGGGCTGTCTGTGAAATAGTGATAAACTCACCTCCGGGGGGGCTGTGAGGTCTTAGTCAAGGTTTGTGATCCCCTGCCACAGATACCCGAGAAGGGAAAGGTTACAAAGAGCTCACACTCCCATTCAGCGTGGGGTTTGCCTTCTCCTCCAGTCCCAATGAACAAACGTGTTCCTGTGCCTTTAATCCCCATCCCATCCTTCATGACCCCAGACCTGGCTTCCCAGAGCAGGGACCAGGGCGCCATCCCTGGCCTCAATTAGGACAGAATCGCTAGGACTGGAACATACCAGGGTAGATCCTTGGCCACCGAGAGTGAGAAAGAAAGAAAGAGGTGGATAAATTCTATTGATCTTGTTGTTTATTCAGGTAACTGTTTTCATCAGCTAGTGAGTACATTACTGGTGAATAATATTTTCATTATTCAGTCCGGTTAGATAGATAGATAGATAGATAGATAGATAGATAGATAGATAGAGGGGGTGTATGGGATAGATAGATAGATGGGTGGATGGGGATAGATAGATACACATGTGGGGGGGTGGATGGCTGGCTGGTTAGAAGAGGGGTATCTATGGGGTAGTGTGTATTGTGATGGATGGAGCGGGATGGCTGGCTGGTTAGATGGAGGGGTGTTCCTAGGAATGGATAATTAAAGGGGTATATATAGGGATGGATCAGATATTACAGAGCTGAGGGCAGTATAAGAATCTATATATGTTGTTAGATAGAGGGGTATTTATGGGGATGGATAGACAGTTGGACAGAGGGGTGGGAGTGCAGATGGATGGACGGATGGACAGAGGGGCGGCGGTGCAGATGGATGGACGGATGGACAGAGGGGTGGCGGTGCAGATGGATGGACGGATGGACAGAGGAGTGGGGGTGAGGATGGATGGACGGACAGAGGTGTGGGGGGACGTATGGAGGATGGATGGACAGAGGGGTGGGGGTGCGGAGGGACGGACGGACGGACAGAGGGGTGGGGGGACGTATGGGGGATGGATGGACAGAGGGGTGGGGGTGTGGAGGGACAGACGGACAGAGGGGTGGGGGTGCGGAGGGATGGACGGACGGGCAGAGGGGTGGGGGTGCGGATGGATGGATGGATGGACAGAGGGGTGGGGGTGAGGATGGATGGACGGACAGAGGGGTGGGGGGACGTATGGAGGATGGATGGACAGAGGGGTGGGGGTGCGGAGGGACGGAGGGACGGACGGACAGAGGGGTGGGAGTGTGGATGGACAGAGGGGTGGGAGTGCGGAGGGACGGATGGACAGAGGGGTGGGGGTACGGAGGGACGGACGGACGGACAGAGGGGTGGGAGTGCGGAGGGACAGAGGGGTGGGGGTGCGGAGGGACGGAGGGACGGACGGACAGAGGGGTGGGAGTGCGGAGGGACGGAGGGATGGACGGACAGAGGGGTGGGGGTACGGAGGGACGGAGGGATGGACGGACAGAGGGGTGGGAGTGCGGAGGGACAGAGGGGTGGGAGTGCGGAGGGACGGACGGACGGACGGACAGAGGGGTGGGAGTGCGGAGGGACAGAGGGGTGGGGGTGCGGAGGGATGGAGGGACGGACAGACAGAGGGGTGGGAGTGCGGAGGGACGGATGGACAGAGGGGTGGGGGTACGGAGGGACGGACGGACGGACGGACAGAGGGGTGGGAGTGCGGAGGGACAGAGGGGTGGGAGTGCGGAGGGACGGGTGGACAGAGGGGTGGGGTGTGGATGGATGGATGAATGGACGGGGTGGAGGTGCAGACAGACAGACAGCGGGCAGAAGTGCGGATAGATAGTCTCCCCCCCGGGGAAGCAAGCAAGGAGCTGGCAGGACGTGGTTTCAGACCTGAGTAGACTCCGTGCCTGCGGAGAGCTCGGCCCCCCGTGTGCGTGGCTGCTGTGTCGCCGGCTCCCTTCCCCCCTCCGTGCCAGCCGCCCCCCGGCGAGCGGCAGGTAAATATTGTCAGCGCTGCGCGGGCGGTAATAGCAGTTTGACTGCAGATTGATTAGTGCTGTGTAAAAACTCGGCGCCCGGCAGCCCCCCTCACTCGCCCACGCATGCCGGCTGCTGCCTGTGCCACTTCCCTGCCAGCCGCCCTGACCTCCAGGGGCCCCCTAAAGCCCGGCCTGCCGGCTCCACGGGGCAGTTGGGGGAGCAGCTGGCATCGGGGTGGGGGTGGCTATCGGGTAAACACTGTGCTGGGGCAAATGGCTTCTCTTACCCAGCGTGGGGGCCAGCACGGGGTTGAGGAGGGAGAGGCCCCCCCCGGATGGTTGAAGTCTTTAGGGACTGGAGGAATACAATGCGGGGTGGAGGGGTGGCCCTGTGCGTGTCCGTCTGTCTGCTCGCTCTCGCCATATCCCCCGTCGTCCTAGCCTGCTCTCAACCTGCTGGCGGTGTGAGGGTTAAAGGGGCATCTTGTCATGCCCAGAGTCAATTTCCTGGTGTGTGTAGAGGGAAAGCGATGCCCCACAGCCCAGCCCCTCTCCCTGGGGTGGCCCTCTTATGGGGCACGCAGGCTGCAAACGTTCCCATCTCTCCGTCTCCTGGCGGCTTGGCAGGGGCTGGCCAGGCTGCTCCTCGGCCCCCCTGCCACCAGGATGTCGCTGTTCAGCTCCACATCTCCCCTTTCCCCCATCCCTCTGCCCAACGCAGCAGAGAAAGAGCAGGAGGATGAAGGGTTTGGTCCCCTTGTCTTGTCCTCTATGTGTGAGCGGCCCCAGGGCTGGTTTATAGCTTCCTGCTGTCCTGTCCAGCCCCAATAACCTGAACTGACTCCTGGCCGGGGACTCCAGCCCGGTTCCGCTGGGTGCTCTGGAACGTAACCCCCGTGTCTCTGACTCCCACCCCCGGCAGCCTCTTCTCCTCCCCCTCTGTGGCTGACCCACGGCAGGCCTTTCTCCCCCCGCCCCCGCGCAAATGTGACACGCCACCCAGCTGGAACCATGGGCCCGTCTGCCTTTCCAGATCAATTCCCTCCACTGCAGGCAGTCGTTGCCATGCCCGGGCTCTGAAAGCAGCAGGAGGGAAATGGGGGGGCTGCAGGAGAGCTGGATTCCCTGGGGAGGATGTGCCGGCCCCGGGCATAGCTGGGAATAACCTAGGTTTTCTGGGAGCCAGATGAACACCTGTCCATTAGGCTGTGCTACCTTTGCAGAGGTGGCAAAGCCCAGATCCCTAGACCCTTGTGTGGGGGACGGTACAGGCAGTTGGGGGTCACGTGGGCGTGGCTGTGAAAGGGGAAGCCCCTCCAGAAACCGGGCACAAGCCGGACTCCAGGCAGGCTGGGCACCAGCAAAGCAAAGCAGGGTTAGTGGAGCCGAGGGGAGGGGAGGGGAGATCAGAGGCAGGGCTGGCCAGACAAGCACTTCTGGGAGGATCCCTCTGCCTGGGGAAATGAGTGATGGGGCCCAGCTCCCTCCGCCCTGTTCCACTCCAGTGGCTCAGGCCCATGGCTCACTGCAAATGCAAACTGTCCCTGGGGATCAATGGGCATCGGACCCATCCATGATAATATCAGTTCCTTGGACTGGGGGATCTCCCTGCACACCGCAGCTGATCAATCCTCACCTCCAGCCACGTAGGGCAGGGGCTGATACGATCAGCTGCACTTTCCAGGTGGGGAAAGTGAGGCATGCAGTCGGGGAGTGATTTGCTCCAGGTCACACGGCAGGCCAGTGGTGGAGCGAGAAATGGAACCCAGGAGTCCTGGCTCCCAGGCCCTTGCTCCGACTACTTCCCCACAGAGAGCTCAGCGGAGTGGCTGGTCCCTGAGAACCCATTGCTAGCCCTGTCTTTCGCACACTCCACCGGCCTGCCGCCGTCCGGCCGGGCCCAGCATCCTGGTTGCAAGTGACTCTTGGTTAGGAAAGCCAGCAGCTGATGGTAACAAAATCCACTTGCTGTAGAGACAGTTCTCCCCGACTCCTGGGAGGACAGGGTTAGAGCCCTCAGCCTCACAGTCCAAAAACACAGGGCTTGCCCATTTGAGTTAAGGGTGCGCTCCCTCAGCTAGCAGCGGTAGCAGGCCTCTTATCCTGTCCGTGGACAGCCACTAGAGGGCGACCTCCAAGTAGCCCCCGCTGCCTGCTGCCACCCTCTCCCCACACTCCCTCGAGCTGTGCTCCGTTCGGCTCCCCGAAGGATCGTGCTTTGCGTTTCAACAAGCCGAGTGAAAAAACCCAACCTCCTCCAAGCAAAACTGGGCTGAAAGGGGCGAGATTCCCCCTGCTCTGGGGCTGAAGACACCCGCCCATGGAACCTCTGAGCACCGCAGGGTTTCCACCCTGAAGCTGTCGCCTGCCCCCCTGCCGACAACACCCCCTTCCCCAGCTCTCTCTCCATGGGATGCTTCCCTCCCACTCCACCCCAAGCTCCAGGGCTTCTATAGATCCTATAGTTCCTTTTATAGTTCCCAGATCCTGCTGCAGATGTCTAGTCAGGACTCCCTGGGATCAGCCCTGCTCCAGCTGGTGTTAGCCCCCTGTCTTGTTCCTCAGGGCATTGGGGCCTTCAGCCCGACAGCTCTCGGCCAGCCCCAACCCTTGGGCTTTCGCACTGGCCCTCTGAACAAGCCAAGTCCAGTTAACGGGTTCTTTGGATTCCAGCAGATGTAGCCTCGTCTGATCCTCTTGCACAGTCCTATGCAGGTGGGAAACGCTGCCCCCCAGCACGTTAGGGTTTTGCATCATCTTTGCACTGTTGCAAATGAGCGATGTTGCGCCGTTAAAGCTAATGCAGATTATGCCGTTGATTTCAACGGGAGCAGGATTGAACCATTCAAAGGGTCCTCCACCCTCGCGTGTGAAGGCACAAGTTGATTGTTCGCCCTCCACCATTCTTGCGTGGCTGTGAAATCGCTGCTGCGCTCCACACCAGAGGTGGCTGCCTTTCAGCGGTGGGAGAGCAATCCCCAGGCAGCATGGCTTCATGCTTTTAAATAGCTGCTGCTCTCCACCCCAGAGGTGGCTGTCTTTCAGGGCTGGGTGATTGATCCTTGGACAGCGTTGCTTTGTGCTGTTAACCAGCTGCTGCATCTTACCCCAGAGGTGGCTGCCTTCCGGAGGTGGGGGAAGCAATCCCAGCATGCAGCGCGTACTTTGCAAAGCATGTTGGGGTCGTGAGATTGCCCTTACTCCATAGGGCACAGGAGGCTGGATACCAGCTGCAATGGCCCCCTTCTGCTACAGCAACCCTTTCGCCGGGGAACGGACTGGTGGCTTGGAAGTGGCAGGAGGGGATGGGGGGACTCGGAGCAGCCGGGATGGCTCAGTGCTGACCCTGTTCTGGAAGGGAGGATTAGAGCTAATGGACAGCGTGTCACCATGGCTGTGTGGGGGCTGACCCAGCAAATTCCATCCCCTGCCTTGAGTCCGAGATTTCTTGCTCTCCTGCCCATTTTAATATCCCAGGGAGCCTCCTTTCCCACCCACATCTCCAGCACTCAGCCCCTCCCAGCCCCTCCACTCAAAGCCACTTAGGAAATTGGGACCCTGAGTGAGACCAGCCGGGGCACGCTGGGATTAAAGGGCTTAAATCCCGGCGGGGGGGTTGGAGCCAGCCAGCACTCCGGGGTGAGGCCACTGTAGTTCCCGGCAGCAAGGGTACGCTCGGGGGCTCCGGACCTCGCTCACTCCCCTGGCCCAGTGCTCCTGCTCGCTCGCTTCCCTGGCAGGGTCCTGTCACTCGACCTCTTGTTCCCCCAGCTCTTCCTCCCTTGCACTCGCCTCCCTGGGCTGGCGCGTGTGTTTGCCTGGGCTTGCCCTCTAGCTCGCTCTCCTAGGCTATCGCTGCGGGCATTGGCTCGCTTGGGGCGCTCTTGCTCTCTCTGTCGTTAGGCCCCGTTGTCAGTCCAGTGGGTGGCTTTGCAGCCTCTCCTGCAGGGCTGTGATCTCCGCCTACGATTCCTTTTGGCTGAGAGGGCAGGGAAAGAAACGAAGTCGCCTTGGAGACCCAGTTTCATCAGTAGAAAGGGGACCGATTGTGGCGAAGTGTGTGTGTGTTGGGCGTGTGCGTGTGCCACCCTCTATTGGAAGGAATCTGAAATGTCCCCCTATGTGTCATAAGCCCTATAGTGCTACCAGCTAGGGGAGATTCCCTGCTAGCTCCAGTGCTACACCTCTTTTCAGCGTAGACTTGCTGATACCATTTCAGGGGAGTCCTTGCTAAGCAAAGGTGGGAATTGCTATAACAGCCCGCCAGGCGAAGAGCTCCAACCTCCTAAGAGACCCAGAGTCCTTGCCCCGATTCTGCAGCGAACGCAGGGGGTGGTTGCCGTTATAGCCGGCCGGAGCCCCAGAGCCGTTTGTGAGGGAAGGTCAGAACAAATGCTGGCATCTCGGGAGTTCCAGGGGCCTTGGCCGCGCAGCGGACAGGACTGGGCTGTGGTGAATACAAAGGGGATTCTTTGCTGAGGCTGCTGGAGGCAGACCGCCCCTGTGATCCTCTTTGGCTCTAGATCCCAGCCTGCAGTGCCTGTTGTCACCCAAATGGGGCCGCTAACTGCACTTTGGGTCCCGCCCCGCCTAGGATAATGGGCATCAGCAGAGGAGCCCGGATTCCTGGGTTCTGTCGCATCTCCCTTGTTCTGGAGGCTGAATCCCAACACGGAGGTGGGGGATGCAGCGAACAGAGAGCAGTGGAGTTAGCAGCTTTGGGGTCCCTTCCCTGTTCCCTCCAAATCAAGCCCTCTGTTGCTCCCTGGTTGTCCCAGCCTATTCCCTGGGTTGTGCCCGGGGAGATCAAGATTGGCGGGCAGCAAAAAGCCACCGCCGGCTCCCATGCGCCGTGCAGCCCGGCGGGGAAGGAGCTAGCAAGCCGTGGGCATCTGCAGGCCTGCTGTGCAAGGCACGGGGGCGGTGGGAAGCAGGGAGAGTAGAAGTGCCGGGCCCAGAGGCTCCTGTCGGGTTGTGAGCGGCGCTAGCAGGTTCCCCCCGGGCCGAGGCCTGGGGAAACGTGACTTTCCCAGAGTAGAAATCCATGTAGCATCAAATATCGTTATCCCCGGGCACGTCAAGGGAGGGAGCGCGGGCGAACGAGGAGGCCAGCGCAGAACGACACGCGTCGTGGGCGTGGCTGATCAGCCGGGTGCGAGGAGGTGCCACGGGAGCTAGCAGCTTGCAATCCACTTCCCCAGCTTGTGGCGAGATTCCCTGGGCTCCCCCTCCCGCCCCCCGCACATACAGCTGTGCCACACAGCACAGGAACAGGCAGAAAGCCGGCGGGGTGGATTTCTAATGCCGTTAAATATTAATAATGCTTTGCCCTTCTCTGGCGCCTGCCAGCTGGGGAGATCAAAGCCCTTTGCAACCATTAGTGAATTTACCCAGGAGCTGGGTAAATATTTACAGTTGGGGAAACTGAGGCACGGGGAGGGGAAGTGTCTTGCCCAAGGTCACCCAGGGACTCAGTGGCAGAACCAGTACTAGAACCCAGAAACCTTGCCGCTTCCTCCGGCACCCGCATGCTGTAACCACCAGCCCACATTGCCGCCTGCAGCAGGGAGTAAGACCCAGGAGCACAAGCTGGCTGGGAAACGGTTTTCCCATCCTATGAAAATGCTGGAGATTTTGAAGAATTTCCCGGGACCTTTTGGAATCGTTCATGAAAAGCCAGAGGGAGAAAAAGACCCACCCCAGGGCAGCCAAGCGCCTGGTGGTTGGATGCTGGGTGGGACCCAGGTTCAAGTTCTGCTCTTCTTGACTCAGAGGATGGACTGGAACCCAGGTGTCCTGTGTCCCACATGGGTACACAGATGCCCCCACGGGACACGCCCACCTAGGAACACACACTCGTTTGTGCCCCCTTGCACATGGATACGCACCGCTTCATGCCGTGACTGCATCCCCGTAGGAGGCGATGTCTGTCCGGCACACGGCCCCCCCACTCCCCCACTGGCTGGCGTTTGGTGCTGGTAACTCAGGGATTATAGCTAACTCTCCATAAAGATTCCCCTAATTGCTTGCCTTACCTCAGGTTTTATCATCAAAGCATCCGTTATTCCCTCTCTAGCCTCCTTTTCTTTTTATTATCTCTTAATTAATCACTCTGGCTTTCACACTTAGCAGATAATTACAGTCTCCTGGGCACACGGCTCATTTTCATAACCTCCTGCTCTGAGTGGAGAGTGGGCGGGAGAACAGAGGGAAGGCGAGAAGAAGGGATGGAGGAGAGGAAAGTGGGGGGGAAAGGGGTGAGGTGTAATAGATCGGCCTTCTCTGCTATCCTGTCTCCCTCTACAGGCTGCAGCTCACAGAAGATAAGGGCTCTACTACTGCTGCTGTAGCTAACAGGGATCCCAATCCACACACTTGATCCAAAGCCTCCCTGAAATCAGCAGATTGCCATTAGTTTGATGGGCCCTGGGCCGGGCCCTGCAGCCAGAGGCCCCTCACGTTCTAGCCTGGGTGTGTGGAGGGTGGGATGGGGGGGAAAGAGAAACGTGAGCCAAGGGAAGATGTGGGAAGGGTTGCTGGACCAGCACAGGCCAGGCAGAACTTGTTACCCAGCTGCCTAGACAAACATGTGGGTGAGCGGGAAAGAAAAAGGGGGAGAGGCCGCCTTGAGAAAGCAGCCCCCCACCTTAGCTTTGTCCCGCCACTATTCAGAGGGTCCAGTCCTCCCTGCTTCCCGAGAAGGGCAGGCAACTGCCCAGGAAAGTTCTCAGCAAGGCCAGGGTTAGAGGCAGCATGGCCTAGTGAGTAGCGACTGTCACGACCTGCTCCCGAAACTGCATTTTCTGTCAGCGTCAGCATCCCAGACACCAGACCTGGTTGGGAATTTATTTTTATTTTTAATTTTGGGCCAGAAAATGCAGATTTGTCTAAACCAAAACTTTTCACGGGAAAGGGGAGGGCCCGACACACACAGCTTGGAAGTTAGCAGAACAGTTTCAAAATGAAAAATCCGGGTTTTCCCCGTTCGAAATGGCGGTCCGCTTTGAAATGTCAGCTCCTTCCCGTCTGGTTTTTTAAATTCAAAACAGAAAATGGTTGAAAAACCCGAAACAAACATTTCAAAATGAGCTGAATGCCTTTTCAGAGCATGAACATTTTTGCGATTTCAACTTTTCGTCCCACTTCAGGATGGGAACATTTTTTGCAGGTTGGGAAAACCATCTCCCCTCCCTCCCCCCCCCCTCTCCGCCAGCTCGGCCAACTCTAACAATGCAGAACTGGTGTGTGTGGGTCAGACAGATACAACCTAGTTCTTTCAGCCTCAGACCCGGGATCTCCTACCCTCCGGCCTGCTCTGGACTAGTTCTTGCAAAGCTCGCCTTTTGTCAGGGTGTACAGCCATGCTTCATTTTGTCTCCTACGAACATAACCCTCCACTTTTCCCAGCATAGGGAATGTAAGCTCCTTGCTCAGATAACTTCTACCAGTACAGCAGCAGGGCAGATCAGAAGAAGGAGCAGTTTGCATTGACTCTACGCTGGTGTAAACGGCTAATGGGCAAGGGAGAATCCAACCCAGACTCCCCAAGCCACGTTAAGCCCCCTTTTCCTGTCTCCGGCTGAGTAAAGAGGCCTTAACGCGAGTGTGACTGTTTAAGCCCCCTTGACGCAGCCAGAGGCCTAGGTGTCAATTAGAATTCAGGCCACTGCGCCGCGCCGAATTCCGTGGTTTCGTCACCGCTGTCCACCTCCAAAGCGAACCGCCGAGCGAGAGCGGGCTGTTCTTTGTCTGTCGTCCGGCTGTCCGCCCTTCCCGGCCTGAGTCTCATTGACCACGAGGCCCCTTTGCAAGGGTAAAGGGGCCCCAAAGCGGGAAGGGGGCCGTTCTCATTCATGCCTGCTTGGTGGCAAAGAGGAGTGTCCATGGGACGCGAGCCCCTCCACGTGTATCGCGCTGGCCGGCTGTATTTGGGAAAACAAACCAACACTTTACAAAGAAAAAGCGGGGGACCCCCGTCCTTTTCTTCCACAGGCTGGAATGTAACAGGTTGCCAATGCTACCATAGCAACGGGGGGGTGGGGGGATTATAATCCAAATGGAAATCAAAATAAGGGGGGAAAGAGGGAGAGGGCGAGACAGGCTAGTAAAGGGGAAGGGGGGGGGAGAAAAAACTTTTATTTCAAATCAGAGAGCAGTTGTATGCCTTGGAGGGGTTTCCATAGAAACAGCACAGAAAAGGAGATAGGCAAAGTGTGTGTGTGTGTATGGCAGGCAGCAACCCAATCGGAGTAAATGTTTAAAGGCATGAGCAAACCCATTCAGAGATAATTAAGTAACAGACAGCAGGTTCTCTTGGCTCTGCCATTGTTAAGGGCTCCAGACCCTTTTTTTTCTCCACCCTCCCCATCCACAGCCGCCCTCCCCAAAGTAATAAAGTCCTTGAATGAGTGGAGGCTCTGTCCTCCCTCCTTTCCCCGCCCGCCCCTTGCTCCCAGCCCCCCTGGGGTATGTCAGGCAGGGGTGCTGAATGAGGAGCATGTAGACTTGGGGAGAGGGGATTAGAATCCGTGTTCTTCATGTCTGCAAAGACAGGCTCTGCCCACTTGAGCTAAAGGAGGACTCCCCCAGCAAGCTGCAGATTGCAGTAGTAGGTCTTTTATCTTTTCCAGGGACTGGACACTAGAGGACGATACAAAAGTCAGGGCCTAATCCATAGCTCCTTGAAATCAATGGAAATACGCCACACGCCATTCCTCCGATCTCCGCCCCAAAGGGAGTTCAAAGCATCTGAACCAGCAGGGGCTATTTTTCCTCCCTCTGGGAAGTCTGTGGCTGGGTGTTTTGGCATCAGAACCTCCTGGGTCGGGGTCCCCAGGTTTGCAGACTCAATGGGGTTGGCTGCTTTGAGTCCCATTGACAGACCTGGTGGGGACGGTGTCTCTGCAGGGAGATGAAATACCCTGTGACTTATCAGATTGGGGGGGATGAAACTTCCAAAGTCACAGTTAGTCAGAAGATTCCCAAGAACAAAGCAGGGCTGGTTTCCATGCCCCAGGGGAATGCATTTTCCTAACTTCCTAGCGATGAGCAACTCTGAACTCTGAACTCCCCCGCTCTGATCCTCATTAACCTTTTGAGGTGGGGAGCAGAGTTCTTCTCTCTGTTTTATTTACTTGCAAGTGAATTTCAAATGAACAGTAAAAAAAAGCTTCCAACAGCGGAAAGGGGATTTCCCAGGGGGCTGGGTGAAATTTGCCGGTCTTCAATCTCGTAAGCAGTCCCACTCGTGCGTTTCAGATCAGCTAGTCCCCTTTTTAAATGCAAATCAAATCGATGCCATTTCGGCATCTCTGGTCGAACCAGCCCCATGGAGATGGTCCCGTCCCGTGGAGCTCTGTTCCTGCTCTGGCCGTGGGTGGGGGACAGACCGAATCGGCGTGGGAGAAGCAAGCATGGCTTTTCTGGCCGAGTATAGAATGGGTGGCGTCAGGACTCTGCCACCGAGTTGCTGCATGAGCCCGGGCAAGTTGCTGCATCTCTTTGTGCCTCAGGCCTGGCCTACGCTTAAAATTTAGGTCGACGTAGCTCCAGCGCTCGCACGTGGCCGTGCAAAATCCACAGCCCGGAGCTCCGCCAACCGAACGCTCAGAAGGCTTCTGTCGAAACTCACTCCTGTCGCTCGGGGAGGCGGTTTTCCAAAACCTGGTCCGTCAGCGTAGGCTGCGTCTGCACGATATGGTTGTGCCAGCGTAGCTATGGCACCGGGGCTCTGCCACGCTAGCCCCTGTAGTGTGGACAAGCCCTCGCTTTCTCTCCCCCGCTGTGCAATAAGGGTCATTCTGTGCAGGTGAGATCGGACAGTGAGTTCAGGCAGCAGCAGGAATCGCCTGCCATCCCCCGCACCGTCCCCGTGGGTTGTGGCAGGAGATTGCTCAGGGGCCCGATCCCTGCCACCAGCTGCCAGTGCATCCAGGAGCAGAAATGCCCGGTCCACCGGCTGCCCTGGACATTCGGTGTTGCGAGCATTTGGGGAGGCAGGTTTGTTCCGGGTCCATCTCTTGATTATCTAACGTGGGTGCGGATTCAAGAGGTGGCTTGGGGCCCCTCTGTCTGGGAGACCCTGCGTCTGCCCTTACCTTGGGAGGGAGGAGAGAGAGCGCTGGTTTAGATCTTGCTTTCCCTCCCCTTTCTCTTTCAGGATCCCCAGCCCCCACTCTGTCTCCCCAGGGTCTGTCTCTAACCTCTTTCCCCCCCCACCCCGGATTTCTCCCCCATTGCCCCCCAGACACCTCACTCCTCTCCCTGTAAAGATAAAGGAGAAGCTGGGGGAGGCCCTAAACCCAGTTGGTGGGGGATGCAGCTTTGTCTAAGGGGCCTTTGGGGGCTGCTTGACTCAAATCCTGCAGATGGGAATGGAGAAGCAGGGGGCTTTGATTCCTACCTGGGAGATTACAGGGATCGGTGGAGCGCTGAGCTGTGGCAGAGGAGATGGGGTGAGGGAGTGGGCTGGGAAGTCGCCTTTGATGTTGAGTCAAGGCTTGAAACAAAATGGGTCTGTGTGTTAGCGAGGAGCCAGGGGTAGGCCGGGAACCAGGATCAGGACCACCGACTGGGATGATGGAGGCAGAGCAGAGAGGGAGGAAGAGAGCGAGATGCTCATCAGCATCCCCTGAATGGCTGGGAAAGTTTAGAAGCCCCTTCGCAGGGCACTGTGGCATTTCTATGAAAACAGGGCTGAGCAGAAAGCAGAGGAGAGACACAGGGACAGACAGACAGACGGGCTCGTCAAGCCTGGGATCGGCGGCAACCTCCGGGGTGGGTCAAATGTGGCTGCGTCCCCCGCCGGCACCCGCTTGTGCTGGGAGACCTGGTGTTACAGGGGTCTCCGAGCCGGGCTACAGACTTGGACAAGTTTGGGATTTCCTGGGGCAAGCTGTAAACAGGTTTCAATCTGCTCCTCCGAGGCCTTGGATTGGGGTGGGGGGAGATAACCGGGTTTGAGTCACCTGGTTTATAAGCATCACCGGCTCGGCCCACCCAGCCCCTGTGAGAAGCTGGCCAGCCCGAGGCTGCGGTTGAGCACAGTCACTATGTGTCATCGCTAATCTGTGATACAGCAGATGGGGCTGTGAGTTCAGAATCCCACTTCTCCCACCATGGTTCGTGAGCAAGGCTAGGCAGGGAGCGCGGGAAGAAAGAGGTCTTTACTGAGTGTGCAAAGAGGCCAGGGTGGTGTGTGCCGAGAGGTCTGCATTACTCCAGGAGCAGCCTGGCCACCAGCTTGCTCTCCTGAGCTACAGATGTTGCACCAAACGGCTTCCCTTCTGGAACCTCCCGCTCCAGGTCCACTCACTCTGCGGCGGCAGCACGTCTCCTCTTGAAAACATCTTCCGATTTTTAAGCCGATCTCCTGATTTTTTTTGGAGTCGGACTCTGGGTTGTGGAACGCTTGGCCCTGGCGATGCTGTGAAATATCCCAGCGGAGAGGCTGCACCATGGCAAAGTGTTAGGCGGAAAAGTCCAGCGTTGTTAGGGCCTGCGTCACTCCAAGTTCCTGGAGGGAGTAACTAGTTTTGTGCAGCGCCGGCTCTACTGTGGGTACTTGGATACTTCTCTGGCCTCTGTTACCGTAGTATCTGAGCAGCTCACAAGGTTTAATGTATTTATCCTCTCAACATCCCTGCGAGGCAGGGCTGTTACCCTGTGGTACAGGTAGGGAAACTGAGGCACAGTGTGGCTTGACTGAGGTCACACAGGGAGTTTGCAGCAGAGCAAGAAATTGAACCTGGTCTCCCGAGCCCTGGTCTAGCAGCCTAAACGGTCAGCGGAGGCCATTGTGTCTTGTGCGGAAGGAGCGTCAGATACTGGGATGGATACTAGTGTGGGTCTGTGTCACTATAATGTCGGGGAGGGGGAGGAGATTCCCCCACGATCAGCCCCAGATTTCCCAGAGCTCTGCTCCCAGTCAGACACCAAAATAAAGGCCCTTTATTCAAAGGGGCTCAGCACCCGCTGGGCTGGGAGCACTTTGGAAAATATATCCCTGATTGTGGGTATCCTGCTCCGAGGGGGTTGAGGCTGAGGGCCTGGCGAAGCCAGCAGGAACCGGCCTGCCCTTTGCAGGAGCCAGCTTGCAACAAAAGGCTCTGCAGAAGCAGGCAACCCCTCCCCCAAGCCCAGCTTCCGACACCCCTAAAGTTTGAACCCCGCATGAGATCCCCTGCCTCTCTCTTGTTTGGTGAGTCCGCTTGGTTTCCCCCAAGCCCCTGCAGCAGAGCGGAGGCAGGAGTGGAAAGCCGAGGGTTAATTATTAGGTTTCCTTTCCCTCTCTAGTCTTCCAGAGAGCCTTGGCAGGAAATTTCTCAAATTCCAGGCTTGTAGGATCATCCCTGGGCTTTGACCGCAAGAGCGAGGGAGAGAGAGAGAGAGCATGAGGGAAAGAGAGAGATAACTGCTCCAGCTTCATATTTTCTCTGCAGGGTTTACAAAATCCAGAGGGGAAGGAGGGGTGATGGAGGGGGATTGTGCCAAGGGAAAGATTCCCCGAGCAAATTCCCCGTGCTAAGGCCCTGCTGGGTGCAGAGGGGGGATGGACGGGGCTGGAGGAAAAGCTAGCTCGCCTTTAGAAAATGTCTCTCCAAACAGTGCCCCGAGCTCCTTTAGGGAACACTTGGGGATCCAGAAAAGGGGTGTGTGTGTGTGTGTGAGCGGCAAGAGCCGGCTTGTTCCACAGCCATGACTGCGTCGGAGTCATGATGTAGTTAGTGGCTCTTTTATTTGCATCTTCCTGTTTCCGTTCGCCCTGAGGGGCAGGCCGAGTCACCCCACAACGCACCCCCCCCCCCAGCCCTCGAGAAACCCTGAATTTGCACAATACCAGCGATAAGACATGTGCTCTCCTCCCAGAGCCGGGCGCGTTTAATGGGGGGGGGTCTCGTTATTTATGATTTGCATTGCGGGTGCACCCCGAGGGCGCTAGGCGCTGTACAATCATGTAACTAGGAGATGGTGCCTGCCCCAAAGCGCTTACCCGCCTACGTTGTCGTGAAAGGGGACTGCAGGGCAAGTAGCCCCCAGGCCGCTAGGGCATAGCATCGACTTGTGGGGCTGCAGATGTAGACTAGAGAAAGGCAGAGTTTGGGGGTCCGGGCACTGAATCAGGCTCCGTCCATCGTGTCTTTGTTAAATGTGAACATCTATCTGAGCCTCTAGTGCCTTCTGTGTCCTCGGCGCACAAAAGCCGGGGGCTAGGGAGAGAGCGGCAAACTCGTGTCATTTGTGAGCGATAGCAGGACTGGTCTCCAGTGGGGAACGGCTGCTGTAACCTGCCTGCACTTCAGTGAAAGGGCTGGGCGCTTTGGTGTCTGGCTGCAGGACAAGGTGGCTAACCCAGGTGGCTTAGCTGATGCAAAGCGTCTCCTAGAGTAATGGTGAACCAGGTGACCTGTTGGCCCAAGGTGCTGAGAGATGGGAATCAGTCTGTGGGACCCGATTCATTGTTGTCCTGCGCCTCGTGCAGTTGTTTATACCAGCGCCAAGCGGGTTTTAAAGCCACCAGGGTCAAAATGGTTGCATTTAGCACCCTCTTTGCAGGGCAGCAGGAAATCAGCTCCACCACTAAGATGCATCCACCTCTGGGGTGGAACGCAGCGGCTGATTGCAAGCACACAGCAAACACCACAGGAGAGTTTAGGACAGGAAGTGAAGAAGAATCCCACTTCCAATTAGGGGTCGGCAATTCCCTTTTTCTCCTGACTCTCCCCAAAGCTGAGTCCGCCCCCCCTCCCCTTCCCTCCCCACACACACACCCCAAGCAGCTGAACGACTTCTCTTCCCCAGCTGGAGGGTTTGGGCTTTTGGTGGTTGTTCCTGCATCTGCTGCTGTGTCTGTCTTTCCAGCAGTGCCCGTCTCTGTGCTGTCAGGTTTCCTGCCCTGGTTGTTTTAACTAGTTGCGTGCTAATGCAGACCAGCCCTCGAGGTTCTGGGTCAGGGCTGCCGGGAGAGGGCCACCCCCGCGCTGCTGATTACTCTGCAGCCAGCCACGGTTAGGGAGGAATGTACTGAAATTCCTTTTCCTTCCCATATTTTCTTTTAGCGCAGCAGATTGGCAGGGAGGGCGCAGACAGGGAGGAGGACAAAGGGAAAAGGAGAGAAGGGAGCAGTGAGGGAGGCGAGATGAAGCCGGGAGTCCTGCGAAGGAGGAGAACATGCCAGCCATGGCTAATTACCCCGCTGTCCTCTCAGGCTGGGAGAGGCTGGTGGGAGGGCCGGGCTGGCAGAGATGAGCTGTGGGGAGGGAAGGGCACGGGGCATAGGGGAAAGGAGATCCCCACACTGGCCTCTCCCGGCCTGTTAGCGGGCGCCAGGGGCGGATGTGCGGGGCCAGTCAGAGAGCAGGGAGCTCCCCCCGTTCCCACACATCCCCTGGGGGAGGGACTGGGGGTGTGTGTGTATGAGGCCTGCTCTCCCCCAGTACTGGCCACGCGGGCTGGTTTTTAATTGAATCCACTGGTTTGGGTGCCTCCCACGGCCCCGTCACACAGGGAATGTGCTCGGAGCAGACGCCAGGCCGAAGCCTGACTCCATTGAGTCTCTGGGCCAGGCTCTCAGCTGGGGTAAACCAACCCAGCTCTGTGAGTTTCCATGGAGCTTACACCAGTAGGGAATTGGGGCCTGTGGATTTACTCCGGGATGCTGGGGCGGGGCAGGATCTGGGTCACTATTTGTGGGGGGAAGGGCAGTGGAAGAGGGGTGATGCCTGATAGTAGTTTCTCCTGTGGGCATTCACCTTTAGATTTGGGGTATGTATGTGGGGGAGACTGGGGAGCAGAGGGAGGGGAGAATAGGAACCAGGATGGAGACAGGAGAAGCTGGGGATCAGAGAGAGATGAGAATGGGGGAGCTGAGCATTGGGGTGCCTGGATTCAGAACTGCCCAGTCATGTGTCCTAGTCCCTATAGTGCTTGCATGCAATGGGGATTCTCCTTTAGCTCAGGTATGAGGGGGCAGGTGCGTTAGGAGCAGGAGGCTCCGAGCTCTGCTTCTGGGCAGTCTTGGGAGTGGTGACGCAGCATGCCCACAGCCATGACGTCCATAGGTGGCTCTGAATTTGGTCACCGGATTAGTTTCGCTTTGGAGTTCTCATGCCCTCGCCAAAGTTGGTTTCCCCCAGGCTGGCAATACCACAGAGGGGTATTTACATTTTAAACGGAGGGGAGAAATCGCACACCCCGCTTTTATGGATTTGCTTTCAAATGTCATTAAAAACCATTTCTGTCCAGATTAGGTTTTATGAAAACCCGGTTGTGGGGCTCTAAAGTACCTGGCATGATCCCAGTACCGAGGCGGGGGACGGGGTGTATTTTAGCAATCCCGGCCGCGTGCTCTATCTGAGATACCGAATCGAATCAAATCTAGTTACTGACGCCACGCTTGGCCCCTGGCTCGTCGAGGTGCCATATTGGATTTATTATCCACAGTGATCAGGGCTTGTTAGAATACGTCAACTTCACTCGTGATCTTTACCTGCTGTACTGATTAGAGCGGGGCTGGAAATTATTTTTCTGCCCTCTGAATATTTTGGAGATTTCAATAATCGGTGGCTCAGGCATTCACCTCAGGCATGGAAGACCCAGGTACAACCCCCTGGTTTGAATCTAGCATTCCTGAGGCTTGAACTTGGGTCCCCTGTATCTCAGGTGGGCTTCTCTGGGGCTGCTCATGTTTACCAGAAATTCCACCCTGAATCGGAGAAACTTTTCCCAACTAAGGTGTCATCAGCGCCGAACCTGTCCTATGGAACTTTTCAGCTTTGATGAATCTGTTTGAAAATGCCCATCTAGCTCTCTGTTGATACCGTTAACGCAGGGCATGTCTCAGCAAACACACCGATTATTATTAGTGCACTTTGGGTTACAGGGGCACCCAACTGAGATCAGGATTTACTCCACTAGGTGCTGGATAGCGCAAGTCCCAGTCAGAATTGACCAGACACAGGGGAAACTGAGGCACGGGGCAGGGAAGTGGCTGTCCAAAGTCACCCATCAGGTCAATGGCAGAACTGGGAATACAACCCACGTCTCCCGAGGCCCAGCCCTATGTTCTACCCATTTGGTTAGACTGACGCCCCTAAGTGGGGCCCATTTGGCACTCAGAAATGTATGGCTCTGCAGACTCCATAGTCACCATCTAAGACACATCCCGGGATCATGGCATTAAAACTCAAGGCTTCCGGCATGTGCATGTGCATGTGCACACATGGCCACTCAGTCTCCTTTAGTTTGTGGCCTGACACACACCGTTATGCAGGTCTGATTAAATCCAGTAGAGGGCAGTGGTCTCTGTCTCTCTCATACACACAGACACACAAACGTGCTTTATGGGTACACAGATGCCCTATGCACACGCACATTAGCCATTTCATTCTCATTTTGTTTGTTGCAGTATGCAGCCTGTGACACATGGTTGTGCAGTTCTGATTGCATCCAGTAGAGGGCAGTGCTCTCTCTCGCTCTGTGTGAGAGCGAGACAGAGACCACTGCCCTCTACTGGAGGGCACACACACACACACACAGGAGCCAGCTCACTCTCCTTTTCGCCGTAGCCCTATAGGGCCTATGACACACAGATGTGCAGTTCCGTTTCTATCCAGTAGCGGACAGTGCTACAGCTGCTTCCCCTTAAAAAGGGGGGGGGGTAAATAAAACCCAGGCCAACCAGTTAATTAGCATTATTTCGGACGATAAGAAGTAGAAAGCCCTGACAAGAGAATCAGTGCAGGGCGGGAGTACGCACCGGCTCGTGCTTACATATGCTAAGCACAGAGGGCCATGGCGGAGATTTCAGCCTCACATCTGCTCGTCCCGATTCGATTTGAATGATAATCCCATTATTAAGAGATGCCTTCATTGAGACATCTGTAAGGAGAGCGCCTACCAGCCGCTTGGTGGAAGGACGCCAGCCCTACTTGAATATTTTTTCCCTCCATTAATGATTACAGATTTTTTTTTTAAACAAAAGTCTTAATTAGACATTGTTCCTAACAGGGATATTACACAAATTAATTAAACTCAAGCCAGTAAACAGCGCTGCTCCGTGATTCTGACAGCCACAGACCTGAAGTTGCCTGTGAACGAAAAGCAAACAAGGAGGATGGGGGTGCTGACAGCTAGTTCTAAAATATATCTAGCTTATACGCTCGTTGTATCTATATGAAAGGGGAGGCAGTGCAGTCTAATGGTTAGAGTGGGGAGACTGGGAGTCAGGACTCCTGGGTTCTGTCCCTGGAACTAGGAGGGAAGTGTGGGGTCTAGTGGTTAGAGCAGGGGGGCGTAGGAGTCAGGACTCCTGGGTTCTGTCCATGGCATTAGTAGGGGAGTGTGGGGTCTAGTGGTTTGAGCAGGGGGGCGTAGGAGTCAGGACTCCTGGGTTCTGTCCATGGCATTAGTAGGGGAGTATGGGGTCTAGTGGTTAGAGCAGGGGGTGTCGGAGTCAGGACTCCTGGGTTCTGTCCCTGGAGCTACGAGGGGAGTGTGGGTCTCCTGGTTTGAACAGTAGTGGAAATGGGAACCAAGACTTATGGGTTCTATTTCCGGCACTAGAAGGACTGGCCACTCTGAGAGGCAGCAGGTCTAGTGGTTTGAGCGGGTGTGAGTGGGAAACGGGACTCGTGGGTCCTTGTCCCTGCTCTAGGAGGCAGCACCGTCTAATGGTTAGAGCAGGATAGGTCTGCTGGGGGAGAAGTTTTTCCCAATTGCTGCCACTGGCAAATCTCTTCACCTCTCTTCACCTTAGTGTCCTGACCTGTAAAGCAGAGCCGCTCTTCACCTGCCTTGCAGGGGCATTGAGAATTAATGATTGCTGGAAAGCGCGGGATGAAAGGGGCTCCAGAAGTGCAAAGCAGAGCTGGCCGCACTTGCTTTTCTTCACATCTCCTGGAGCTTTGAAGTTGCGAATGCACAGACCCCAGCCTTCAGAGCTGCGGCCCCTTTGTTCTGAGCCACCCGGCCTAACCGGAGCCAGCTTCCCTCTGATATCCCCCCCGAAGCCGGGGCTTTGAAAAGCTCCGTTAAACATCCACCTTCGGTGCGGCTGAGTGGCGAGCAGCTCTTTGCAAACCTTCCCAAGTCAGCCCTTGCCACCCCGGCTCGGGCAAGAGGTCAGGAAAGTTATCCCCCCCCCTCACAAACAGGGAGCGGTGACTTTCCCCTGGGCCTCGGAACTCCAGTCACAGCCAGGAGACAGTGGATGCCCCATTGTTATTAACTGGATTGTTACTATCTTGATGCCCTATTGTTGTTATATCCCAGCGGCACTCAGAGGCCCCAGGTGAGCTCAGGGCCCCATTGTGCCAGGTGCTGCACAGAGCGAGACAGTCCCTGCCCCAAAGAGCTCACAGCCTGAGCAGACGAAGGGCAAGAAGGGAAACTGAGGCACAGAGGAAGCAACCTGCCCAGGTTAGAGCTGGGAAGTGCTTGTAGGTTGTGGTGAACTGAAAGATGTGTTAACATGACAGGTGTTCACTTTAAATCCTCAGGGGGTTCCTGGTCCTGCTTGCAGGCGAGGGGCTGTGTAGGGAAGCGTGGGAACTGGGGATTGCACAGATAGTCTGCAAAGAGCCAGGCAGCCAGCTGGGGTGATTTGTGCCTCTGTGGGGAGCAGCCTGCTTTGTCTCTCTCTGTTCTGGGTTTTAGGATTGGTGATTTTAGGAAGTACAGCCGTGTTACTCTGCAGCCTCCCCAAAGCACTATCGTATGTTTTTACACTGTCAGCTCTATTTGTACGCCAGACTAGGTCTCCCCGTCCGAGTCCCCCACCCCTACCCACCAGGCCACCCCACCCTGAATGCAGAGCAGCCGCTGCTAACCATCTCAGCTCAGGTATGTCCCAAACCAGCTGGTTGGGTTACGCACTGCCACCCCCTGATGGATGGACTCAGAATTACTCGACCATGTGTCATAAATCCTAGACAGGGAGGCTGAAGAGGTGATTCTCCCTGAGCTCAGGCAGCAGCGGGCCTGTACTTTTGGAGCAGGAGGGTCTGGGTTCTAGCCCCGTCACCACCGTCATTTGTAGTGCTGTAGCTTCTTCGCCCCCCCCTCACTTATTACCAGAAAGGAGAGGGCTGAAGGATTCTTTCTCTGGCAAATTCCTTCTCCTCTCGGGCCACATGGAGCAGCCTGGTGATTATTTCCCTCTTCTCACCATCCTGCCACTGCTGGAGGGGACCTTCCCCACCCAGCCGGTCACCCCTGGGAGCACAGACTCTCCTTTTGCCCTTTCGGCTCATCTCTAATAACGCTCAGGGCCAGCTAGATCCTCTCCGTGCACCGGATGCTGTCCACCCTGCTGTCTCTGTGGGTTACGCCGAGGCCTTTATCCCGCTTGTCAGGATGCCGGTTCATTTGTAGTTTAGAGCCTCGGCCTGGCAGGGTGACAAAGCTGCAGTCCAGCTGGGTTTGATTACGGGATTCAGACAAGTCCCGTCCTCCCCTCTCTGCCTTCGGACAGGGCTGCTAGAGGGGTCGGAACGGCGTGAAACGGATGCGATGGGTTTGGTTCTCCCGCTTACCCTGGTGCAAAGCACGTGGATCGCATCAGGTCGCATTTAGCCCTGGTGTCAACCGCTCCACGAGGGGTGGGAATCGGCCTAAAGTTGGTTAGAAAACTGGTGTAAGGGGCAGAATTTTCATGTTGGAGTCAGTGGGGGCCAGATCCCCAGCTGGTGTAAATCAGCCGTAGCTTCACTGGAGTCAGTGGGGCCAGAGCTGAGTTACACCAGCTGGGGATCTGGCCGACTGGAGTCACACTGGGGTGAAAGTTGGGGTAAGCGGGTGGTGGATCCGTCTGTGGCTGAGCAAAATCTGTGTCACTTACGTGCCATGGGACAGCAAAGGGGCCTGATTCTCCTCTCACTCACCCCGGTGTAAATCATTGCGGTCGGAAGGCCAGCTCCTTAGCTGAGGCCAGCTGATGCCCTGTGCTGACCTACACCGCCCGGTTCAGTATGCCGCTGGCGGCGAGATCACCGGGAACGAGCCTCATCCCACTCAGTTCCTCCAGGTTTACTCGCTAGCGTAACCCCACTGGAACTCCCATCGCCCCGCACCTCGCACTGGCCTTGACACCTGCGCAGAATGGTGTCAAACACGCCCAGGCGGGCGGTGTTAGCGCTGGTGTCAATGACTCCGGCTTGCGTGGTCTTACTCCAGATTTACTCCCCTTGTGCCTGAGAACAGGATCAGGGCTGTGCCCCCAAGTTACCCCCCCCCCCCCGCTCACACCCCTGCGAGGCGTCGCTCACTAACTGGGCCGCCTTGGCTTTCTGCTCGCTGCCTCCCCCCAATCCCTGCGGGCTCTGCGGGCTGCGCTTTGGGGTCCAGCGCAGATTGTCCGGGGGGAGGCGCACATGCCGCGCTCTCTCCCGTCTGCTGTGCTCTCTTGCTCTGAACTCGGGGTCATTCTGACTGGGGTGCAAAGAAAACCAAGCAGGATAGAAGTCCTACCTCGCTCCTCCTTCCCCATAGCCTTGTACCCCAGTCAGACCAGGGGGGGAGAGGGAAGAAGCCCCCTTCCTCCCCTCTCCCACTCTCAAGAACAGCCCAAGGTGCAGAGCGGTCTCCCATCAGCTCCCCACTGCTGCCCTGGGTGCCGTCTGGGGGTGTGGCCAGGGCAGAGCTATGCCCTGGTTATTTTGCCCCACTCTCCCCCCGACGCTGCCTCCTCTCCGTCCAGCCCCGCCCTTCCCTTTGCGCCTGGCAGGTGAGGAGCCGTCCCCCCCTCCCCCGGGCTGGGACTAGCCAGCGCTGAGCCTCAGGGCGCTGTCTCACCGCGCCGCTGACTCGCAGAGCACCTCGGCCCCCGCGTGGGTCGCCGGCTGGCAGCGCAGGGATTAAGCCATGATTCAGCGCAGCGAATAGGCCTGAAGGGTTCGTAACCCCTCTGGCCAGTCTAGCGCGTCTGTGGCTGTTTGCTTTGCGCCTGCCGCGCCGCAAAGCAAAGACCCGTGGACGGCTGGAGCCAGAAGATAGGGGAAAGTCACTGTGGGAGGGAAGGATGGTCTAATGGGTAGAGCAGGACTCCTGGGTTCTCTTGCTGCTTCCAGGAGAGTTGTGGGGTCTAGTGAGTTAGAGTGGGGAGGCTGAGAGCCAGGACTCTTGGGTTCTATCCCTGCTCTGGAAGGGGAGTGCGGGTTAGTGGGTTTGAATGGGGCTGGGGGAACGGGCCATCAGGACTCCTGGGTTCTGCACAGGGCTGATGGCAAGGAAAGTCCTGGCCTTGGCTCGGGGCCATTGGTCAGCTTGGGCTTCGCCTTGGCTGGAAAGGCCAGTGGGAATGAGTGTGTCAGGGCTCAGGGTGGAATCACCCCCGGCTGGGGCCAGGAGGGGACCCAGCTGTGAGGCTTACAGAGCAGTGTCCGGGAGCATCGCCCTGTGCCGGGGCTGTGGGGTTAATCAGAATAGCCAGGGAATGAAACCACAGGGGGTGAAGTCCTCGCCCTGCTGAAATCCAGGGGAGCTTTGCCACTTGTGTAAACGGGGCCAGGATTCCAGAGTGGGACCTCTTCAGGGCAGGGGCTGTGTCACCCCCTGGATGTACAGCGCCCAGCATAATGCAGCCAGCGTTACCGCAATGCAAACAATACTCAGAGGCAGAAGGCAGCAGGATCTGAGCTAGAAGCAGACGCGGCTTTCTCTTTCCCCTCTTCCCTCCCCCACTTTGCAATGGCGGGGAGACTTAATCCACCATCCAGCAGAATATTTCTTTCCTCTGAAAGTTACGGCTCATCCCTCGGCAGCTTAAATTGAGCTTGTCAGTAACACCAGGAGTGCCAGCTCCAGCGCTGTATCCATTGTCAGATTGGATCCCGCTCATGCACGAGGCCTGTCCCCTTTCAGAAAGTCAGCCCAGGTTTCGCTATCAGGCGGGGTGTTCTTGCATTGCGAATGGATGTGGTGCTATTCACGAGGCGGGGAGATGATTGTATTTTGGCTGCTGTCAGGAAGATGCTCAGAAAGCACTGGGCTGCGTGGATCTGCAGGAGAAGGAGATAATCACTGGGAACTGCACTTCTCCTATTGACACTGCAGCATCTGTCTTTCTTTCTTTCTCATCCATCCATCCATCCGTCGGCATCTTTCTTTCTTTCTTCCTTTGTGTTTCACGGTTTTTGGCCTAGAATTGCTTGCAGGCAAATCCACGGGCACGCAGGGTTCTGGGATTTATGTATTTGGTTTGTATCACACCGCACTCCTGATGCTATCAGTCCGAGCCAGACAGAGCCGGGGTGTTGGACCGACCGGGAAGCTGGGATCATTCGGAGAAGGGGCGGGGGGCACTTTGGATTTGTTCTGTGTTGGCTCCGTTCTGGACATGAGCGGAACCAGCCGGGGCTCCTACGGGAGCTTCGTGACGCCGGTGCGAAGTGACTGGGTGCCCCGAGATGTGGGGTGCAGATGAGGGGGTGGATTTTTCTGAACGTGCTCAGCAGCCCCATGGCTGGATTAAGGCAATCGGGGGGCTCCGGTCACACCCCCGTGTGTCACTCCTCCATATGTCTTAGGTCGCAGCAGGGCCATCTGGCGTTCCAGTAGCCGCCAGGTGCCCCATTGAGCTCGGCCCGTAGTGCCAGGCGCTGCACAGACAATGGTGTTCTTACCAAGGGGTCCCAGCTGCCCAGGGAGACGCAGGGACTTGCCCCAATCGAACCCTGATCTCTGGCTCACCATGGCCGCGAAGCCATGTGTCCTGTCCCCTGTGCCGCTGTCAAACCCCACCCGTGTCCGGCTCTGAATATTTGCAACCAGGCCTTTCTCTCGATCACCAGAGATCGGGCACATCGGCAGCGTGACGGCACATCTGCAGGCCGAGGCTTTGTTTGGCAGGGGTGCAAAGGGCACCGCTTGGGGCGGAAACACAAAGGCAGATCGTATTGTCACCCCCCTGTTGCCCTTCCTCATTCTTCAGACTTGCTGAGCGTCGGAGGCCCGGCTAATCCTCTCGAAGGGAGGCCAGCAAGTCCCCAACCCACTGCGCTGCCCCTATGAACCAGCAGGACAGGCCGTGGGGCTGAGACCCACCGCTGGTGGGGATCGGGGGCAGCTCAGGGATCCGCCTGGTTGGGCCTGTTCCCCGTCGCTTTGCACCTTGGCCCTGATTCCGCTTTACGCTCAGGGCCCTGGACATCCCCCCCGGCAGGGAGAAGCGAGTGTGGCTGTGTTTGATCCCCTGGTGGCCCCCCGGCACAGCCCCAGCCCTGCCCAGGCCCTTGGCGGGAGTGAGACTCAGGCCTTGGGGGATTTCGCTGGTCGCGACCCAGCCCCAGCTCGTAGGTGGCTGGACGGGCCCTGTCCCGACTGCTGCAGCGGGTGCAGGAAATGAAAACCCGCCCGGGAATTCACCTGTGCCGACAGAGCCAGGGGGCTGAGGATTGGCCTGTGCGGCATCTTCCCCGCCTCTCCACACCCGCGGGGACACACACACACAGCCAGTGCGCGGGCGCACACACACACACGCTCTCAATGCACTCTCTCTCTCTCTCTCACACACACACACAGCCAGTGCGCGGGCGCACACACACGCTCTCAATGCACTCTCTCTCACACTCACTCTCACACACACACACACACAACCAATACACACACATACATACAGCCGATGCGCGCGTACACACACACAGCCACCACACACAGCCAGTGTGTGCCCTCACACAGACACAAACACACAACCAATGCGTGCACACACACAGAGCCCCCCCACAGCCAGTGCGCGCACACATCCACACACAGCCAATGCACACATATACACATGCTCACACACACAGCGCCAAGACACACACCGAATTTCTCTCTGACACTCATCCATTCACACTCACAACCCCTCCACTGCCCCTCTCCCCTTTTCCAACTCTCCAAACCCCCTTTTATTCCCCCCCGGCCCAGCTAGCCGACGCTTTTGTCTTTCTGCCTGGCTGCTCCCTTTCACAGGGATTAAAGTGAAAAAGGAAAAAAAAAAAGTTGTTCAGAAACTCCAGCGTCCAACCGGGCCTTCCCCCAACGCGCCGGGGCAGGTGGGAGGGAGACAGACAATGAAAGGCCCCAGCCGCCCGCCGAGAGAGCCCCCGGGACAAGGGCTCAGCAGGAACCAGCCCTGGTGTTGGTGGGGGGAGAGCATGGCCTCAGCGATCCCGGGGGGAATCCCTTGTTTGGGGGGGGAGGGAGATTGGGGGAGTTAATAAATGAAGGCCGTGTCCGGAGGGGGTGGGGGGCATGGTATGAGATTTGGGGCTGGGAGCTGATTGGTTTCTTCTGTCCTTGTACCAGCAGGGGAGCTGGAAAGGGACTGAGTAAGTCTGTGTCACAGGAGGAGTGGGGGGTGGGAGGGTCGGGGATTCCCGGGGGCACACAGTCAGGAAGGGATTTTCCCAGCTTTATACTGGGAGTCAGTGAGCGAGAACCCAGGAGTCCTAGCTTGCAGGCCTCTGTTCTGGCCGCACAGCCTCATTACTCAGCTGCTGTCTTCTCTCTGTGTCTGCTCTTGAGGGTTTGGCTAAGGAAGGGAGGAGTGCACGGGTGTTAACCGCTGTCTGGGAACCTGGTCTGATCTGCAGATAATACAGAAAGCTGGGAATTGCCAGACTGGTTCAGAGCAGGGGCCCATCTAACAGGTATCCATCTCCCAACGTGGCCAGCTCCAGCTGCTTCCGAGGAAGGTGCAAGGAACCCCACAGAAGACTAGTTATGGAATTCCCTGTCCCCCCCCAGGGGTGTTCCCTCCTGACCCCATTAGTTAGCGCTTGACTCATGCCCACTCACTTGAAGCATGAGGGTCCCTATCCCTTGTTTCATTTCTAATATTTATTCTTCTAACTCTGGGTGTTCGCATTATAAATGTCTGGTCCTTTCGGGAGTCATGTTATGCTCTTGGCCTCGGCGATAAGCTGTGGAACTCATTGCCACAGGGTAACTACGAAAAAGCATTTAATCCACTTTGAATCAGCTGCCTTTCAATTTCCCGCCCTGCTCCCTGGGTCTAATGCTGTGAGCAGATGTTCCAGCACCCCACCCCACCCCCAATCCCATCCGTTACTGTGTAAGCTTGGGACAGGAAGTCAGATCGGACCTGACCCCAAAGGAACAGTGCTCCAACTTTGCCTTGACCCAGACCATTCCTTCGAGCCTCACAAAAAATGAGCCTTGCCCCAAAATGTGCTTTGCCTAAAAAGCAAAAGTGGCGAAGTAGCAAAGGAGAGAGACTCTGCCTGCAAGATCTGCGAAGTGTCTGAGGTCGAACGCTCCGGAGAGAGATTGCTGGCCTCCAGTTCCCATCCCTTCGGAGTTCGTCCCGACCAAAGGGGTTCAGAGCAGCGTGGTGTTGGTCAGCTCAGCATCTGCATGCTTATCCATAGCAAACTGACCCCCGAAACCTTTGGAGCGTCTCATCTTAATGATGACGTTGTAATGAACTGGCTAGCGTGTGTGGGTGTGTACCTGTGCACCTGCACATCACTGGCCCCTGCTCCTCAGGGTGTGTGCCTCTGTCTATCTACCGCCACATGTATGTATCTGAGCCTGGATTGGGGTTCCTACGCACTGCCATAATAATAACACCACCTACGTTTACGTGCACCACTGTCCTGTACTGGATGGAATCAGATCTGCTCAGCTGTGTGTCATAAGCCCCACGCTGCCGACACCTCTGGGGGATTCTCCTTTAGCTTAGGTGCCAGGTCCTTGGCCTTTTGGATCTGAACTCCTTCCTTGCTGCTGCCATGAAGCTCCAGACATTGTAGCAACAGCCGTGCAGTCCTCAGCAGCCAGGAATCCGTTACAGTGCCCGCGTGTGAAATGCTGAGGATGGTGCAGTCTATTAGCAAATCCACCTCTCTCTGCTGCACCTGGGATGCTGCGATCGGCCCCGGTCAGCTCATTATCAGCGAGCTGCAGAGACACGGGGGAGTTCAGAGACGAGCAGCCCAACTGGCTCGGGGATTAATTTGAGCGGGGAGATTAAACGAGCTAAATACGCAGAGCCGGGCTGCCAGTGACAAGCGCCGGGGCTAAAGCCAACGGCAAGGAGCAGCACATCGGCACCTTTGGCCCCAGCTGGCAGCTCCAGGTGCCTGCTGCGGTTGGCCCAAAGTCCCCAGGAGTGGGAGAGACTCTATGGGGCAGAAAGAGGGGGTGGGGGGTAGCACTAGCAGGAAGGGGGCTGAAGGAACAGGTGGACGAAGCCCGAATTCTCCACCATGCGCTAGGGCTGCCCCAGCAGAGCAAAGCGGTGTTAGAGTGGCTGGAAATGACCCCCTTGCAGGCAGCCCAGGAGGGGCTAAGAGCTGAGCCAGGAGGCTCAGGGCCTTTCCTTTGTCCGGACTTCCCTTGTGCTGGAAGGAGCCAAACTCCAAAGGCTGGAAGCCGCAGACCCAGGGGGCGCTGGAGCAGGAGAACCCCTGCAACGCCATGCCCCGGCTTTCCGGTGGTGAGCCCCCCACCCATTATACCCCCTCTGTGCAAAGAGGCCCCCTGGCCAGTGGGGAGCTGATGGAAGAGTCTGCACCCTCCCAGCCCCCTCGTGTAGGGGGACATGGCTAAAGTGCATCGTACAGCAGCTATTCTCTGCTTCCCCAGCGCCCCTGGGATGGGGGTGGAGCAGAGCATAAATTAGAGCAGCCTGGAGGCGACTCTAACTAACACTAGGGCCCAGAATAAGTTGGATGCCAATGGGGCTTAAAGCCATCTCCAGTCCCGCCCCAGTAACTCACTGTGTGGCCCTGTGCAACTTACCGCTCTCTGCCTCAGTTTCCCCATCACCCCAGTTTGCGGGGGGAGGCGGGGCAGTTATGTGAATCAATTAGTCAATGCTCACAGAGCTTGGCCCTCCCTTCCCCCGGGTGCCAACCGCTTGCCACCGATAGATGGAGAATGAGCTTAAGGAACCTACCGGAGGGAGCTTGCGCCCAGGCTCGGCGGCCGGGAGAATTAACTGTCACTGAAGCAAAACAAATTGAGGCATTTCAGAGGTTTTGAGAGGATTGAACTACCCAAGTGGGGGGAGGAAGAGGGGCTGGGAATCAGGGAGGGGCTGCGTGTGGGGGGCACATCCACCCCCCAGCCCAGCACTCTGTTCATTCCTCTTTCTTTTCCGTCTCTGTTTTTACTTTCCTCTTTTCATTTTTTCTATCCTTTTTTCCTTCCGTCCTTCCTTGTTTCTTTCCCTTTCTTTCTCTCCATCCCTCTTTACTTTTCCGTCTCTCTCTTTGCACAGCCCCAGTGCCTTCACTCCAGCCCAGCTCCCCTCACCCACTCCCTGTCCCAGCTCAGAGGGGTCTGGCTCCAGCCAGCCCCTGCGCCAGGCTCTGGGCTGCACACACATTCCATGTGCCCAGCGCCATGGGACACAGAAGCCCAGGCTTTGAGCTAAGCTTGGCATGTCCCACCCTGGCAGCTCCCCCAGACGATGCCACTGCTGGCTATTTTTGGACACGTTTTCCCTTCTCCTTTTGTCCATTTGCCCCATTTTGCCTGGTTACGACCAGCTGTCCTTCCTGCAAAATCAGCCCTGGAAACCGGCACCTTCGGAGCTGGCTGGACCGCGGCGTCCATCAGCCAAGAGAGAGATAAAATCTGCTGCCGTGCAAAGATCTCCAAACACCCAGGAAGGCCAGCCCGCAGCCCTCCAGGGCACTAGCAAAATGCCAGGCCCGTCAACACAGAGCCACGCCACTCACCCGAAGTCATGCAGTGAGTCCGCACGAGAACCCAGGAGTCCTGATTCCCAGTCCCCTGGGTCACCCTCCTTCCCAGTGTCAGGAGTAGAACCAAGGAGATCTGGTTCCCAGCCCCCGCTTCCGCCACTGCTAGACCACACTGCTTGTCCTGCTTCCCAGTCCCTCCTCTAACCACTAGACCATATTCCCCTGCTTCCCAGTCCCGCCTCTAACCACTAGACCATATTCCCCTGCCAGGGTCCTGCACAGAACCCAGGAGTCCTGACTGCCCATCCTGCTCTAACCATTAGACCACACTCCCCTCCCAGAGCTGGGAAGAGAAGCCAGGTGTCCTGATTACCCCACTGGATCTCTGCTCTGCTCCTCTGCCCACTGGATCTCTCTCTGCTGCCAGGGGCTGTCGCAAACCTGTCAACCCCTTGGCGAGCTGAAAGTCCTCCCTGGCCATGCGCATGTAGGGTCCCTCGTGGTTCCATGCTGCTCTGTTTTCTGCCAAAGGGTTGTTCAGAGGTGCTGGGCTGACCACGCTGACTTGTTAGGGGGCCACTGGTTGGTGCGAGGGTGCTGGGACTGGCTTATTGCTTGTGGGGTCACTTGTGGGGCTTGGGCTGGCCCCCTTGGGTTGTTATTTTGGGGTTGCTTCTGGGTGGTTATTGTAGGGTCACTGTCAGGCACTCTGCTGGCATTGTTTAGTTGTTGGGGTTTTTTTGGTCCTGAATCGAAGTGACTTTGCAAACTCTTGACCTTTATAATCACGCCCACTTCTGGTGCGTGGCAAACGTTGCCGTCTCTGTACGTCCCAGCAGCCAGCCTCCCTTCGGATACCTCACCCATGGCCTGCCTTCTAGCAGAGGCCTCCGTAGTGACGCCAACTTGCACGCGTGAAGTGGCGGAGCATTCTGGGAGCTTGTCTGCCGGTCTCATTCCTCCTACGGCACTCTTGAGTGTAGCTTATTTGCCGGGCTGCGATAAAGCAATTCATTTATATATTTTTTTTTTCTCCCCGACCCTGGTTTATATTTTATTGGCATCTTTGCGGCATTGAAAGTAATGTAATTGCGGGGGAAACGGATATGTTCTCCAAGTCTGGAGTGCCTTTGTTTTTATATATAATTATTATTAGATGGGGAATATTTAAGACTCTTCAGAAACGAAAAATAGAACCCAATTCCATTGTGTCATTTTGCTTTGTATTTATGCCTCTTCCGACGAGATTTTAATTGAAAATTGTTTTATATGTTCCCTGTGTAGCACATTTTTTGCTTGGCATCTAATTATGACTCCCTCTATACGCACGCAAGCTGGATTCTCAGCTCAGGGTATCAGCGCATCGCTAAAGACAGCGACTTGAATGGAAAATTTCTGAATTGATTGCGAAGATGAATGTGGCGACGGTTTGACGGATGCCTCTTCTCCAGCAACCTCTTTAAATCAGACTTCCCCTGTAACTGGCAGATGATCAGATAAATAGTCAGTGTTAGAGGCTAAATTCTATTTGGCAGTGCTTTGAAGACTATTATGAATCTGTTATGAGGGCCCGGCCAATCCAAATAGCGATCGGCTGGGAGCGCTGGATGGTTCAAGCGAGGACCCATGTGAAAGGAAAACAAATGTGTGAACCTCGCAGACCTTCCCCGGGATGGGAGTTTGAGAAATAGACACAATTAAAGCTCTTTGCATCTCTGTGAAATTTGCAAAGGACAAACGGTTCGTTATTCTTCATTGATTTGCATGTCGGCACCTGCTCTCTCGCTTTGAAGACTGGCGAGTGCAGCGAGATCATTTCTTTCCCACCTGCCACTGAAATGCAGCCAGCTCTGGGGTGGAGCACTGAGGCTGTTTAACAGAGCACAGAAATACAGGGCCCAGGGATAAGTTACTCAGCACCAAGATGCAGCCACCTCTGGGGAGGGACATGGCAACTGTTTAACAGAGTGCAGCAATGCCACACCGTTGTTTAGGTCAGGCAGTGAAGAAAGAGTCTTCTGCGCAGTTGGACATGCAGAGGGAATCCGGTGGGGCAGAGTGGAGTTAATCCCTGGTCAGCAGGCCAGAGTTTGTGTGAAAACGGTTACAGGAACTTTGGGGACTGCAAGAATTCACAGCTGGTTTGCTGTCCTGTCCCAAAGACAGCACCTCCTGTAGCACAGTGCCATCTAACCAGGCACTGGGGCATCATGGTCAATACCCTCTCATAGGGGAGAGTGCCCCCTGCTGAGCTCCCCCCCGCACCCTATGCCCTGCAGCACAGTGCCCCCTAGTGCCATGCTGGGGCCTGAACACTGCCCCGGGGCTTAGTGCCAGCGATCATGTCTCTTGGTAGGTGTGTTTGAAGCAGCGTGGTCCAGTCAGGACTCCCGGGTTCCTTCCCTGGCTTTGCCACTGACTTGCTGTGCGGCCTCATAAAAGTCACCCCTTTTCTGTGCCTCAGTTTCCCCATCTGTAAAATGGGGACGACTGCACTTAACCAACCTCCTAGTGATCTGCTCTGTTGCGTAATTTTCCTGTGAGTGGTCACGGCATTGTAAGGCTCGGTTCTGCCTAATCCTATTAGCATCTGCTGTTTGTTAGGGAGAGGCAGCATTGTCCAGTGGCTAGTACACTGCAGTGGGATCCGGGTTCTGTTCCTGACATCAACCTGCTGGGTGACCTTGAGCAAGTCCTTTCCCCTTTGTGTGTCTCAATTTGCCCTCCCACCTTCTGTCCCTTCAGGGCAGGGACTCATTCACTGTATGTGTACAGCTCCTAGCACCGCCAGGCCTAGATCGAGGGTGGCCTCTAGCTGCCGCTGTAATAAATAATAATGCCTCTAAATAGCAGGCTAACTAGAGACACTAATAAGTCTGCTGCGTTTCCCCAGCCCACTTTAAAAGCATATATAATGTATGGAGCGGTAGTTCTGTGTGCTCTTTTTCCAGTTGAACACACACCCATTGTTGTTTCATCGCCTGACATAATAGCTCACAAGAAGTTATTAAAAGTTTCACGGTATTATTCAGAACCTGTAATTCCCTGAGCTCCCAACACTTCCAGTGAGCGCAGCTGCTGTCGAAAGCAGCTTCCAGTCCCAAGGAACGGTGGGAGAGCAAGAGACTGAAGAGAACGTGAGATTCAGTGGGGTAGGGGTCTCTTCGCTTCTGGTCCCAACCTGTTGTGCAGTGTGTCTGTTAGACAGCTTCTGCGTTCCACCCCAGAGGTGGCTGCATTTCAGTGCTGGGCGAGTGATGCTGATGCTGTTGCTCACCAGCTGCCACGTTCCATCCCGGAAGTGACTGCATTTTCGGGCTGGAGGGATGTGTGGATAGCATGTAGTCTGTGAGTCTGCCGGGACTGACAAACAGAAGAGCGGATAGATAGTTGGCAAAGCATTCTGGGAGCTTTCAGGGGGAGCCCGGAGGAGGACAGCATTTCCCTTGGTAGCCAAAATCAGAAGAGTTAGAAGGAGGCTATTTGGTCCGTCTGTCCCTGGCTGGCAGCCCCCGGGGGGGACCACAGGTAGGGGCACCGTATCCTTGCGCACATCAGCGTGTCTCTGGGGATAGGTCAAAGTGTCACTCCCCCGCCAGCTCTGCTCATCAGAGAAACAGCCCCCGCGCCGGCATTGGCTCCGGCACATCACGCCACCACGCTGCCCGGGCTTGTGCTGATGGCATGGACCCAGGAAACCTGGCTCATCAGGTGCTGGGAAGGAGAGCGGCTGGCAGGCTCGGCCATAGGCGCCGGGCGGGGTTGGTGACGCGGGCAGGCAGGGAGCTCAGGTGCGGATCCAAGCGTCAGGGGCGTTCAGTTCCGGGCCCTGGGGCTTGCTAGCTGTAGAGATTGGCTATTTTGTGTATCACGGTAGCGCCTGAAGGGTCCCAACTGAGCTCAGGACCCCGTTACTCCGGGCGCTGCCCAGGCCCTGTCCCGAAGAGCTCCTAGCCTGCATAGACAAGGCAGGGTTATAATCCAGGGAAACTGAGGCACAGAGCAATGATGTGAATTGCCCAGTGTGTCGCTTGCAGTCTGCAGCAGAGCTGGGCCTATGAAGCAGGTCTCCTGAGTGCCAGCCCAGGGCCTTAACCACAAGATGAGGGGCCGGCTATGAAATTTGGAGCCAGATCCGAGCTTCCTTGACGTCTGAGAGTGCAGGCAAAATCCACGCAACTGGTTTAAGCTAAACCGCAATAAGGCACCAGAATAAGAAAGTCCACAAAACTGGCTTAATGAAACTGATGCAAGTTTGTGTGTAGATGGGGTGTAATACAGCTCACCACTAGGAGGTGCTGTCTAATATTCAGACAGCTGAATCACAGAGGGCTCATTATAATCAGTCAGACCACGACCTCAGCATGACTGAGAGCAGCATCTTCCCCATGGCCAGTAAAAATGCACTGAATGCCACTCGGGCATGCACGTGGACAAAACCGAGATCCTCATACTCTGAAATCTCAGGCCCTGCCACCAGAGCTGAAGGAGAATCCCCATTAGGTTTTAGCGCTATAGGGCTTATGACACATGGTTGTGCAATTCTGTTGTGTCCAGTAGAGAGCCGTGCTCTCTCATAGACTAACCAACTCATTAAACAAGTAATGGGGCTAAATATTATACTCAGCCCCGCTGGCTTCCTGTGTTGTGGCATTTGCTTCCACCGGTAACCAGGGCTCAGGTGTAAATCAGCCTGTTAATAATAATAATTTGTATTGGGTTGTCTCTAGGAGCCCCCGTCCTGGACCAGGAGCCCACGACGCTGGGTGCAATACAAACAGAACAGAAAGCCTTGTCCTTCTCTGGCTTTGCTGAAATCCACTGTTACACTGCTTTATGGCGAGAATTTCTCCCGTAGTGTTTTCGTTCAGCATAAAGGAGCAGGCAGGTCAGGTTTGGCTGGTCTCTCCCGTATACAGACCCTCTATTCCTCACCCTGACCCCAGCCACCCCCAATGTAACATCACTGCAGTTACACGCGGGATAAAATGTAGTCCCTCATTTCTGGCTCCCTGACCACAGTTGAAATGGTGTCAACCCTCTATTGCCCACACTGGAGTCACACCTAGTTTACCCCGGTTTGGAATCTGGCTGCTGGTGCCATCGGAGGCCGGCGCCCTGCACTAGTCCAGAGCGGGCGTGAGACTCTACCGGATTGAAACCAGAGTGATGGGCGTTCACTGTGTCATGGCATAAATGAACACACAAGGGGCCGAATCCTTATTCACACTAAGGCCCTTTTGCACCACTCGGGCAGGGGGATATAAATCCAGCTATGCCCGCTGTAGGGGCCCTTTGCACCGCCAGAGTGGAGTAAAGGATGTGATAGGATCAATGAAGATCAGGTCCAAGGTGCAGCAGCGTAGGTATCTCCTCTGTTTCAGTCCATTTGCCCATCCCCGGTCCATGCATGCCTCCCCCCACCCCCTTCTCTGCCCCTCCACCCACCCACTTGATCGGAAAATGAAACTGATTGAGGCTGACGTCCAGTGAAGGTGTTTTCCGCTCGTTTGGATGCGAAATGCCCCATCTCTGTGGCCAGGAGATAATCGAGGTGGAATATTTGATCGGCCGGGAAGTGAGGTGCTAAATTTGTTGTGAGATTGGTGTCACAACCAATCAAGGCGCCTCTCTCCTGGCAGGGATGGGCAGTTAAATGAGAAATCATTAGGTTATTTCAGAGCCCGAGAGGGAGGGAGGGAGCGAGGTTGGATGGGAAGTGGGGGCAGAGGAATAGGAGAGAGAGAACTGGAGAGGAGATGGAAGATAGAGAGAGGGAGCGAGGGAATGAAAGAAATCAGGAGCAAAAGCTGAGTCCCATTAACCGTTGGCAGCATCGAGGGGCCTTAAAGCCGATGTCAATTACAGCGCAAAGGGGGCTCCTTGCAAACAGAACCAGGGCCCGCTGGGCTCAGAGAACGTAAGTGGCAATGTTAAATTCTGCCTGTCTTAGCTCTGCCAGCTCCCAGACATTCAGAAACCAGGAGGCAGGCCCCACACGCACTGTGAGATTGGTTTAAGAAACCATGAGTTTGGTTTAAGAAACCGTGAGCGTTTTTTTTAACCTGACGTTGTGTGTTTTGTATTTTTTTTCCCCACCTTCTAGATGTTGAGCCTTTCTGGGGAGGGAGGAGGGCTGCCTTGTCCAGCTTTTCTCTGCAACCAGGAGGGGCTAGAGACTTGAGGGGGGTTAAAATGAAAGTGGAGAATCTCACCAAATCACATGACTCCAGGAGCTGAGGGCTTGAAGTAAAATATCAAGCTGGGGAGGCTCATGATGCAATCACAGGAGGTGGCAGGGCTGTCATCGCGTAGGATTATTTATTGTTTGTATCGTAGTATCTAGGAGCCCCAGTCATGGGCCAGCGCCCCAAGGTGCTAGGTGCTTTGCGGACCAATCATAACAGCTTCCAATCTAACGAATGCTAAGAAAGCGAAGGAGTTCTCCCTCGGGGTCGCTCAGTTTCCAGCTGTGGAGGGATCCTGACTTTTCCGTCCCAGCGCAAAGACGGGGGCACCGAAATGTTTGACTAGCTGAAGGCATTTAAACCGTGGCCAGAAGGACAAAAGCCAGGCAAGATCAGAATCCTCGTAGGCCTGTCTCACATCACCTCTCCCCTCCGATGCCATTGATTATTTAATCGTAATACTCGTCCCACCGCCCCTTTAACGGTCACTACCCTTGCCAGAGCGAGACTTCCCACAGTTTTGGGTTCACTCTCCTCCCTGCCCCCCAACTCTTCCACGCCCCCTTTCGCTGTCGCTGGGAAGATCCAGTTGGCCCCAAGGACTCTCAAAATATATAAATAATATAGAATTTCAAATAGGCAGAAATTACTTTTTGGGGGGTGGGCAGAGAGGAGGAACCAAATGGCTTTATTTGGAAGCAGCTGTAGTTAATTGTGTGTGTGTGTGTGGGGGGGGGGTTAACCCCATCTGAGTCTGAGCCCAGAATTCAGATGGACTTGTTACCGTGTAACCAATTGGCGTGGCCTGAGTTTCTGTCAATGTGTGTCATTGCTGTCCTCTGCTGGACAGACTTGGACCTGCACAGGTGTGTGTCATAGACCCTAGAGTGCCACAAACAAAAGGAGATTGAGTTGGCTCATTTCTGTGTGTGAGAGGCCACTGCCTTCTGCTGGATGGACTCAGAGCTGCACAACTGTGTGTCATAAGCCCTATACTGCTAGATGCGGATGATGATTCTGCTTTAGCCCAGGTAGGAGTGGCCTGGCTTTTTGAAGCAGGAGAATTCTGGGTTCTGCTGGGTGTCTCTGCTGTGAAATTCTGAGTGCGGCACAGGGATGGCAGCGAGATCCTAGGTAGCCACAGATTTGTTACAGTCTGTTTTCCATCACGGACCCAAAAAGAGAAGGAGGCAGAGAGGCTGGGCCATGTGTGCGAGGGCGGCCGGGGAGAAAGCACAACTGCGTGATGGTGCTGTTGTCTGCAAACCGTGGGCCAGACCCGCAGCTGCTGCAAAGCAATGAAGTCAAACAAGCCAGACAAGAGCGATTTGGGGATCTGGCCCCTTTCGTTTCCATAGGCAGTGTCCTCACTAAGCCGCCCATCCCTGCTGGGTGATTTAGCGCTGGCAGAGAGCGGCTGAGTCCTCGGGGGCCGCCGCAGTGGGTGACTCAAGTTGAAGTCAGCGGAAGCATTGCCAGAGGGTTCAGTTCGGGGGTGGGGGAGACGCTGGGGTCCCCAGTTGTCGGTGTCATGGGAATGTTCACTGGAGAATAGATATTCCCCTGCCCCTAGCTGTCTCCCTCTCATTTGTTTTTATAATTTTGCCTTTTAAAAAATGAAAACAACTGGAGCATCCTTCCCCTTGAGAGCTTTTCTATCTGACTTAAATACCAAAAACCAGCCACCCACCGTGAACTAAACAACCCCCCAACTAGTGAAAAACCAAGGGCAAAACTCCTCTGCTGATTCAGAGCTCTGCTCGGTTATTACATGTATTACGGTAACGGGAGGTCCCAACTGAGATCGGGGGGCCCCATGGTGCTGGGGGCTGCAGGGACCCAGAGTGAGACAGGCCCTGCCCCAGAGAGTTCGTAGTCTGAACAGGTGAGACGATAGGAAGGTCTGTTAACCCCATTTTACAGATGGGGAAATTGAGGCATGGGGCGGTGAAATGACTTGCCAAAGCTTGCCCAAAATTCCATTGGTAGAGCTGGGCAGAGAATCCAGGTCTCCTGAAGCGCCGCCAGTGCTCTGACCACTAGCCACCACTGCCTGATTAAGAGGGCTTCAGTCTGGGGGGAGGCAGGAGGGAGTGGGAGCTGAGACGGGGGGAACAGGGAGAAGGAAGGAGGGGGTTGCTGGGTAATGGGGAGTGATTTCTCTGTGTCGAACGGCTCCAGTTCTGAAATGCCCGGCTTAAAATGACACCAGCCCCCAGAGGTAGCCACAGTAGCTCCCTCAGGATGGGCCAGCCAGGCAAGCAGCCTGGGGTGGCCATTCCTCACTTCCCTCATCCTGCCCCGGGGCTTGCGACAGAACATGTAACCCCTCTCCCCTGGGAGGAGCCGGGGACAGCTGGAGAAGCAGCCCGGGAACCTTTAGTTCTGCCTTCCTGCCGGTGACAGACCCCCCGCTCTGTGCTCAGGCAGCCCGGCCCTGGGCTAATCCCGCAATCCATATCTTCCCTTGCCAAGGGATTTCTCTCCTTTCCTTTGGCCTAAGTGCTCAAGTCCTTAAAATGGGTCTGGGCATTAGCCCCCCTCCCTGTGGCCAGCTCTCCCCCCGCCAGTCCATCCTGGAGAGACAGATGCCTGCACTCACAGCCCGACTCCCGGCCCCCTCCCCAGCCTGCCTGGCTAATGTTCTCCTTGTGGGGAAATACCCCTGTGGGGCAGCAGGGAAACGGATGGAGTTACTGGATTTGTGTGCGTTGAGCCCCGTGAGATTCTTATCGTCTTGATCCGAAAGCACGTTCCCTGCTCTTTGTTCTCGCTCTCCATGCATGGGACATTCCCAGGTCCTGTTCTTCCCCTCCCGCCCCCCGCGCCCATCTGTGATGGAGCAAAATTGACTTGCCGCTGCGATGTTCCCGATGCCCCAGACGCACCCGGCGCCTGTCGCACCTGTTACAGCGCCACACGCTACTGCTGGGACAGGCGAGAGCCAGTTCTCTTCCGAGCCGCAGTCTCCAGCGTTACCGGGAGATATTTGCATCCCCTTGTCAGTCTGTGTTTGCCTCACGCTCCCTTTGTAGTTTGCGCTGCTTCTCGTACAGGTTTGGATTCTGGTACGTGGAAGACAGATGCTTTTTCGGGAAGGGGGGGAGGTTGAATTGAAGTGGTGATTTTTTTTTCTCTTTTTGCACGTGCAGAAATATGTAAGAGCGTGTATGAGCCTTGAGAGATGGGTTAGATTCATATACGGGACACTGCCCAGTCACAGATACCCTCTGCCGGTTGGAATCAGAAATACGCAGCTGGGTCATAGTCCCCGTACTGCTAACTGCTTGTGGCAATTTTCCTTTGGCTCTAGTGTTTTTTAGAACATAAGGAGCTGAGTTCTGTCCCTGTAGTTGCTGTGATGTTCCCAGTAGCCACAAAGTGGCAACCGTGGAGAATATTTTGGCCACAGATTTGTTATAAACTGGCATTTCCATAGTATCTTCTCTCCCAGTGCTTCACTGAGCATTTCAAACATTGACAAATGAAGACTCAGAAAGGTTCTTTCCTTTGGGAAACGTCAGACGATATATTCATGTCGTACGTTGATGGTGAAATACTTTCTATTCCAACAGTAACTGAGGAGGAGGTTAAACAGCAGCTACCATAGTTAGACATTTTGAAATCAGCAGGTCCCAATAACGTGCATTCAAGAGTTTTAAAAGAGCTGGCCGAGGATTCTTGGCCCATTGGGGACGTTCCAGAGGACTGGGAGAAAGCTAATGTGCCAATATTGAAAAAGAGTAAATGGAATGACCTGGGTAATTATAGGCCTGTCAGCCTGAGAGAGATCCCAGTTAAAATAATGGCTGATAAGGGAGCTGATTAATAAAGAATTAAAGGAGGGTGATGTAATTAAAGTCAGTCAACATGGTTTTATGGAAAATGGATCTTGTCAAACCAACATATTGTCTTTGTTTGATGAGCTTACAAGTTTGGTTGATAAAGGTAATAATGTTGATGAAATATACTTCGACTTCTGTAAGGCGCTTGGCTTGATACCACATGAGGTTTTGATTCAGAAACTAGAATGATACAAAACCAACATAGCACCCCTTAAATGGATTCGAGACCGTTTAAACGATAGGTCTCAAAATGTCACTGTAGCGGGGGGATTCTCATCAGGAGGGTGTGTTTCTGGGGGGAATCTGTTCTTGGCCCCACACTGGTTAACAATTCTGTCAATGACCCGGAGGAAAACACGAAATTCTGGCTGATGTAGTTTGCAGGAGACACAAGTTGGGGCAGTGGTAAAGAATGTTGACTGCAGAGTCTTTCCCGTTCTCTGCCCCAGTGACTGGTTAAGTATTTATCTGCAGTGGAATAGCCACTGGGCCAGTGAACGGTGAATGAATTTATAATCCGGGCATTAGGGTGCCCACCTGCCAGGTGGCAGAAGCAGAAACTTAGTTGCTCAGGGAACTTTTACCCTGAAAGTTGAGGTGCCTAGATGGTCAGAAGGGATTTTGTGGGTCGCAGCAGAGCCAAAATTGGGAGGCACCTGAACCCCAGTTTTAGCACGAAGGAGCCGAGGCCCAGAAGGATGAAGTGACCCTCCCAAGGTTGCGCGGTTGGTGAAAGACCTGGGAATAGAACCCAGGAGTCCTGATTCTGAGTCATGTGCATTAACCAAGAGACCATCCTCCTTAAACCTGGAAAACCTGCCCCCCAACACCCATCTTTCCTGCCCATTTTAGGGCATGAGACCTACTAAGATTTGACCTCCTCACGGATTTGCTTTTGCAAACCCTGCCGTCTCCTGCGCCTGGCCAGGGCTTACGTTGATCCCCCCAAAGTAATGAGTCTGTCGTTGGCTGAGGAGGGAATCTCATGAGCTCAGAGCTACATTTTGAGGGCTCTGTGGGTCTTACGGTCTAAGCTGCGCTCTCAGCCACACTGCTGTAATCCAGAGTCGCTGGGCCCGATCCCCCACGTGCAATGCACCAGTGCAAAGGGACCCTCGTGGACCTGACAGACGCGGGGCTGCTCTTACACTCTTCCCGCTATGGGGCCCGAGGAAGGCCAGGAGAGCTGCCGTCCCACGATTCGCCCCCTAGGCTGGGAGCAGGATGAGTGCAGATCGCTTGCACCCGGCCGGGAAGGCCCCCAGCACAGGGGAGATTTGCAGGGGGCCATTCGCACCCTCCCTCCTGGTTCTAAGTGCTGTCTGCTGAGTGTCCTTGAGAATCAGGCCGCGGGAGACCCCCAATGTGAGCTTTGGGGCAGTTCTGCTCAGGGACCAGATCCACCCCTGCAGCTTGGAGCTTTCGGGCACCGAACCCCGCAGGAGCCACGGTCCAGCTTCGTGTCCCCAAGCCCCAGCCCAGGGGCAGGTCTGAAAGCACCTTGGCAGGCAGGTGTTGCCCCCGCCCCTGTGGATTTAAAGGCAGGTGAGCTAGAAGACCCAGATTAGCAACCTCTTTGTGGCCCCACCACTAGAGGGGGACAAAGAGCCACGTCGTGGTTCCACTTGTATCCGGCTAGTGCTGCTAGCTGCCAATTATCAGGTCAAAAAAGCAAGAAAGAGCCAGGTGCCGTGACACAAACCAGCAGCGCCGGCGCCCCCCGCTGGCCGAACTCTCCCGTGCTCTTCAGGTCGAGGAGGGGGAATGCCGTGTTCTACCCAGCGCTGCCAAGCTGTCGCCGAGGCCTGTCTCTTTGCATCTGCCCTTCGTGAGCGTCGGACGCTTCTGCCGTTGGAAATGTCTGTGCTCAGTCGAAAGGCCCGAACGGCCGCTCTGAAAATAGCCCCTGATCTCCTGCCTAATGTAAATGGGGGATGGGTGGGGGATAAAGGGAAGTGCCACGTCCGATCGTGTCTCTGCGCCGGCAGCCCGGCTCCGACCAAACCCCACTGGCGCTCTGCTCAGCGCGATAGCCTGCCTTCTGCCAGAGAGGCGCCGGCCAGGAGCCGGTCTAACTGGGCATCCCATCTCCTGCCGTGGCAGAGCCAGCCAACTGGTCCTTGCCGCCCTGGAGCAGGGCAGTGGGCCCAGCTGGTTGGGTGTCCAGCCATCCCTCGTCAAACTTTGGTCCATCTCATCCTTTATCCCCCGGGGGGGAAGTCAAATCTTTCCCTCGTGCTCACCCTGACCCTGGTTAGCTGGCGAGATCACAGCCCGAGGTAGGCTGGAAGTGGCAGCGCACAGGGTAGAGAACTGAATTTGGACTCAGGAGACCTGGCTTCTGTTCCTGGGTCTGCTGTGTGACCGGAGACAAATCCCCTCTCCCCTCGGTTTCCCCTTTGCCAAGGGAGATCTTGGGCTCTTTGGAGCAGGGGCTGTTTGTCATGCGCCCAGTAGATCTCGCCGGGTTGGCCCCCGCGTGGGTGAGCTTGTCCTGTCGCTGTCGGCCCGTGCTGTGTCAATCTGAGGCCATGCCGGCTGGAGAGAGGTTCCCCCTGTTTCCTTCGCGCTGTTGGTTTGCAGCTCCTCGTGGGTTATTTCAGGGACCATGTCAAAGCTGTTTCGCTCCCGGGCTTTTAATTGAATCGTGCTCAGCAACAAATCACTCGCAGCTCCAGCTCTGAACTTCGGAGCTGCAGCCAGGCTGCCGTGCCTGTGACATGCCCGGTGATTAGGGGGTGGGTTTGCCGGGAGGGGAGAAATTCAAGCTGCTGCCTTGTAGAAGATGCAGTTAGAGCGCAAGGGCAGGGAGGGGCTGGGAGTCCGGAGTCCTGGGTTCCATGGCCAGGAATTGAGAACTCTTGGCTTGTGCTCCCAGCTGGGGGAGAAGGTGTGGTCCACTGGTGGTGTAGCCAGGACTCCTAGGTTCTATTTCCAGCTCTGACACAGACGTGCTGGGTATCCTTGGGCAAGTCACTGCCCTGCTCTGTGCCTCAGTTTCCCCGCCCACCTTTCTTTATCTGCTTAGAGTCTAAGCTCTTCCCAGCAGGGACTGTCTCTCACGAGGCGTCCATGCAGCGCCCGGCGCAGTGGGGCCCTGGTTTCTTTTGGGGCTGCCACGCATTGCCACAAAGAAATGATTAATATCCATGTCCTTTGTATTACAATCATCCCAGAGGCTAATAACAATACACGGAGAAAGGAAAAGAACTAGCACTGTAGGGGGAGGATGGAGGGGAATGGCGCAGCCAGGAGAGGAGAGATGGAGGGAATGGGCAGGTTGGGGAGGAGAGACTGGGATGGGCCAGGAGAGAAGATTTTACCAGAACCTCAATAGGTTGAGAAACAGGAGAGAGAACTTGGGCTCCTGACCCCCAGCCACTTAGCTCCCATGCTTGGGGCAGGCATGTGGAGGTCATGGGGGTTAGACCCCACCCCGTTCCCCTTAGCATGGCCCTCGGTGTCACTTAGAGCATCCTCAGGGCTGCTCTAACTCACTGCTCCCCATGGCCCTTGCAGAGCAGAGAATGGCTACTGCGCAGTGCATTCCACCCGTGCCCACAAGGCCCTGGCACAAAGGGGATTCTCAGGGGTCTTCCTCCTACCATCCTCTCCCTTGCTCCAGAGATTAAAGAGGGATCAGAGAGGAAGAAGGACACTCCCCGGCCGCAGGTGCAGCAGCCCTCCCGCCTGTCAATGCAGCGACGGTTCCCCCTCCTGTCTCCGTCCAGCCACTGTTCTCTGAGCGGGACCCTGCCCCATCCAGTCTCTCCAGCCCCACATCTCTCCCTAGCCCCGCTCTCCTGCTCCAATCCCTCCTTCCCCATCCAGTGTGCAAATCTCTCCCTTTCTGCTCTGCCAAGCACGGCCAGGAGAATCCAAATCCTCTTTTCTCTCCCAGAGAATAAAACCATCCAGGGGGAGGGGGATTTTTTCCCCTCTGTATTTTGTTTTATTATTTTATTTTAATATAAATAGAAGTGAAAAACTCGTGGGGGGGGTGAAAAAGGCTTAAATTTAAAAGCATCGAGAAGGGGAAGAAGGTGGGGGGGTGGAGGGATAAAATACATAGGGAAAAAAAGTCTAGCGCGGAGAGATTTAGTTCCATCTGAAAGCTGTCGGCGCGAATAAAAAGCTTTTCTTTGAACCCTGAGTTTAATAGCGAGAGGAGAGAGAGGGAGATTGGAGCGCCAGCCCCAGGGTTTAATCAGTCCTTCGTTTGATAAATAGAGGGAGACAAGGCTTGGAGTGTGCATTTCCCCCCCCCTCCCCGGCAGCCTGCGTGTCTCCTCCACAGCGCTGCTCACTCGCTCTCTTCTTTCCCCGCGCGTTACGCTCCTGTCTCCTTTTCACCTCTCTCTGCTCCTCGTCCCGTGGTCCGGCCGACCCGCCGGTTCTCCCCCGCGCACAGACAGAGGCGTGTGCGCAGATGGCAAACAGGTGCATGGACGCACAAATGGAGAGACACATGCCCAAAGAGAAACACACGCGGACATGCACAAAAGTGTGCACACGGAGCTGCAGACCCACAACCAGAAGGATACAGAGAGAGCCTCACACACACAAACATGAAGGACCAACACAAATAGGTGTGTGTGCACTCACATAAATGCACAGAAATAGACACGCACACTTGTGCAAATGCACACTCAGCTGGACACACATGCACTAGCGCTCCTGGAGATACACACACAACACAAATGGCAGCAGGACACAAGGCACCCACAGGAAGGGCAGGAGGATGGGGATTAGAGGAGGGGTAGAAAAGTCCAGCCCAGAAGGTGTGAATAATTTATCTCCTGCTGAAGTTGCTGCCGCTGTGCGGGGCCAAGATAAGGCCGAACACGGCATGCCTTTTAAGCAGCAAACCTTTTGGAAGACAACTGTCTCCTTAGCATAATGGCCAGGCCCAGCGACAAGAAAAGACTTTCAACTTGCGCTGCCGTGGCAAACAGCCAAACTGTCGTCTTCTCCGGGATCCCTCCGCCCCGCTCGACTGTCTTACCCTCCCCAGAAACCGCGCTGAGCTCAGGGTCCTTCCTTCCCAGCCATCCCCGTGCCAGGGGGTGAAATAAAGACCCTGTGGCAAAGGGCTGGTGCCGTGCCCCGGCCCCGCAGCGTATCCTGCACTGAGCCCGGTCCCCCGGGTCAGACAAAAGCGTTTCAATCCCCGTGAGCCTGGACTATCGCGTGCTGCCGGCAGGGGGCTGGAGAGGCCCAGGGACCCAGCGATGCCCGAGGCCAGCGAGTGGCAGGGACTTGGCTTGGCTGATCCAAGCTGGAGTGGAAGACGACACCCCCCCCCCCCCCCGGGTTGCCCTATGCTGCGGGGGGCACAGGGGGATGAGGACGTGTGTCCACGCGGCCCCCGCCTTTAGCTTAGGTGCCTGCCCACTGCCAGGGAGGACTTGGTGCTTTAGCGCCTGCCGGCCAGTGTTTCTTCAAACACTACGGGGGGAGGGATAGCTCAGTGGTTTGAGCATTGGCTTGCTAAACCCAGGGTTGTGAGTTCAAACCTTGAGGGGGCCACTTAGGGATCTGGGGCAAAATCAGTACTTGGTCCTGCTAGTGAAGGCAGGGGGCTGGACTCGATGATGTTTCGGGGTCCCTTCCAGCCCTATGAGATAAGTATATCTCCATATATTACAGGGTTATTGCTGCTGGGGGGTAGGGAGCAGTAACCCTGGCTCAGGGCTGCCACTAGCCCACTCTCCCTCCGCCCCGGCAGGCTCGCAGGAGCGGGGATTGGCTGGACAGTGACAGACACGGGAGCTGGAAAAGCCCCACCCGTCTCCTCTTCCCACCATGGCCCTTCTAGGATCCTGCTCTGGGATGGCTGGGGGCCGGACGGCGCGTGCTGTAGCCTCCCAGCACCCCAGACTGACAATGCCCCCGGAGCAGAGGGGCTGTAGCTGCATATCATTTACATATGCAGATCAGGCCGGGTGATCAAACAGCAGCATAGCTGGTTTGGATCCGGGGGTGGGGGTTGAGAGCACTTTTAAATTCATGTTCCCTGCGTAACACCGGCTGTCTGAGGACCGTCCCGAGAGTCGCTCATAACCCGTCAGCCTTCGCTGCATAAGGCCCCGGGACCGGGTGTTGCCACATCCTGGTGGACTGGGGTTATTCTCCCAGCTCAGATCGGATCCGTTCGCCCGGCCAGCGCTGGCTTCCCTCCTGGCTTGATCTACAAGCTCAGACGCTCGGGAGCTCAAGTGCCACAGTGCAGCGTGACTAGACAGACGCTCGGCTTGGTGCCACCGGAAAATTCACCTGCGTCGTTTCTGCCCATTATTCCGAGTGGGGTCTAGTGGGCTGAGACCGTGGCTGGCAGCCAGGATACCTGCATTCGTGTCCCAGCGCGGGCAGGTAGTGTGAGCTAGTGGTTAGAGCAGAATAGTGGGAGCCGGGACTCCTTGGTTCTTCTTCCCAACTTGCAAAAAGCGTGAGCTATGATTAGAGCAGGGAATTGTTAGTCAGGATTCCTGACTCTGCCCTGTAGCTTTCGGCCAGTCATTTCCCTTCACTGTGCCTTGATTTCCCCATCCCTTGGGCAAGCTCTGCCCCTCCCACGGAGGAGGAAATGTTCAAGCTGCCTGGGACGTTTTCCCACCCGCTCCTGGTGTGGTTCTGCAGCTCCCAGCAGGCTTTGAAGAATCACCTCTCCTGGTCTGTTTGTTGCGGTCAGACCCTGGTGGGATTCCTGCTGTGTCAGCCTGGCCCATGGTTTGTGATGTGCTGCTAAGTGGGCAGCAAACTCAGTTCGGTGCTGACTCGGCTGAGTTTTGAAGCCGGGCTGAACAACCTCAAACCAATCCCCAGAAGCTTCTCGCAAGCTTGAGTCTAACCAACGTCCTCCCGGCGCTGGCTGGATCCAGACGCACACGCTGTGGAAATGTAGAATAATCACCGATTGTCTTACAGCCATCCCTAGAGGCCCTGAAACCCCACTGCACTAGGTGCTGTACGGACACATAGTTAGAGACACTCCCGAGCTCAGGATCCAAAGACCTGAGGCAAAGGAAACAAGTCTGAGGCCCGGAGCTGACCCATAGACGGCCCCTTCCAAGGTTTCCAAATTCCTTTCCGTGCCACGTGGGCAGGAAACCGAACCCCCTCGGGACGTTTTCAGGACAGCGGAGCTGCGCTGGTCGCTCTGTGAGCCCGTGGCTAGGGGACGAATCCGGCGTGTGGGCGACGCAGACGCGAGGCACTGCCCGGCCTGGTTTGGGGTGAGGGCGGATGACAGTTCTGCTCAGAACCGGGTCTCGTATCCCCAGCCGCCCACTAACAGAGCGTCTCTCAAATCGCCTCCCGATTCCAGGAAACCCTGCACCGGGCTTTGAGGGAGGCTGGGAGAGCTCCGAGACTGGGGGCTGTAAAGCCAGCGGCAGAAGGGTGACTCTGCAATGCACAGGGAAAGTCCCTCCTTGCTCCGGTTTCCAGCCTGAAGGTGTCTGTCACTGTACCACACTTGTTGGCCCAATAAAAAGATCTCCCGTGATCTACCTCAGCCATCAGTTTCCCTCCAGGATCAATACAGCTGCAGGGGTTTCTGTTATTCTAGCCTGCCCGGCTGAGAGACCTTCATAAATAACCGTCATCTCCTTGTGCTTCTGGAAGCGTCGCAGAGCACGCGTAGCGGGATTCCTAAACAGCACCAAAATGCAGCCACCTCTGGGGGCCGCGCCACAGCTCTGAGGAGGGGAGCTGAAGGACGAGCTGTTTGGGGCAGGGGGTGTCTGGGTTTGTACAGCGCAGTGCACCCTGGGGTCCTGGCCCAGGAGTGGGGCTGCTAGGAGCTACTGCAGTGCAGACAATAGCCGATGATAGGTGTCCCGTTTGACCCGGCCGGAGCGACCAAGGGCAGGGGAAGGCCTCAACCCAGATCCGCGCGTCACCTCTGCTCTAGGAAGGGATGAGCTGGGGCTACTGCTCTGTCTCTTGCCGAGAGCCCCGGGGCACAAGCTGGGGGGGTTGGCCCGCCCCCAGGGCATTGATTCTGCCGGTGCTCAGAGGAGCAGAGCGCCTCCTGCTGGTCACCAGCACCCACCGGCCAGCCAGCCCGGAGCCTCTTCAGCTCCTGAGATCTGGGGGGGAGTCCCACGTGCTGTGACCTCCCCTCCTTGGCTTGGCTGCCTGGCTCCCTCCCATCCTGCCTCTTCAGGGCCACAGGGGCCTAGAAGGGATGAGGTTAGCAGGATGCCGAGACTGGGCAAGAACAACCAGGAGGGTAAATGGGCATCGCTCCGTAGAAACCAGCGGGGCAACAGACCTGCTTCCCAGGCACTGCGGCTCGGGCCCAGCGGGCACCTCTCTGCGGGCCCCGGCCGTGCCCCGACGAGGACAAGGGGAAGCGGGAACAGGACCCAGACATACGCCTCCCCCCTGCTGGCGTTTCTCCGAGGGGCTGGGGCTGCGTTCGGCCAGCAGAGCCGGAGCGAAAGAGACCAGCGCCTTGCTCGGGGCCGGGGGCGCCGGCGCGTTTCACTGCGGCTCTTGGGGTGGGTGCCATTTGTCTGATGATGATTTGCTGGTGGGGGAGAGGCAGCTTTTAGATGGCAAATGGAATTGGCCAGGCTGGCCAGAGCGATGGTGGGTCTAACCCAGTTTCCTCCCCCCGCCCAGGCAGGGGTGTGCGTCGCCAGCCTCTGGGCCGTGCACCTGCTTAACGCGGCTGTGAAGAGATGCTGGGGGGCTGCTCTGGGTCTCGCTGCTCCCTCCCCCTCCCCGCGCTTCCTCACTCTCTGATCCCACTCGCTTCTCCTCCCACCTGTCTCGCCCCCCCTTTCTCTCACTCTGATCTCTCTTCCTCTTTGATCTCTCTCCTCCTCACCCCCAGCCAGTCCTCTCCTCCCCTCTCTTTCTTTCCTTCCTTCTTTCCGGAATCGCTTTCCTTCCAATCCCCCCCCCCTCCTTTTTTCTCTGCCTCTCATCCCCCTCCCCCCCTCCAGAAATGCCATGCCGGGGTCTGTCAAAGATCAAAGCGCCCCCGTGAAATCTCATTGAGTCGACTGCAAGGCCCCAGATCTCCATCCGGCCTCTCAACGCAGGGCAGAGCGGCTGGGGCCTGGCCAAACCCTTCTCACTCCGCATTAAAGAGCAAGGGGGGGCGGAGGGGGCCCATTATATCTCCTTGGTCTCATCTCCATCCGGCTTGCCCTAGCGTGAACTGCCGTAGCCTTGAATGCACCCATTCCAGCCGCCCCAGCAAAGTGCCCTTAGCGCTCCCCTCCCAGACAGGGGCAGCCGAGCCCTGCGGCTGGCTGGGAGACCTCTGCAGAGCTCAGCAGGGCTGGTGAGACGGTCGGGGGGTCCCAGGACCAATCCCTAGCTCTTATCATCCGTAGAGCTTTACGAAGGAGGCCAGCCTTATTTTACAGATGGGGAAATTGAGCTCCAGAAAGGGGAAGCAATTTGCCTGAGGTCTACTCCAGTGCTCCAGGCACTAGGCCACACTCTCTGCCCCGGCCTTTCCTTGAAGAAGGGCAGCTGAGTCTCCAATGACCTGGGCTCATTACATGGTTACTAGCCATATGGAAGCACCTAAAAGCCCACGGTCAGGGCCCCATGGTGCTAGGAGCTGCGTGTGCATGTAGTGAGAGACAGCCCCCTGCCTCAAAGAGCTTGCAATCGAAATAGAGAAGACAAAAAGGGCAGAAGGGGAAACTGAGGCACAGAGCCGGGGCGTGACTTGCCCAAGGGCTCTGGGATGAGAACTCATTTTATTTGCTTTCAGTTCTTCCCTCCCCTTCTATTCCTAACCCAGCCTTTCACCTGCAGCAAGCCCCCACCCTGGGTCACAAGACAGGCTAAAACCCTGTGCTACATAGCCCAAGCCCAAGCTGCTTGCAGTAGTAGGCTGTTATCCTCTATGTACACCAGTACATGGGGCACACAATGGTCCCCTTTATTAGCAAGTCCGAGAACTCCCTGGAAGGGTCATGGGAACTAACAGGACTTAGCAATCCGTATAGCACAAGTACATCTATGCCTGTGCCAGTCACCCCTCCGATTGCAGTGTAGACACACCCTTATGGTCCTTTCCACATGCCCAGTCCAGGGCTCGCTGTGGGGGAACGGATCACTGGGGTGGTTGGAAATGTTATTTTTAATATATTCCTCCCCTTCTCTCCCCCCCCCCCAAAATAAATCAATCCTGGAATCAGCCTGGTTGCTCTTTCTCAGAGGGGACGAACAAGGAGTCCTAGACCCTAGCCTCCTGCTCTAGCCACTACCCCGCACTCCTTCCCGGGACCGGAAAGAGAACCCAGGCATCCTGATGTGTAGCCCCCTCCCCCCCCAGCTCTAACCACTAGACCCCAGGGCAGGCCGCTCTCTGGGCAGGGACCGGCTCCTTCTTCTGTGTTTGTACAGCTCCGAGCGCCCATGCCAGGGGCTCTGGGGCCTTGCAGTAGTAATAATTAAGATAGGAGCAGAGAACCCAGCCAGCTCCCCGTAGTTGCCAGGACTCTGCCGGGGTAAAGATTCGCTTGTAAAGCCAAGTGGTCTGTGTTCGTACAGCCCGAGCGGCGGGAGCCCTGCTCCGTGCCTGGGGCCCGCCACGCCCTAGGAGGCCACAGACAATAATCAGAGAGAAGCGGCAAAGAAACCGTAGCTCCCCCCCCACCCCCCGCCTCCTTCGTCCGTGCCCCCCACCCAGCTCCAGCGCGGCCCCTTGCTGCCTTTCAGAACCGCAGCTGTCTCCAGCCAGGCTGCCAAGCTGCCGGGGCCCTGCCAGCTCCTCTTCCTCTGGCGCGGGGCTCGGCCTGCTGGCTGGTGCCAGCTTGATTCACTTCAACGTGCCGCTTTCCCCCAGCCCAGCCTGGCCTGGAGGCTGGGAAGTGTTGAGATTCCCCCACCCTGAGCCTCCCCGTCCCGCTGTCGATGCCCGGTAGCCCCCGGGCCGGCTGTGAATTCGCTGCCACGTGACCAGCTGCTGTGGTGGAAAGATGCGGCTATCGATCGCCCTGGCTGGGCAGGGGGATGCCAGGGGGGCTGGGAACCCGGGGCCCCGGCTGGGTTTAGGTCCCACAAGGTGGCTGTGGACAGGGGCGGCCGGGCCCAGCCGGGGGGCGAGAGGGAAGGGGCTGGGTTGTGGATGGTGAACGCCAGCCCCAGGCAGAGCTCGAGCAAACTACACGCTCCTACACGTACACAGCGTAACGCAATCCAGATACACACACACACACGCACACACGCAGGCTGTCCACGACACACGCACTGTAGACAGCCTAATACACTCATGCACATCGACCCACACGGTACACAGCATAACACACAACCTAGCTACACGCAGACATACAGGCTCTACACAACATAACACACTCACTGGCATGTAAATAACACAACCTCATACACAGGCTGCCCACAACATACACACACACTGTACACAGCATAACACACAACTAGATACACATACAGGCGGTACAAAAGAGAACACACACGTAGACACACACTGTACCTCGGAGAACACACAACTAGGTACACACCCGCACCCTCACAGGCTGCACACAGCATAACACACGACACAGACCCTTGTAATGCACATGGCAGACACACATTCACACACGTAAACAAAACACACAGACCATACACCCCCCCCTCACACCCGCCCAATGCCCCTGGCAGAACACACAACCTCGAAACACGTTCACACATGCCTTCAGCACCTTTTACACAAAACACCCGCTGAGCCATTCTGTACACCGCACACGTTGTGGTGCAACAATCGTACACAGTACAACAGCGTCACTCCCACAGAAGGCACGCATCGTAACACCCGGCCTAGACACAACTTCACACAGGCTGTGCACAAACCACACACACACACACGGGACCAGGCTTCCAGAGTGCCCACCACCCAAAATGCACCCAGCGCACCACTCGCTCGGCATCTTTTTCCTGCTCGCCTACCCCGCTGCTGACCTCAGTGCTCCAGGGTGGCGCTAAGGGGCGCTGTGCTGCTCTGTACTGACCCCAGTGCGGTGCTAGGGGGCGCTGTGCTGCAGGGAGCTGTGGGTGGGGGCTCAGTAGGGGGCGCTCTCCCCTCTGGCTCTGTGCTGACCCCAGTGCGGTGCTAGGGGGCGCTGTGCTGCAGGGAGCTGTGGGTGGGGACTCAGTAGGGGGCGCTGTCCCCTCTGGCTCTGCTGACCCCAGTGCGGTGCTAGGGGGCGCTGTGCTGCAGGGAGCTGTGGGTGGGGGCTCAGTAGGGGGCGCTGTCCCCTCTGGCTCTGCTGACCCCAGTGCGGTGCTAGGGGGCGCTGTGCTGCAGGGAGCTGTGGGTGGGGGCTCAGTAGGGGGCGCTCTCCCTTCTGGCTCTGTGCTGACCCCAGTGCGGTGCTAGGGGGCGCTGTGCTGCAGGGAGCTGGGGGCTCAGTAGGGGGCGCTCTCCCCTCTGGCTCTGTGCTGACCCCAGTGCGGTGCTAGGGGGCGCCGTGCTGCAGGGAGCTGTGGGTGGGGACTCAGTAGGGGGCGCTCTCCCCTCTGATTCCCCAGGACCCCCCAACATTATTGGTGGGAGAAGCTGGTCCCGGTGCTCAGTGCCGTGCAGGGTCCCTCCCTCCCCAGGGCACTAACGCTCATCCTCTCTCCCTTCCCAGTTGTCCAGACTCGGTTCAGCGAGGAACCGGAGGATCAGACCGTGGTGGCCGGGCAGAGGCTTGTCCTGTCCTGCGTGGTGCTGAACTACTCCGGGATCGTGCAATGGACCAAAGATGGCCTGGCACTGGGCATGGGGCAGGGGCTGAAAGGTACTGACGCTCCGGCCAGGGCAGGGAGGGGAGGCGGCCAACCTGTGGGTCGAGTCGGGCTGATCCATCGCTTCCCTGTCGCCCTGCGCCGCTGGGGCGTAGCCTTCTCGGCGGCGATGGGGCTGGAGTCACAAGGCACGAGCAGCAAATCAGGGGGGCACGACAGATCCACCCACTGCCCTTCTCCCTGCACGCTGGGCCGGGGGAGCCCGGGCAGGCCTGATTCCTGGCTCTCCTGATGTTAATATCAATGGAATAAATGGGCCCTGAGAGTCCAAGGTGTTAACAGGACCTTGTCACTGTCCGGGGAACACCCAGGATGACTCCGACAGATTCAGGTGCCAGCTCCGGTGATTCCCAAGCCCGCTGGTGTCCCGCCTCCCAATGCCAATTTCTGGCAGCCCATTCCTTTCCCCTCTGGGCATATCTAGGTTTTGTTCCTTCGCTGCCCCACGTCTCCTCCCTCCCGCGCTCATCCGTCCCTCCTGCCCCGCCCTTCCGCGTCTCCTCCCTCCTGCGCTCATCCGTCCCTCCTCCCCCGCTCTTCCGCGTCTCCTCCCTCCCGCGCTCATCCCTCCCTCCTGCCCCGCCCTTCCCCGTCTCCTCCCTCCTGCCCCACCCGTCCGCATCTCCTCCCTCCCACGCTCATCCCTCCCTCCTGCACTGCCCGTCTGCGTCTCCTCCCTCCCGCGCTCATCCGTCCCTCCTGCCCTGCCCTTCCGCGTCTCCTCCCTCCCGCGCTCATCCCTCCCTCCTGCCCTGCCCTTACGCGTCTCCTCCCTCCCGCGCTCATGCCTCCCTCCTGCCCCGCCGTTCCGCGTCTCCTCCCTCCCGCGCTCATCCGTCCCTCCTGCCCCGCTCTTCCGCGTCTCCTCCCTCCCGCGCTCATCCCTCCCTCCTGCCCCGCCTTTCCGTGTCTCCTCTCTCCCGCGCTTATCCCTCCCTCCTGCCCCGCCCTTCTCCGTCTCCTCCCTCCTGCCCCGCCCGTCCGCATCTCCTCCCTCCCGCGCTCATCCGTCCCTCCTGCCCTGCCCTTCCGCGTCTCCTCCCTCCCGCGCTCATCCCTCCCTCCTGCCCTGTCCTTCCGCATCTCCTCCCTCCCGGGCTCATCAGTCCCTCCTGCCCTGCCCTTACGCGTCTCCTCCCTCCCGCGCTCATCCGTCCCTCCTGCTCCACCCGTCCGCGTCTCCTCCCTCCCACGCTCATCCCTCCCTCCTGCCCCGCCCTTACGCGTCTCCTCCCTCCCGCGCTCATCCGTCCCTCCTGCCCTGCCCTTCCGCGTCTCCTCCCTCCCGCGCTCATCCGTCCCTCCTGCCCTGCCCTTCCGCGTCTCCTCCCTCCCGCGCTCATCCGTCCCTCCTGCCCTGCCCTTATGCGTCTCCTCCCTCCCGCGCTCATCAGTCCCTCCTGCTCCGCCCTTCCGCGTCTCCTCCCTCCCGCGCTCATCAGTCCCTCCTGCCCTGCCCTTATGCGTCTCCTCCCTCCCGCGCTCATCAGTCCCTCCTGCCCCGCTCTTCCACGTCTCCTCCCTCCCGCGCTCATCCGTCCCTCCTGCTCCGCCCTTCCGCGTCTCCTCCCTCCCGTGCTCATCCGTCCCTCCTGCCCCGCCCTTCCTTCGCTCAGTCTTCCTTTGCCCCCCCCCCCCGCCACACACACGCTGGGTGGAGCGGAGTGCCATTACCTGGGATAACAGCACCACCTGCTGAATGAGATGGAGAGAGGGAAAGAGGCTGGCTGGCATCTAACATGTGGAAAGCAGGACAGAATGAATCCCGGACGTAACTCCGTTGATTTCCATAGAGTAACACCCGGGATTCTTTTGGCCCATTCTCTTCCTACACTCTGAATTCTCTTCCATGCTCCAGGGTTTTTATTAGCCTCTTTTTAATCACAGGACAGACTTAGCCTGTGGAACTGACTGCCACAAGATTCTACGGGGTGCTAGAGGTTAGCACGATTCAGGGTTTCTGCAGATAAGAAGACAAGCTGTCCAGAAGCCACTGGCTACCTGGTATTAGGAACAAATTAATGTGTCCTGGGGCAGGTTATTCCAGAATTAATAACAGTCCCTAGCTCTTATTATCTGTAGGTCTCAAAGTGCTTTACAAAGGAGCTCAGTGTTATTATCCCCATTGTACAGATGGGGAAACTGAGGCATAAAGAAGGGAAGTGACTTGTCCAAGGTTACACAGCAGACTAATGGCAGAACTGGGCCCAGAACACAGATCTCCTGAGTCCCCATCCAGGGCGCTAGCCACTAAGCCACACTGCCTCCTGTTATGGGGGCTCTTACACTTTCCTCTGAAGCAGCAGTTGGAAACAAGATACCAGGCTAGATGGGCCCCTGGTCTGCCGCAGCCTTTCTTATATTCCTGTGTCTTTCAGATGAGATGGAAAACTGTGGTCTCAACCACTCATGCTCGTTTAAGATCCCACAGCACCTTTATAACCTTGTTCTCCTGGCCCCATTCCAACTCTGTCAGTAACATTCTAGCTCCCAGTGTGGTTTCAGTTCCTCCCTTGCTGTCCTATACTGTTGTGCTGCGTTGCTATTAAACCACTGCCGTGCCCCACCCCAGATACGGTTGCATTTCAGTGCTTGGTGAATGATTCCCGTGTAGCTTTGCTATGTGGCGGTTAAACAGCTGCCACGCACCACCTCCGAGAGGGCTGCATTTCGGCACTGGGTAAGCAATCCCTGTGCAGTGTTGCTGAGTGGCTGTTAAACAGCTGTCATGCTCCACCCCAGAGGTGGCTGCAGCCATTCCTGACGTAGCTCGTATGTCATCGTTCACATCTGTAAAGGGGTTTGGGATCCCAGGGGATCGTCCCTTGACCCGTCTCTAGTGCCTCCTAGTGGTGCCATGTCCCTTCAGTCTGCACATACCCTGGTGCCACTCCAGGTCCCGTCGCCTCACTGTCTGTCCTGTCTCTTCCTGCAGCCTGGCCGCGCTACCGGATCATCGGCACGGCAGACTCCGGACAATACAACCTGGAGATCACCGACGCCGAGCTCTCGGATGACGCCTTGTACGAGTGCCAGGCCACAGAAGCAGCGCTGCGCTCCCGGCGGGCCAAGCTCACCGTCCTCAGTAAGGGGCTGCCTGTTCCCCAGGCCCGTCTCCTGCAGGACTCCCCCAGTCCCCGGCCCCTCTCACTGCAGCACGGCTGGGCCCAGCTTTGGACTAGGCGCTCTGCTCTGTCTCTTGTTGGGTTCTTGCAAAGTGGCTCACCAGGGTGACTCTGGGTTGGTTCTGTGACGGGAGACTGGCAGGGAGCAGTGAGGGTGACACGCAGCGGGGGGCGCTCTCCCCTTTGAGTCCATGTTGATGCCGGTGTCCCCTAGTGAACCATCCTCCCTGCTCCCCGCAGCCCAGCGCCCCCTAGCGCCATGATAGGACACTGGGGTCAGCGCTGCTCTAGAGGGGAGAGCGCCCCCTACTGAGCCGCCACCTCATCCCTGCAGCACAGCGCCCCCTAGTGCCAGGCTGGGACACTGGGGTCAGCACTGACCCATAGAGGAGAGCACCCCCTCCTGAGCCGCCACCCCATCCATGCAGCACAGCGCCCCCGAGTGCCAGGATGGGACACGGGGGTCTGCACTGACCCAGAGAGGAGAGCGCCATCTGCTGTCCATTTTCCACTGGGGACACCCACTCAACAGACCCAACTCATGGCCGCTTCTCCAGAGGAAACCTGGGCCCACAGCCCCTCCCTTGCACTAGCATGGCTGCCGGCAGCTGTTTCCTCTTGGATACCCCAACTGTGGGAGGGGATCCCCTTTTCCAGCCTGCCCCAGAGCCTGGGGGCGCGGCTTGTGCTGGGTGACCCTGATCTCCCTGAGCGCTTTCCCCAGCCTTCGAAACCAATTCGCTTGAAAATTAAATGCCAAGAACGTGGTGGCGGGCGCCGGCTCCGTGGGCAGTCGGGAATGCCGCTCCCGCAGCCGCCTCCCCGAGCCCTCGCAGGTCCTGGCTGTGCCGCTCGCTTTAATGCCTTCATCTATATGCGCGCCGTGGCTGAGTTACTGCAGCTGCGGGTGCCGTAACTTTGATTTCCCTGACTTTTGTGCCTTGTAAAAAGCCGCAATCGAAATGTTGCATGAATGGAATTTGGAGCTGATTTTTTATTTTTTTTTTCCCCCTTCTCTTGCATTGAAATTCTTATTCGAACGCCCGGAGAGAAAATTAAAGGGAAGGCGCGAGGGGGATGCGGCTGGATTAACGGAATGTGCAGCTGCAACGGCAGATTTCCTCCCGGTCGCTCGGGTTCTGGGGTGGGTGGGCCCGGGAGCAGTTAGAAAGGCTCGTGCGATGACGTGTTAAAGGGGTGGGGGGCTTAAGAGAGGGGGAGGGAGGGTTTGGGCAGGGTCTGAAGGATTCGGGGCTGTTTGGAGCTTGGCCCGCTACCCCACATGTGCATCTTCCTAGCTCCGTGCACCGGAGGCTGCAGGAGATGGTTGCGCTCCCTTCCATGACTCAGTTAAGCCGGGCGAGGGTTTCGGGAGACCGTGCAGGGGGTGAGGCCGGGCCGTGCAGGGAGGTAGAGAGCTAGAGGGAATCGTAGGGTCTGCCGGTGTCCAGCAGCCTCTGTTAGAGTGAGCCCAGCCCAGCCCATCTCTCCTCGGCAGCTGGGGCACTTCGCCGGTGGGGTGTCAGGCCAGCAGCCGGGTCTTGGCACCACCGGAGCCCAGCTCTGAGAGGGGCCGAGCGGGGATGCTGCGCAGAGGGGGCTGGGCAGGACTGACAGCTGTGGGGACGCGCTCGGGGCCCATGGCTGGGGCACGCGGAGACAGGCTGGGAGAATCGGACACAGACTAAGATTAGCAGATGCCGGCGGTGGGGGCCGTTAGGAAAGGATCCTTCCTCCCCTTGCCCACCCCGTGGCCCTGCCGCCCGGTCAGCCAGGTGCACTAGGGGAGGGCTCTGAAGCCCTGTGACAGTCAGCGGCACGGGCAGGGGTTGGATACCCTGGGCTTCTGGAGAGACAACAAGCAACCCCGTCCTTTCAGCACTGGGCCCTGATTGTGCCCTCTACCCAGGGCAGGGCGAGGTGACGGGATGACTGTCCAGACTGGCGCTCTCACCGCCAGGACAAAACCAGCCTGTAAACAAGAGCACAGAAGTCAGGGGCCAGGGTCTCAAACCAGGGTCCCGAGCGAGTTGGCTGGGGGCGGGGATGCCCTGGATCTGTGCAAAGAGGAGAAACAGAAACCGAGCAAGCTTGTTCCATCCTTTTCCGCTCTTCCCTTCCTCCTGAGCTCCCTCCTCTAGACGCCCATTATGCGTTTGCATAACTGCAGAGAACCTCCCCTGGGGCAATTTGAAACCAGCGGGGCCTTTCCGACACATTCATCTAGGCTCCCGCTCTGCGGGCGTGTCAGAAAAATCCCATCCTACCTGCAAACAAACGCATTGTCTTTCCAGCCAGTACGCCAACCCCCGCCCCGCCCGCCGCAGGTCCCGGAACTTTTACAGTGCACTCCGGGGACTGCATCTGCAGGCAAACAGAGAAGAAAGCCATACGCTGTCACTTTCGCGATGGAAGGGGCCTGTGACGGCTCCCACCCACCCTACCCGCAATCCTGCCTGCTTCATGTGTAACGGCGGAAGGTTGGGAGCTAAGATCTTTTCTTGATGGCCCAGTTTCCTTCTCTTAAGGTTTTGTTCTTAACTCCAAACAAGGCCGGCTTCTTCTTTTATTTTTATTTTTAAATTAAGCCCTAATAAATCAGTAATGGGGCTTTAGAAATCAACCACAAAGTGGCTTCGTACAAAGAAAAGCAACTTCTCCAGCTCCGCTTCCCGGTTGACAATCAGCTGTCAAAGCCCGACGTCACTTACAAAGAGCCCGCGAGCAGGCCGGTGTCTTTTTTTGTGCTGCTAATCAGTTTCCCTTTATTAGAGCATCATCAATTTTTCAGTGTCACGCGGCCTGGATTCATTAAGACGTGCGGTGGTTGAAAGAGCCACGAAAAAACCTCCGCTCGCTGTGGAGCACAACTTGGTAGGGCTTTTTTTAAAGCCCCCGTCCCCGCAGTAAGAGCTGCAGGTCCAAGACAGAGCTCCTGAGTAGATTACATAAAGCCCTCATTAAAACACAGATCTCTCTGCATATTTCATCTAACAGAATAGGCATGTAACCGCCTTTAGATAGCTGGTCTCTGGCTGGTCGTCCTGTCTTCGTGTCTGAAAACATGGGCTACTGCTGGTCAGAAATTCTTTGGCAAAATGGTTTTTTTGCTGACGTCCGCAAGACTGAAATGGCTGGTGGGGAAGGTTTGGTTTCAGCGAATGTCCCGACTTGAAAAGCAGTTTAGGAATCGTGAGCATTTTTGAAAGGAAACGTTTTGGTGTCTCAGTTCAGCGCAACTTTCCGGTTCAAAACGTCCCTTCCTTTGTATTAAGGAAAAAAGAAGCAAAGGGCTGAAACTGAAATGAAATATGAGGCGTCTTGATTGACCCAAAACAATTAATTTTTTCAGATTTGCGGTTCACAAAATATTTCGAGATTTCAACTTTGACCCCAATTTGAGCGTGGAAAAATGTTTTAAATCTCGAAAATTCGCCTGGAATGGGCAAACAGTTCCTCCCTCCCCCCCGCCTTAATATCGGGGTGTGACCCCCACTGCCCCATCCAAATGGAGAGTGGTTCGTTTCCTGGGGTCAAACGCCCGAGTTGGAGCTTTCTTGAATGGGGCCGGATTGACTGAGGCCAGTTTGTGCAGGTTTTCAGGTTATAACAAAAGGGTGGTCGCAGCTCGGGATGGAGGTGTGAGCTGCTCACCATAACGGGGTATCAGGAATGAATCCCTCCCCCAGCATTATCTGACCAGTCAGACGGGTGCATTATGGGAGCGTTCAGAAGCACCAGGTGTTGACCAGGGCTGAAGTCAGAGTACTGGGCTGATGGACTAGTGGTCTGGTCTGGTGCAGATGCTGGGGTGGATGGACCAATGGTCTGGTCCGGGGCAGCAGGAGGGGGAGATGCTGGGGTGGATGGACCAATGGTCTGGTCCGGGGCAGCAGGAGGGGGAGATGCTGGGGTGGATGGACCAATGGTCTGGTCCGGGGCAGCAGGAGGGGGAGATGCTGGGGTGGGTGCACCAGGGCTTAGCTCATTGCACCCAGTAGCTCAATGCTCTGCAACAGCACGCTGACCCCTGTGTCCCCCCCCCATGCTGACCCCTGTGTTCCCCCCACGCTAACCCGTGTGTTCCCCCCCATGCTGACCCCTGTGTTCCCCCCCATGCTGACCCCTGTGTTCCCCGCACGCTGACCCGTGTTCCCCCCCATGCTGACCCCTGTGTTCCCCCCACGCTGACCCCTGTGTTCCTCCCGTGCTGATCCCTGTGTTCCCCGCACGCTGATCCCTGTGTTCCCCGCACGCTGACCCCTGTGTTCCCCCCCACGCTTACCCCTGTGTTCCCTGCACGCTGATCCCTATGTTACCCCCTCACGGTGACCCCTGTGTTCCCCGCATTCCTTATGGTGCTTGGTGAGTGTCTTCCCCCACTTCGTCTGATCCATGATTTCTCCCCCGGTGTGCCCACTGCCCTGGGGGCCATGGTGTGTGTAGCAGGGCCGGAACTATATTGTGGGCAGCAGGGTGAGGGGTCAGCCACAGCCGGGGTGCACCGAAGCCCCAGCCGCGTGCCGGATCCGACCCAACCCAGCACTCACCTGCCTCTCTCTCCTCTGCTGCCAGTTCCCCCTGAAGACCCGGTGATCGACGGGGCCCCCGAGATCCTGCTGCGGGCAGGCACCCCGTACAACCTGACGTGCCGGGCTCACAGCGCCAAGCCTGCCGCCACCATCGTCTGGTTCCGGGACGGGCTGCAGCAGGAAGATGCCAGCACCAGCACGGTACAGAGCCCGGCCTGCCCGGCCTTTGCCGTTCCCCACGAGCTAGAAGATGCCGAGGGTGGGGAGAGAAGGCAGGTGGATCCCTCCTGCCCTGGGGAGGCGGAGCGGGGTGGCTGGCTCCGTTCGAAACCCCTGCAGGAAGGACAAGTTGGAGAGGTCTCAGTCCAGCCCAGGGGAGCGAACAGTGACCACTTGTCCCCGTTGGCCCTCATTAGCTGTTGGCCCTCGTTAGCACATGGCCTGAGGACGGAACAGGCTCCCCTCCCACCCCGGAGGTGGACGTCACACTGGGAATACTGGGGCATCTCATCCCTCCCACTGCACCTGCTCTGGGTGTGTGCGGATGGCTCACGCCCCAGGGCTGTCACCGGATCCTTGCTAATTCCCGGAAGGAAACGCCGTCCCTTCCCCTCTCCCACTGCCTCTTTAATTGATTTGATTCGTTTTCCTTTCCCCTGAGAGAGCCAGGCGCACTTTCCAAGAGCACTTGAGAGCCAAATGTCCCGCTCATTAATCCCCACACGGTTTATGGCGCGAGAACATGAATCCCGATGAATTTGTGGGGCGTTTTATGGGCATGTCACAGGCCATTCGGGGAGTGCCGTTCCAGGCGAATTTGGAAACCATTCACTGCAGCATTAGCGCTCGCCAGCCTGGCTCCGACCCCCGGGGAAGTCCGGCCCACCGAGATTCTCCCCAGCAGTGGCATCATCGGAGAGTTTGGGGTTGGTTTTTTTCAGTGAGGGAGTACAGTCTAGTGGTTACAGCAGGACACCGGGGTCCTCTCCCCAGCCTTGAGAGAGGAGTGGGGTCTAGTGGTTAGAGCGGGTGGGGACTGGGAGGCAGGACACCTCAGTTCTCTCCCCAGCTCTGGGAGGGGAGTGGGGTCTAGTGGTCAGAGCAGATGGGGACTAGGAGCCAGGATTCCTGGGTTCTGTTCTCAGATCTGGGAGAGGAGTGGGGTCTAGTGGTTAGAGCAGGTGGGGACTGGGAGGCAGGACACCTCAGTTCTCTCCCCAGCTCTGGGAGGGGAGTGGGGTCTAGTGGTCAGAGCAGGTGGGGACTAGGAGCCAGGATTCCTGGGTTCTGTTCTCAGATCTGGGAGAGGAGTGGGGTCTAGTGGTTAGAGTTGGGGGGGGACTTGGCATAGGATTTTGGGTTCTTTCACCAACTGTAGAACTGAGTGCTGTCTAGTGGTTAGAGCAGTGAACTATAACAGGATTCCTGGGTTCTCTTCCCGGCTCTGGCTGGGAATGGGGTCTAGTGGTTAGAGCAGCGAAATAGAAATTAGGGCTCCTGGTTCTTCTTCCAGGCCTGGGCTGGAGCCGAAGGCTGGTGGTCAGAGCCAGGGGAAGGGAGTCTGGGCTCGTGGACTCCATGCCTGGCTCTGCCACTGACACGCCGTGTGGTCTTGTGCATGTCCCTTGCCCTCTAAGTTTTTCCACCTGGGCAATAGGAAGGAATAGCACCAAGGGCCCCCATTCTCCAGCCCTGTGGTTTGATCTTCCCCTCTTCCCCACGGGCAGGAAGTGTTAGCAGACGGCAAGAGGGAAACCACGGTTAGCCAGCTCCTCATCAACCCCACAGACGCGGACATCGGGCGGGTCTTTGTCTGCCGGAGCACCAACGACGCCATCCCGGCCGGCAAGGAGACCTCCGTCAAGCTGAACGTGCACCGTGAGTCCAGCCCCTGCCCCGCTGCTGGGCTCCAGGGCCCAGCTGGACGGCACATGCAGGAGCAATGGGAACCGGGCCTGGTTCCCCACCTCCCCTGCCCTTGTCAGTTACACCAGCGTGCAGTGGGTGCAAAACACTTCCATTTACACCCACTGGGGTAAACGACCAGGTGAGGGGCAGCCCACAGGAGGCCGTGTCTGCACTGGGCAAGGAATCCACCCCAGGGCACTGATCACATCCAATGCTTGGCTCATAGATAGAGGGGTGTGTAGGAGGATAGATAGATATGGGGTGTCTATGGATGGATGGATAGAGGGGGGTGTCTGGAATGGTGGATGGATGGACAGATGGGGTGTCTGGGGATGGATGGACAGAGAGGGGGTGTCTGGGGATGGAGGGACAGAGAGGGGGTGTCTGGGGATGGATGGATAGAGGAGGGTGTCTGGGATGGTGGATGGATGGACAGATGGGGTATCTGGGGATGGATGGACACAGAGGGGGAGTCTGGGAATGGATGGACAGAGAGGGGGTGTCTGGGGATCAAGGCCGGCTCCAGGGTTTTGGTCGCCCCAAGCAGCCAAAAAAAAAAAAAAAAAAAAAAAGCCGCGATCGCGATCTGCGGCGGCAATGCGGCGGGAGGTCCTTCGCTCCGAGCGGGAGTAAGGGACCGTCCGCCGAATTGCCGCTGAATAGCTGGACCTGCCGCCCCTCTCCGGAGGGGCTGCCCCAAGCACCTGCTTGCCAAGCTGGTGCCTGGAGCCGGCCCTGCTGGGGATGGATAGATGGATAGAGGGGGGGTGTCTGGGGATGGATGGATGGACAGTTGGGGTATTTGGGGATGGATGGACAGACGGACAGACAGAGTGGGGGTGTCTGGAGATGGAGGATAGACGGGGTACCAGGGCGCGAGGCCACCCTACGCAAGAGGGCACAAACAGCCGTCTGGGTTCGATACCCCAGCTCCCCGAAACCAGGCAGCCCAGCGCCTGCAGAGCTCACCCCAGGGAGTGGCGTCTAGTGGATGGAGCACAAGACTGGGACTCAGGAGATGGGGATCTCCAGGTCTGCCACTGATCGGCTTGGGCAAGTCTCTGCCGGCCACCCGTGGAGCGGGGATGGCGCTGACCTGCCGTGCGGGGCTGGCTCTGGCCAGCGTTCGCCACTCAGGATTTCCCAGCTGGGTCTGTGCAGCCCGGCACTGACACCCAGTGGCTGCTGTGGGGAATCACAGCTCTCACGGGACCCGAGTGTGGCACTGACTGATCCACAAACTGTCCATTGAGTTTCTCCTGCAGCTCCCCCCGGCCCTGCTGCCCTCCAGGGAGAGGCGCTGAACTACGACCCTGCCCGCCGGCTCATGGGGTCAGCGGGGTCACGGCCAGAAAGGACCATCAGGACCGGCCAGCCTGGACCTCCTGCAGAGCTCATCCAGGGCTTCCCGGACCCAGACTGAGCGAGGCCTGGCCTGTGGCCAGAGATGCCCAGCGATGATTTAAAGACCCCCACCCCAGCCCGGGAAAATCCACCCCGTTGCTCACTGGGCTGGCAGAGCAAGCAGCTCCCTGCACCAGGCTCCACCCGGGGGCCTTTTCTGTCCCCGTGTCAGTTTCCTTCCCGGGCGTCGTGCCACTGACGGCTGTCTCCGTCTCTCCCTGGCAGATCCCCCCACGGTCACCCTCTCCATCCAGCCCCAGACGGTGCAGGAAGGCGAGCGGGTCGTCTTCACCTGCGTGGCCACTGCCAACCCGGAGATCAGAGGCTACAGGTGAGGGGCGCGGGTGGAACCAGCTGGGATATAATTAAAGGGGAGGCCCTGGGCCAACCTGCTCCTGAAGCCGGGTTCCCACTAGCATCACAGCACTCGGCTTCAGCCCCTGGTGCCTCCACTCCCCCCCGTGGATTCAAACCATTCACTGATGGGTTACACAGCTCCATAGCCCATCATCGACCCGCTGAGCCACCTCCCTCCTGGGGGGAGGAGCCTTTCTCTGTGTCTGCCCTCCCCCCCCAGCGGGAGGAGCCTCTCATTGTCTGCACTCCCTCCCCGCCCAGGTGGGCCAAAGGTGGCGTGATCATCGAAGAAGCCAAGGACAGCAAGTACGAGACGCAGGTGGATTATTCCTTCTTCACGGAGCCCGTCTCCTGCGAGGTGCACAATGACGTGGGAAGCACCAACGTCAGCACCCTGGTGGACGTGCACTGTGAGTGCCACGGGGGGGGCGATGGGCCCCACTGCTCGGCCTGGGCGGAGACGAGACAGGGCTGTGGTGGCTGGAAGGGGGGGCTCTGCAGAGAGGTGGCTGGGCACAGGCAGAGCCTGGGGTGTTCGCTGGCTCCCCGGTTACCAGCCAGCCTAGTGGGGTGTCACCTGAACACCAAGCCTGGCCCCGAGCACACAGAAAACACGGCCAGCGGCGGGACTTGAACACGGGATTGTTAGCACCAAGGGCACAAACCATCCCACTGCCTGAGCCCCTCAAGTTGTGCCTGAGCAGTCAGGGGCTGCAGGCTAGTGGGAGCCATGAGCGCACGGGGACACATGGACACGCTCACACATGAGCCTTCAGCACACAGGGACACGCACAAACAAGCCATGAACACACGTGCACATACACGGACACGCTCACACACGAGCCTTCAGCACACGGGGACACACACAAACAATGAACACACGTGCACACACACGGACACGCTCACACACAAGCCTTGAGCACACAGGGACACGCACAAACAAGCCATGAACACACGTGCACATACACGGACACGCTCACACATGAGCCTTGAGCACACGGGGACACACACAAACAAGCCATGAACACACGTGCACATACACGGACACGCTCACACACAAGCCTTGAGCACACGGGGACACACGCAGGGACACGCACAAACAAGCCATGAACACACGTGCACATACACGGACACGCTCACACACGAGCCTTGGTGCACATACACGGACACGCTCACACACAAGCCTTGAGCACGCGGGGACACACACAAACAAGCCATGAACACACGTGCACACACACGGACACGCTCACACACGAGCCTTGAGCACATGGGGACACACACAAACAAGCCATGAACACACGTGCACATACACGGACATGCTCACACACAAGCCTTGAGCACACGGGGACACACACGGGGACACGCACAAACAAGCCATGAACACACGTGCACATACACGGACACGCTCACACATGAGCCTTGAGCACACGGGAACACACGCAGGGACACGCACAAACAAGCCATGAACACACTTGCACACACACGGACACGTGCACACACACGGACACGCTCACTCACGAGCCTTGAGCACATGCATGCACACATGGGGCACGCGCACATACACAAGCCATAAGCACGTGCCCTCACACACACAAGAACACACACACATGAGCCATGCGCGTGCACGCACGCACACACACACACACACACACACGTGGACACAGACATAAGCTATGAGCACACACACGCACTCACCAGGGGACGGACACACAGATGAACCACAAGCACGGGGATGAACACCACATGGGGAGACATAGACATGGGGACTCATGGACACACAAGCCATGAGCACACCTGGACACACCCACGGGAGCCAGGAACACCCCCACGCATGCAGGGCCGCTGACGTCTCCTCTCTTGCAGTCGCCCCTCGGATCGTGGTGGACCCCAAGCCCACGACCACCGACATCGGCTCGGATGTGACGCTGACGTGCGTGTGGGCCGGCAACCCCCCGCTGACCCTCACCTGGACCAAAAAGGAATCCAACATGGTAATTCCCCACCCAGCGCCCCATGGCCCAGGGGCTCACCTGGCCCGTTCCCCACAGTGGGTGCTAGCGATGGTGGGTCTCCGCACGCGCCCCCCTCTCACACTCCGCCCTGCGTTTGTGCCCAGGTCCTGAGCAACAGCAACCAACTCTACCTGAAGTCGGTGACGCAGGCCGACGCCGGGCAGTACATCTGCAAAGCCATCGTGCCCAGGATCGGCGTGGGCGAGCGGGAGGTCGCCCTCTTTGTCAATGGTGAGGCCCTCTGCCCGTGGCATTGGGGAGCAGGCTGTGCCCCAGTGTTCATACCCACAGAACCCGGTATTCATACCTACGGCTTGGTACCATAGGCACAGTACCCCAGTTTTCATACCCACGGCTTGGTACCCTGGGCACAGTACCCCAGTTTTCATACCCACGGCTTGGTACCCTGGGCACAGTACCCCAGTATTCATACCCACGGCTTGGTACCCCGGGCACAGTACCCCAGTTTTCATACCCACGGCGTGGTACCACAGGCACGATGCCCCAGTATTCAGACTCATGACTTTGTACCTTGGGCACAGTGCCCCAGTATTCGTGCCCACGACTGGTACCCCTGGCACAGTGCCCCAGTATTCGTGCCCATGACTGGTACCCCTGGCACACTGCCCCAGTATTCGTGCCCACGACTGGTACCCCTGGCACACTGCCCCAGTATTCGTGCCCACGACTGGCACAGTGCCCCGTGCTTGGGACTCCTTGTCTCTCAGAACCCTGCAGCTTGACATCCTGTCTCCTACTCCCTCCAGAGATGCTCACCCCGGCCTGCTGCGGCTCCCCGTTCTCGTTAACTAATGAGCCTGGTGGGACACTCCACAGCCGTGGGGTGCCCGCTACGGTGCCCAGTTTAAGCCGCTGTTTCTCTCCCCCCACAGGCCCCCCAATCATCTCGAGTGAGGCTGTTCAGTACGCAGTGCGCGGCGACCGCGGGAAAGTGGAGTGTTTCATCGGGAGCACGCCACCCCCCGACCGCATTGTGAGTGCTCTCCTGGGGGGGGGAGGGGCTCTCCACGGGGGGCAGGAAGGGGGGCAACCCGGCCTGGCCTGGGGACCCTCCAACTAACACACCAGGGCAGCAGCAGCTTCCTACCTAGCCGGGCCCTCGTCACCACAGCCCCCGTGCTTCTCAACACCCCCTGTGCCTGTTGCCTGTGCCAGAGAACGGAACCGGCTAGAGCGAAGCCAGTTTATGCACCAACAGCTCCACCAGTCCACACTCGCCAGGGTTAGGAACTGCCGGACGGTTGCTCTGCCATGGGGAGTTGTCCCCTGGCTCTGCTGCCGGAAGAAGGCATGCTGGGGGGTTTGGGAAGGACAGTGGTGGCTGGGCCGAGTGGAACCTTTCCAGCTCTTGCATGTCCACCTTGGCTCTGAGCACGGTCAGCCTGGAATAGTCCTTAGCACAGATGCAAGATGCCTGGTGCATGTGGACGTGAGATGAGCCGCAGTCCTTGAGGGGCTACGAATTTAGCATGGTTAATTTCTCCAGTATGGACTAGCCTAAATTTAAGGCACTCATCATGTTGTCCTTGGAGTTTATGCTGTGACAGCCCCGGGGGTAGATCTGAAGCCAGAGTCTCTGGATTCATAAGCCTGAGTCACCACGGGTTGAGATACTGGACCAGGTGGGACCCATCTGTGGGCTCATAAACCTCGCTATACCCTCCAGCCACTAGAGGGAGATAGAGAATCGCGTTGGCATCAATAACGTGGGAGCTGGTTGGAAAACGGATTTTTTTGTTCCGTGAGATATTCTGAAATTCCCCAAATTAAGTTTTGTTCTGCATTGTAACAAAAAGTTGACATTTTGAAATTTGGCATAGAACGAAAATTCCCCCAAATTTCTCTTCGAAACCATTGAGATGTTTCATTTTGATACGGCAAAACCGTTTGGTTCCAATAATGTCAATTCTTTTCAACTTGGATATCGTATTAAAATAATAAATACAATATATAGTATCTACAATAATAAATACAATACAGTAGAGCTCCTATTTAGTGAACTAGTGGAGGGTTGAGGAATTCATAATATCGAAAACCTCATAAAATTGAACATCTCAAATTTGAGGGTGATATGGTGCATATGTTAATTTATTAATTGTTCAGTGATTGTGTACATAATGAGTGGTAACAGATGGGTTAAGTATGCTGGATTTTCCTTTATTTGAGAAAAATGCAGCTCTTTGTAGCTGCTAAATCTCTCAGACTTTTCAAACCTCTACAGTTGCTTGAACGTTAGCTGATGGATTGCAGTTGCATTCAGTAGCAGAAAGATGGTTCTTGTAAGCAATGATTCATAAGGTCGATGTTCCTAAAACCAGGGTTCTGCTGTACACAAATATAATATACTATTAACATGAATATTTCACTATAAAATACAAGTTGAACCGAAATGAATCAAAGTGATGCCTTCGAAACGGAACCTTTCGACATCATGGAAATGAGAATGTTGAAATGATTTGTCAACTCGGTTGAAATCGACAGGTTCCCGTGAAATATTTCAGTTTTGCCCAAACTGCGTTTCTGTTCCGTCGGAAATGTTCAGACCCGTTCTAGTTGCACTTGGATACGGCGGCGTTAGCTGCGTTGGAGAAGGAAGGGGAGGCTGGGAGAAAAAGGAGGGTGGAATTAGGCCGGAACGGAGGGGTAGTAAGAAGCAGACAGAGATGGACATTTGGAGTCAGGGTGTGCAGTTCCCGGACCCCCACCCCCGCTGTATGCACCCAACAAACCATCTTTTTCCCTTCACAGCTGCGTTTGTTGTTTCATTGCGGCCTTAGGCCGGCTGCATCTCTTTCCCCCTCCCCCTTGGCTGTAAACTGTTAATTGCGAGAGCAATCGTTGGGTGAGACGGGCACTCGTCGAGTTGACCTCGGCTTTGCCTTGGGATGGGTCATTAGCCAGTTCCTGGGTGGAGGGAAGGGGATGTGATGGCTCTACTCGGGCCAGGTCAGAGCTGGTGCTTTGGAATGGAGAGAGCGAAGGAATGACGTGATGCAGGAGACAAAGAAACAGCAGTTGACACCGAGGAGCAAAAGCACTAGCCATCAGCAGCCTGACGCGAGGGCCTGTTCCGGTTTCGCACGAGCGCTCCCCCTCGTGGGGACACCGTGACTTGACTTGTCGTGTGACTGCAGCGTAGCCTAAGGGAGAGGCCCTGGCTGGCAGCGTCTCTTTAAAAAAACCCAGCCTCGTTACTGCGCCATTAAAGCAGCTCGATTGATAAATAAACCCAGCGGCGGGGAAGGCTTCAAGGCAGCCTCCTAAGGTGACCGTGGCTGTACGGCGCGCCTGGGACATGCTCTGGTCCTGCTTGTGCTGGGGAAGTTACAGTGGCCCGTGGGATCGTGGGGGTGTGAAATGTTTATTACACCATGGCCCTGGGGCGAGCAGTGGGGCTGCAGTAACTGCCCGGGAGGGCTGCGTTGGGCTATTTCCTGAGCTGAATTTGTCTTGGAGCTCGGCAGTATTAACACTGCTCACATAGCGCTGTTTGCTCTCTCTGCATCGCTCTGTCAATCTCGCGTCTGTTCTTTCACAGCCCGTTGTCTCCGCTCCTGTCTCATCTGCCGGTCTTCTGTCTGTCTGTCCCCGTACGCACCCATCTACCTGCCTGTCTTCTGTCTGTCTATCCCCATAGGCACCCACCTACTCACCTGTCTTCTGTCTGTCTAGCCCCATACACACTCATCTGTCTGTCTAGCCCCATTCGCACCCATCTACCTGCCTGTCTTCTGTCTGTCTGTTCCTATACGCACCCATCTACCTGCCTGTCTTCTGTCTGTCTGTCCCCATACGCTCCCATCTACCTGCCTGTCTTCTGTCTGTCTATCCCCATAGGCACCCACCTACTCACCTGTCTTCTGTCTGTCTAGCCCCATACACACTCATCTGTCTGTCTAGCCCCATACGCGCCCATCTACCTGCCTGTCTTCTGTCTGTCTAGCCCCATACGCACCCATCTACCCGCCTGTCTTCTGTCTGTCTAGCCCCATACACACTCATCTGTCTGTCTAGCCCCATTCGCACCCATCTACCTGCCTGTCTTCTGTCTGTCTAGCCCCATACGCACCCATCTACCTGCCTGTCTTCTGTCTGTCTGTCCCCATACGCTCCCATCTACTCACCTGTCTTTTGTCTGTCTAGCCCCATACACACCCATCTACCTGCCTGTCTTCTGTCTGTCTATCCCCATACGCACCCATCTACCTGCCTGTCTTCTGTCTGTCTATCCCCATACGCACCCATCTACCTGCCTGTCTTCTGTCTGTCTAGCCCCATATGCACCCATCTACCTGCCTGTCTTCTGTCTGTCTAGCCCCATACACACTCATCTGTCTGTCTAGCCCCATACGCGCCCATCTACCTGCCTGTCTTCTGTCTGTCTAGCCCCATACGCACCCATCTACCCGCCTGTCTTCTGTCTGTCTGTCCCCATGCGCACCCATCTACTCACCTGTCTTCTGTCTATCCCCATACACACTCATCTGTCTGTCTAGCCCCATACGCGCCCATCTACCCGCCTGTCTTCTGTCTGTCCATCCCCATACGCACCCATCGACTCGCCTGTCTTCTGACTGTCTGTCCCCATAGACACCCATCTACCTGCCTGTCTTCCCCCATACGCACCCATCTACCTGCCAGTCTTCTGTCTGTCTAACCCCATATGCACCCATCTACCTGTCTGTCTTCTGTCTATCCCCATACGCACCTATCTAACTGTCTGTCTTCTGTCTGTCTATCCCTATACAGATCTATCTATCTGTCTGTCCATCTATCCCCATACACACCCATCTAGCTATCCCTGGACACACGCATCTATCTACCCATCTATCTGTTGACACAGCCCTGTGCCCGCTCCTGTGTCCTCAAGTTGCAGATGGTGGCTGAATGGAGGAATCCAACCGTGATCCTTCCACAGACCCATTCCGTTTGGGACAGGAAGTGAAGGGGACAATCATATCCTACTGGAACCGCAGGGGGCTGGTGGGCTGTAGTGACCCAGCCAGGATTTGACCCAGATGCTGGGGTTTTCCGAGGCTTAGAGGAGGTGTGATGGAGCAGGAGCTCTCGGCCCCAGGTGCTGACCAGGCCTTTCTCCCTTTCGCATGCCCCGCCCGGCGATAGGCCTGGGCCTGGAAGGAGAACATCCTGGAAGCTGGCACGCTGGAGCGCTACACGGTGGAGAGAACCAACACAGGCAGCGGGGTCCTCTCCACCCTGACCATCAACAACGTGATGGAGGCCGATTTCCAGACTCGCTACAACTGCACGGCCTGGAACAGCTTCGGGCCGGGGACGGCCATCATCCAGCTGGAGGAGAAAGGTAGGGAGGCGGCGAGGGGGTGACTCAGTCAGGGCACAGCAGGGACAGGGCTAGGGGGAGGCAGGTGCCTGGGATTAACTCCCAGCTCTGGGAGGGGAGTGGGATCTAGCGGTTAGTGCACAAGGGGCAGGACGCCTGGGTTCTAGCCCCAGTTCTGGAAGGGGAGAGGGAGGGGTCTAGTGGTTAGAGCACGGGGGAGGGGCAGGACACCTGAGTTCTATCCCCAGCTCTGGGAGGGAATTGTGCCTAGTGGTTAGAGCAGGAGCCAGGTTCTAGTCCCAGCTCTAGGAGGGGAGCGGGAACCAGGGTTTACAGCAGATGGGGAATGGGGAGCCCTGTGTTCCCTTCCCAGCTCTGGGGGACAGTGTTGTCTGATGGTTAGAGCAGGAGGCTGGGTGGGTTCCTTGGTTCTCTGCCACTGACAGTGTGAGACCTTGGGCAGCTCCCTCCCCCGTTCTGTGCCTCAGTTTCCCCCTCTGGGGAGCAGGGCTAATGACACCAGCCTGGCGGGCTGTGCAGTGACCCTGTCACAATTGCCAGGCACTTTGCCACCCCCAGCGATCGGCGCTAAGGGCCCCGGGAAACCCTCCCGTCCCTTGAAACCAAGGCCCAGAAGGGACAGACGTCACAGCCTGGGCAGCGCCACCCCGTGTTGCTGGGACCTCCGAGCCTGCTCCATCTCGGGGCTAGGGCGAGGATGGACGGGCTAGGGAGGGACAGGCAGGAAGGGGGCAGCGTGGCTCCCCCAGCTAACGCGCCCCCATGTCCCCTGCAGAAGTCCTGCCCGTGGGCATCATCGCCGGAGCCACCATCGGGGCCAGCATCCTCCTCATCTTCTTCCTCGTTGCCCTGGTCTGCTTCCTCTACCGGCGCCGCAAAGGAAGTGAGTGCGGGGGAACCCCCTTCAACTCAGCCCCGGGGGGCTAGGAGGGAGGGGAACGGCTCCAGACTGCCCCGGCCGGCACCTTCCAGCCACTCAAGGGACAGGCAGGGATGGGACCAAGCAGCCATGTGGTCCACAGGGGCCACGGCTGGATGCGTCCCCCACACACACACTGCCAGTCTGCGGGCCGATGCCCCCTTCACCCCAGGCCCAGGATGGAGCACGAGGCCCACGAGCAGCTTCATCCACCGGGGGCGCCCCTTGGAACGGCCGCACCAGCAGGCGACGGGAACGGCCACGGCTCCTTGGCGCCGGGTGCTGGGCATAGGCAGGTGCCCACGGTGCCAGGAGCAGCTTGAAGGGGGGAAGTCCTGCTACAGGTGGGCGTTTCCTCTGGGCCCATGAGGTCCCTGGCCAACGCAGGGGGGACTGGCGGCTGGGGGGGCTTCCCAGGGAGGAGGCCAGTTTCTCCAGACCAGGAGGAAGGGTGAGTCCAGGGCCCCTGACAGCCAGGACTCTGGGTTGGGGTCTCCAGCTAGGAGAGGCCGGACTGCAGCCGGCAGAGCCCCCCGTCCATCCATCCGTCCGTCCGTGTGTCTCACAGGCCGCAAGGACGTGACCCTGCGCAAGCTGGACATCAAGGTGGAGACGGTGAACCGGGAGCCCCTGACGCTGCACACGGACCGCGAGGAGGACACGGCCAGCGTCTCCACAGCAACCCGTGTCATGAAGGCCATCTACTCGGTGAGGTCCCCCCTAGGTCCCCGGAACGAGCCCAGCATCACAACAGAGCGAGACAGGGCAGGACTCCTGGGTTCTGTGCACACCCGTGGGTCCGAGAGCGTGTGTTAGTGGTTAGAGTGGTGGGGAAGGCGGCTGGGAGCCAGGACTCCTGGGTTCCCTCCCTGGGACTGGGAGTGTGGTCTGGTGATTAAAACAGGGAGGCAGGACTCCTGAGGTCTGGGGCCTCCTGGCTGCACACTTCACAAGAGGGAGACCAGCCTGGCACCTGGGTTCTCTACGGATCTGCGAGGGGAGTGTGGGCTAGTAATTAGAATAGGGAGCCCAGACTCTTGGGTCCCATTCTTGGCTGGTTACATCAGTGCCCCCGCGTGTGGGGAGGAGCCACAGCCTGGGATGACTTGGGGGCTGGAGAGCCAAGCGGCCGGTGGGCTAAAGCAGAGCCGTGGCGGGGAAGCTGACGGGCCCCTTTTTCATCTCCCTCGACAGTCGTTCAAGGATGACGTGGACCTGAAGCAGGATATGCGGTGCGACACCATCGACACGCGGGAGGAGTACGAACTCAAGGTCTGGCACTGCCCCCCCAGGGACGCCTGTCCGCTGAGGGTGCAACGGAGCGTGTGTGCGTGGGCAGGAGAAGGCAGTGTGCGGGGGAGTGATGGTGCCAAGGTGCCTGAGCGCACCAGCGAGTGTGCTTGCGTGCGAAGGGTTGTGTGATGGTGTGTGCACGTCAGTGACTGTGTGTGCGGAAGGGATTACACGTGTGACTTTGCTGGGAGTAGGAACCAGGATTCCTGGGTTCTTTGCCCAACTCGGTGGGAGTGGGTGTGGGGTCTAGTGGTGAGAGTAGGGGACTGGGAGCCAGGACTCCTGGGTTCTTTGCCCAGCTCTGCCCCTGGAATATTCCACAGGCATCCAGAGCTTTGCCCTGCCCCATGTGAGCGCCCTAGCGCTGCCTGAACCTGCCCCTCTCCTTTCCCCTTCCAGGACCCAACCAACGGTTACTACAACGTTCGTGCCCACGAGGACCGCCCGCCCTCCCGCACCGTGCTCTACGCCGACTACCGCACCCCAGGCCCCGCCCGCTACGACATGCGCCCCTCCTCCCGCCTCTCCCACTCCAGCGGCTACGCCCAGCTGAACACCTATACCCGGGGCCCCGCGTCGGAGTACAACACCGAGCCGGCCCCGGGGCCCCCGCCGGGCCCCGCCGCGGGTGAGACGGCCAGCCAGCTCTCCTACGAGAACTACGGCGGCCACACCGCCTTCCCGCCCAGCGCCGGTTACGCCACCTACCGCCTGGGCTACACCCAGCACCCCCCGCCCAGCCTGGACCGCGCCCCCTACGACGCCTATGACCCCATGGGCAAGTACGCCAGCGCCACCCGCTTCTCCTACACCTCCCAGCACTCGGACTACGGGCAGCGGTTCCAGCAGCGGATGCAGACTCACGTCTGAAGGACCTGGGGGCTGTGGGGCGACGATCCTCACCGGAGACATAAGGGGGGGGTCACAGGTACTTTGTGACTGTCCTCTGATATTCAGGGGCTTTTCCTGAACCCCCCACGTCCACCCCTCCAGCGGCAGGACTCTCAGCCTGCCCGGCAACTGCACCCCTCACTGCCTGGATTCAGGAGACCCTGGCGTCCGGCTGACTCCGGGGCCCCTCTTCCCCTATATCTGAGCTTCCATCCAGCCACCCATCATGTTGTCTTCGTTCATTCTTTTCAGCCCATGTCTCGAGGGGCCGGCGCCCTCCCCGACTGGAAGGAAAACCAATTTTGGGGGGACCGGGGAGCCTCACCCCCATCCCGGCCCTGCTCACGTGCGGCACAGCTCTCCTCCCAGCAGGCTGGAGGCTGGATCAAGCGTGCTGGTAGCTGCGGGGGGGAGATTCCCTCCCATGGCCTGGATCCTACCCGACCCTGCAACAAGCGAGACTTCGGAAACTTGCCCCCGGCCACGCGGGGGAGCCCCGATTTCTTTGCCACGCGTCGGATCTTTGAGGGGAGACGGGCCGAGCTGAACTCCGCCGGGGGTGAAAGGTTGTGACAACAAGGGGGGGTGGGTTGCGGGGCAGCGGAGGACCAAGCGGCGATGGGGGGTGGCTGAAGGAAGGCTAGGCTGTGAAGTCCCCCGGGGGCCGTGGGAACCCTGGGGTCTGCAACAGGCTCCCACACAGTTCGGCCGCTAGGAGGCAGAGTTGTGCTGTCACCGGCTCCCAGGGCATGATGGGACGCGCCGCAGCGGGCACAGGGGACACTTGCGCTCTAGATGTGAACACGCCCGAGCGGGGGGCCTGTCAGCCAGCAGGCTGACTAACCCTGCCTCCGAATGGGCAAAGGGCTCTGATCCCACCTCAGCGTCCATCGCTCAGCGTCTGGCAGGATCGGGCCCTAATGTGGAGAAATAACTTGGAGCAGCAGCTTTTGATCTATTCCATACCCGGGACCCATCCAATACCAGCACCCCCTATTCTAGACCAGGGTCCCATGTCCAATACCGGGACCCACTATACAAATCCTCCCTCTTCCATGCTGGGACCCCCCCCACACAATACAGGTACTCCCTATCCTATACCAGCACCCCTTTCCCATATTGGGATCCTTCCTGCCCCACTTAGCAATATGGGAAGGGTGAAATGCTCGCATCCCCTACGTTGCGAATCCCTGACCTAGATGGCGCTGCTGGCCCTAGGGAGAAAGGTCAGCCCCACACCCGAGTGCTTCCATTCACGACAGCACAAGCCAGACCCCGGCCAGTCCTGTATCTCTCGGGGTGGCCGGATCCCTTGCCGCTCGCACCCCAAATTGGATCCCTCCCCCGCATGGCGTTCCTCTTCAAAAGAAAGCAGGGGGCCCCGATCTCTCCCCCAGTACCCTGTCCGTCCAGAGCTAAGCTGACTCTGTCCCCCCATCCCAAGCACTTTGAATATGTTTCTTTGGGTTTATGTTGGGTTTTTTTATATATATATTTTATAAGGGGGGACGGAGGGGGTTGGTTGGTTGGTTTTTTTCCTCCGAAAGGACCAATTGGAATCCTGCCTCTTCCACCATTTCCTGTGCCTTGAACTTCAGCTTTATTTGCCCCATCGGCATTCGCTTGCGCGGTGGAACCGAGCGAAGGGGGCGGGAGCGTTGGCGGGGCGAAATGTTTTAGGGGCTGGTGAAGCTGGAGGCTCATGTCTCCCTCTAGTGCCTGGCACCAGCCACTACAACAGCCTGTCCGTGAGGCCAAGGGAGGAGCTGCCCCTTTAGCTTGAGGCATCGAGAGCTGTGTTTTTAGGGCTCAAGGTCGTGAGTTTGATCCCCAGTGGCGGACGCAGTCTCCACTGATGATAGGGGCTTTCCCGGGCTGCCCATTGAGAAATGATGGATTTCCCGGGGTTGTTATTTTGGTGGGGGTGAGGGGTATCCTTCAAGCTTCCCAGCAAAGCTGCACCCCACTCCTGGAAGGGATTGGGGGGGCTCTGTTTTTGAAGCCTGGCAGTGCTATTCCCCAGCCCGGCAGAGGGGGCGCTGCTGAGGGACACTGGGTCCCACCCTGCAGCGTGAGCCGTGCAAGTCCTAAGCGGCGCTGAGCAGGACCCCGGCCCCCACCTTCACTGCCCTTTCCGCCATCGCTCCGTTAGGGAGCAGGACTCGAACCCAGGCCCAACTTCTCCACGGTCCCGCCCGGCCCAGGCGTCGAACTCTGATCTCCCGCGTGGCTGGGCAGAGTGCAAAGCCACCAGCTCTGTCTTGCCTGTTCCCCCCTAGTACCTACCGGCGTGGCAGGACCGTAAGCATCCCGGGCCGTTCCAGCCCTGGGCTGCAGCAGTCCTGGAGCTTTTCTTGTGACCTTGCAGCGTCGGTTTCGTTTGCACAAATTGGGGCCTTGATTTTAACTACAGCTAATGCCCCCCCCCCCCATATGACGGAGCCATTCAGATATTGTACAGCCATGAGCCGCGTGGGTTATCGGCACAGCAGCAGAAAGGGTTAGCCATGGGCATGGCGGCCGGTTGGCTGGCTGGAGCCTATAACAATCCAGAACGGTGGGGTCGCCGTTTATTAAAACATCGCCTGACCCTTTATTTACCCTGTTTGGAAGCAGCTGGAATTTGATCGTGTCTCCTGATACCGGCTTTTCCTGCCCTATTTATGGGACTTTAACCTGGTGCCTGAGAACTTCACAATCTTCACTGGGCTTTTCCTCACAACCCTCTGTGAGGCTGGGCAGGGCTGGTCTCTGGGGCACCTGGCACTGTCGGAAGGCAGGATACTGGGCTAGATGCACCATTGGTCTGACCTAGGATGGCCGTTCTTAGGGGCTTAGCCCCATGGTACAGATGGGGAACTGGAGCCCAGAGACCCAGATTTTTACAGGTGTTTTGGCATAGTTGCACTCAGCATCGCAACGCCTAACTGATTTAGGAACCCAGCTCATTTTCCAAAGGGGTTTAGGCACTCCAGAGCCTAACCCTCATGGGTAACTGATGGGATTTTTGCTCCAAAGTGCCTAAATCCTTTTGGAAACTGAGTTTTAGCTCCCAAATGAGTTAGGCGTTGCAAAACTGGGTGCAACACTGCCCAATAGGTGGCTCAGTCATGCGCCCAGGGTCAGATGGCAGAACAGAGTTGACCCTGGGTCTGCCTGGTCTCAGGAGAACAACCTGATCCGGGGACCAGCTCTTAACGCACCACTTTCAGGAGTCATGTTATTTTGAACTTCAGCTTTCCCCCCCCTTAGTAATCCATTTCTAGCTCTTGTGTTTTTAAAGAAAAGAACCCGGGCTCTAACCACTAGACATCACACTCCTCCCAGCACCTGCAAACACGACCCTGAAAGGTTCAGAAGCCTGCAAGAGAATCAAAAGGACCCAGTTTTTGCCCCAGCTCGTGAGTGGTGGGCGGTCTGATTTGCAATTTGTGAACGGTTGGGATTGGCAGCCCTGGCAGCGGGATCTTAATAGAAAGTCTGAGCCAAATCTGGCGTCGTGGTCCATGTCTGGAGCCAGGGACTGCTGCAATAGAAATAATAATGACTAATAGTCATCATAAGTAACAAACCAGTGCTGGCTAATTTGCTGGCATGAGTCGGTCATGTGAGAAGGGTTGTTTTTTATATGAATGTATCTAAATATATATTTTATATAAATATCCTGCCAAGCAAATTCTTGAAAGCCAGAAGCACATGTTCTTAATGCTCAGTGGTATATAATTATAGATCAACGCCCCCCCAAAAAAGCTTCCGCTTTGAGGCAGATAGCTGGCACGGGAAATTTCAGCCCGAAGGGTTAACGTCTGCAATGTTCTACGCAACTGAAAACAGGGCCTTAGAATGGAACGTGTTGGGCAACCTTAACTCTAGGGGGTGCGCCATGCACCCTGCAGAGATCATGGGGGCTTGGCTGGGCGTGTGTAGAGGGCCATGGAAAATGAGGGCGAAGCAATAATTCCTCGAGGGAGAGGGTTGTGTCTGTGAGGGGGAGCTGGGGAAAAGCCGAAGAATGAGGCTGGTCCTAGAGTTCAAATCCGGATAGATTTGTTTTTTCGCTTGATCTCAGTCTGGCTTCGGGGTTTGAATGGCCCCTGGACGGCTGCCCTGCGCTTCCCTCTCTTGAGCATTTGTGCTCTGCGGTATAAACCTGCTTGTGGCCAACTCCGGCTCACTGGGACTGGCTCCCAGTGCATCCCAGGGGTGAGAGCCAGGACACCTGGGTTCTATTCCCAGCTCTGGGAGGGGAGGGAGGTCTAGTGGTTAGATCAGAGGACTGGGAGTCAGGATTCCTGGGTCCTATTCCTAGCTCTGGGAGGGGAGGGGAGTCTACTGGTTAGACATGGGGACTGGGAGTCAGGACTCCGGACTCCTGGGTTCTACCTGGTTTGTGTTGGTTAAACTGGTGTAACCCAACCCGTGGGGTGTTCTGTCTCCTCCTAGTGGCAGCTTGGCTACCAGATATGCTCAGGACTAGCCAAGGCTCAGGCATCAAGATTCAGAGGGTCCCACGGGCAATTCCTGCTGTCGACAGCCCACCCGAGGGTGCGGGATTACACCCACGTCCTTGAATTTGCAGGCTCAAGCAGGGGTTTGCATGAGTAACTTTAAACCATTTTAAGTCAAACCGGTGCAAGTACTGTGTGTGGAGCAGCCCGAAGGGAGTTGGGAACCCAGTTCCCGTGGAATTTCCCTGGGAGTTGGGTGCCGAGTTGCCTGCGGTTGCTTTGCCTCCCCCAACAGAGCGCCCCTTGGGCAGCTGGACGATGGGAGCAGTTCGGCCGTTACGGCGCCGGGTTAGCACAGTGCCGGAAACCAGCACAAGGTGCGGGTGGATTCCTCTCCATTCGGGACCTCGGAGATGGGTCGGGCAGAGCTCTCTGCCTGCCTTGTCCCAGAGCTCTAGAGGGGTCTCGTCAGCTCACCCCAGCACCTGGGCGGTCTTTCCTTTGCTTCTGGGCGCTGGGGCTGGGTGGCTGTGGAGAGAGACAGGACAGATCCCCCCACCCTCAACCCCCTGCAGTCAGGAACAACCCACCCCTTGGTTCGAGTCACTCCCTCTGGTGCTAATTCACAAGCCTTCACCCTTGTCAGACACCCCCACTCCCACCCCATGGCTGAGTGCAAGGGTGGGGGAGCAGGGAGTAGACCCAGCATCACCCACTTTGAAGGAGTTAACCTTGACCCCACTCCTCCCCAAAGGTACCTTTAAAACAGGCCTGATGCTGCAAGGCCCTGAACCCGAGCCCAGGAACCGCGCCCGCGGCCTGCAGCTTTAATTCAGGTGTCACCACTGTCAGGCCGTGCGGCTTTTTTTCTTCCCCAGCGGTGCCTGTGGGGATCCCCTGGGGACCCCCGTTCTCTCCCGCCCCAGTCTAGAGCCGGGGGGAAGCGGTGGGACTGGCCTTCGCCCCGACGGTGCCGGGATCCTCTTTAGCAATAGAAAACCTCACTGCCATGACATGGAACCGTGCAAAACCAGGAGCCAAGTGGCTTTCCGTGAAACTCACTGTAGCGGGATCGTCTTCAAAGTTATGCAGCCCCCCGCCCCCCCGCCACGCACACACCTTCCGGCTCATTGCTAAATTCCCAGGCTCATTGGATCCCCCATGGGAATGAGGGGGGGAGAAATGGGGGGTATTTTTCTTAGCACAGGCCCTTTTAGATTTCTAGAGACGTGTATCTGTGAGTCCCCTGCACCCCTTGCCCGGCCCCACCTTGGATTATTTTTTTCATTTTCCTTTTTTTTTTTAAATATTATGTACTATATTTTTAGTCTTAAACATGATATATTATATATATTTAATTTTTTATATATATAAAAATATAAATGTTACCATAAAAAGAGGTTGTGTATTGCCTTTGTGGCGTGAAAGCGCTGCCCGGGGAGAGGGAGCAGGAGTGTGTGTATGGATGGGGGGCGTTACGCGTTTGGGACCTGAATAATCCTGTTGGGAGCAGAGGACAATTGGAGCAGGGAATAGGGCCCTGAAGAAGGAAGGGCTCATCTCTAGTGCTGTTCATCACCAGCGCTCAACGCGTAGGGTGATCAGATTTCCCGATTTTATAGAGACAGTCCCGATTTTTGGATCTTTTTTCTTGTATAGGCTCCTGTTATCCCCCACCCCCATCCCGATTTTTCACACTTGCTGTCTGGTCACCCTATCGACGCGCTTCACAAAGGAGCTGGGTAGCGTTCTCCCCATTGGACAGAGAGGGGAAACTGAGGCAGGGGGAGGGGGAAGTTAGGAGCCTAAAGACCCTTGAGGGGCTGGGCAGAAGCGATTTACTCAAGGTCGCTGGCGATAGGCCACAGCCCCACCTGTGCCATGCTGCTTACCTCTCCAGGTGGGAGACTGAGATAGGCCATGTGACAGGAAGGTCATGTGACTAAGGCCAAGGGATATAAGGGAGCATGATAAGCCCAGAGCTTGCCTGCCAGCCAGCACCACTCCTGCCAGGTGGGACCCGGAGGGCCAGGCTGGGAAGCTGCAGGTGGGTGAGGGAACATCTGCCCAGCACAGTTAGCACTCAGGGCTTGCTCCTAACCCGACTCCCATCCGCACACCGCAATCCCTGGTCTGGCTGGGTGGGGCGGTCTCTCCAGCAGCCCCCCCGTAGTGCATGAGTCAATGGGGATTTGCTGCCTGGGAGCAGGAACACAGACCCTGGGGCTGAGGGGTGGGGGCTCTGTAGTTTGCGTTTGAAAGACTTTGCTTCCTCTCCAGGGGCAACTGGGACAGGGGCCGAAAGAGGCCAGCCGGCCGGAAGCTAAGCCCGGCTCCCAGAGGGAAGCCTCTCTTGACCGTGGGAAGGGTGAGGGCTGATGGAAATGGTGTAAAAATGTAATTAACTAGGCCCTCCCCAACCCCCAAGGCAGAGACTCCTCTTCTATCACTTGAGAATGGTCTTTGAAGAGTCCTGAGAGAAGGAGAAACTGAGGCAGGATGCTGCAGAGCCTCCCCAAGCCATGAGGGCCCCCTGGGAGGCCTCTGGGCTGTTTAGTCACCCAGTGGCAAAGCCAGGTTTCCTGTGTCTCAGGCCAGTGCTCTGCCCACTAGGCCACACTGCCTTCCCTTAGCCTAGCCCCAGGCCTTTCAGTGCCTTGAAGAGAAGGCCCCCAAGGCCTTGAACTTGACCAGCTCTACCAGCGTCTCCTGTGTGTGAAAGGCAGCAGGCTTCCAATTCACACCCGTGAGATGTGGGGGTTGCCCCTCTGAAGGCCAGGGAGACGGGATCTGGCCTTAGACGCTTGAGCGGCATTGGCAGACCTGGGAGGGGTGGGGGTGGAAGGTGCCCAAGGCTGGACTTAGCAGGGGGGCCGCAGTGGGTATTGGGGGGCCTTGGCAGAGCTGGGGGTGTTTGGGGGGAACCCGCTACAGCTCATGGTGCAGGCGTTCATTCCCTCCCATTGCTCAGGGGCTGCAGGAGGCGCTGGATTTACCCTCTTCTTGCACCGCAGCATTTGGGGCCGTTCACAAGCGGGTTTGGCTTGGGTCAGTTCCTCGCCCATAGTAATAAAAGGGGGGCGGGGGAGGCTGGCGAAGCGAGCGGCGGAATTGCTTCTAGAGCCGAAGGCTTTGCACGACGCATCGGGGGGCCCTTTCACCCAGCCCGATTCCCCTCGCTCCCTCGTTAGCGTTGCCTGTAGCTTCTCCCGCAGCCACGGTGGGCCGCCCCCTGCACCTTCCCCAGGTCCCCGCTTAATTAGCAATGTTCTTGCTGCTTCTCTCCAGCAGCCCCCCCGTAGCAGCTCTCTCCCAGGACCTTTCCACTGTAGCGGGTTGGATTTCTCCTAGGGGGCCTTTTGCACTCAGCACAGCCTAGAATCCGCTCCGGCTCACGGCTGTTGAGAGGCGGCCCCCCGAGCTGACGGGTCTGGCCCGGATCCCGAGTCCAAGAATGTGGGAGGCTGGGTGGGGTTTGGATATTCTGCCCCAGCTCCTCTCCTGCACGACACCCCCCCTTAATGTCTGATCTCCCCCTCCACGTTCTCCCTTTTCCGGACAATCGGGGCTCTCTCTGCTGCCGCCCCCCTTCCGTCAAAGGGGAATGAAGCCTCCGTTACTGTGTAAGCTCCTTGGGGCAGGAACTCTTCCTCTGTGACTTGCATCTGAAGAACTGAGGTTCTTACCCACGAAAGCTTATGCTCCCAGTACTTCTGTTAGTCTCAAAGGTGCCACAGGCCCCTCTGTTGCTTTTTACAGATTCAGACTAACACGGCTACCCCTCTGATCCTGTGTGTGTGTGCAGCTCCCGGCACGCTGGGGCCCTGATCTCAACTGGCCCCTCCCGGTGTTAACATAATCCCTGTCTCTCTAGCAGCTGGTCCATGGCTGGCAAAACCCAACCGTGCCCCCCCCCTCCCCGGGCCAGGGCCCGCCCGGGCTCCGCTGACCTATTTCGCAGAAGCTTTTAGCGGGAGCGGATGCCGGCATGGGCGAGAGCGCCGTTGTGAATTACACAGAGCCGAGGCTTTGGGTTTTGTTGTTTTGTTGTTTTCCAGGCAACCCTGCAAATGGGCTGGCTTAATGATTTGGTTTCTCGACAAAATGTAGCCTATTACTTTGTGTGTTTCCACGCCTGGTTTATTATGCATGAGCCAGGCACTTTGCCTGCGGCTCCCGGGACCCATCTGAAAAACAAAAAGGTGCTTCGTCAATCTTAATGGCTTTCGCTGGAGCAAGGGATGAGCGATAGAGAGATGGATAAATAGATGGCGGGTGTGGATGGGGATGGAGCTAGAAAGGATGAATGGACGGCTAGACAAGATCGATGCTGGTTTCTTCTCTCTGTAGCTCTGTTCCTGACTCAAACTCCCCTTCAGGAGCAAACAATCTCCCTTCTAGCGGCACTAGGAGGTGACCTAGGAAGCGTTAAAGTTGCGCCTGCCCGGAGTCTAGATAATCTCCGAAATTCACGCTCTGGAGGCTTCTCTCCATAGCGAAGCAGCATCGTTTCCCCGGGAAATCAATCTCTCCAGCCGGCTAATTTATGCCCGGCGCCTGAGACGTATTGTCATTTATTCTACCGGCTGAAACACACAGCGGCTCCTCTCGGCTGTACAGAAATCTCGCTCCTTGGGCTCCCCTCCCGTCCTCCTTCCCCGCAGACGCGACAAGGCTGCAGCCTTCAGAAGAGCCGACAAGGGGAATTGCTCTTCTCGGCGCTCTTCCTTTTGCTGCAATTCCAGCGCGTTTGTTCTCACCTTGGTGCGACGTGCCCTGGCTGAGCGCCTCGGATGAAAGGGACGTGTCTGCTCCAACCTTCAGAGGCTGCAGAAGAAAAAGACACCTGGAATACGCAGGGGAACTAGCAGCCCCAGTAAAACGCACAGTTATGGGGATAAAACACTGGGCTGGGATCCTGGAGGTCCAGGGTTTGGTTCCTGACTCTCCCATGGTTCCCCTGGGAGAGCCTGGACAAGTCACCGAAGACCCTGATATTTTCAGAGGGGTTGACCACCTGTCCTCAGCCGCTCTGACAATCAAACCTAGAATCTCCTTGCCCCTCTGCCTAGATACTGAAATGGCCCTTGTCACCAAAGTATTCACATCCCTCTGTCTTCAGCCTCACTGCTCGCCGGGAAGGCAGGCTGTTGTCCCCGTTGTACAGATGGGGAACTGAGGTCCAGAGACTTGGCCATGGTCACTCAGGCAATCTGTGGCAGAGCACCTAGGTCTCCTCGGGCAGCGGGAAGATGGCAGGAGCCAAGAAAAGCCCATGGTGCCGTGTATCAGAGCCTCGGTCAGCCCACTCGCGCTGCAGAGAGAAAACTATCAGTGTAGCCACTTGGGCTTGGCGAAGGAGGAATGTCTATGCTGTACTTTTACCCCTGCAGCCCAAAGCCAGGGAGACTGAATCAGTCGGCCTGGGCTCTGGGATTCAGTGCCGTGGGTTTTTCTTTGCACTGAAGGCCTAGCCTGTTCCCTGGTACCCCCACCACACCCCTTCCTGGACAGCACTGCCCACTTTTTGCTGGGTGCTCTTCTCCAAGGGGCCCAAATTCAACCTCCTGTCCACACAGGATAACACACGTGGAATGTTGATGTAACTCTCAGGGCGAGGGGAGCGAGTAGGGCTCAGTGGATCAGGGACTTGGAATGAAAGATGGGCCGTATTTTTCAGCTGAAACTTTTTCTTTCTCTTGTTGAAAAATGCAGCATCAGGTCGACCAAAACAATTCATGAATTCAGGTTGATTTCACTGAATTGTTGTGAAATGGGGGGGGGGGGGAGATCTCTGACACTTTTGAAACAGCAGTTTTGATTTTTCACTTTTTATTTTGAAACTGACTTCAATGTTACTTTTGAAAATGTAAAAAAAAAAAAAAAAAAAAAAAAGTTCTAACAAAACATTTCATTCAACCTGAAACTTTTTTTTCTTTTTAAACTTTTCAGTTCACTGGAAAATGTTCATTTTGAGTTAACCTGGAACGATTTCCCCCCCCCCAACCCCCTCCAATTTTTGCAGTAGTGCCAACCAACCAAAACCAAACAAAACTCCATGATTTACGCAGCTTGAGCCAGGAGACCTGGATTTGAGTCCTGACTCTGTCTCCTGCTGTGTGACCGGTTTACTCCCTGGGCATTCTTTTGTGCAGCACTTGGAGATCGATAAGCCCTGTATAATATTCTTACTATTATTAAGGCAGAGACAGTGAGCGGCAGATTAGAGCAAATTCTTTAGCTGATTATTGTTGTCAATGACAGTCCTGCCCCCTGCAGCCCACTCAGCACAGATAGGGGCCCAGGAAATTACAGGTCTGTCCTCCCACCTTGAAATCCTGACATGAGCACACTCAGCTGACGAGCTAGCAGAAGCCTTTTGTCTTTCCCCAATATTCTCGCCTGAGTGATGACTGGGGGTCTGGAGAGAAATGTAACTTTGCATCCCTCGGCCTTCTTGGAAAATAGCTCGCCGCAAGGTGCGAGCAGGCTGTGATTTAGCTCCGCACCGTCCCTGACAGTTACATCAGGTTTAAATAAAGATCCCCCTCAAGAAAACCATCATTTGTCTCTCAGCGCCTGATAATAACGTGCTGCAACCAAACACAGAGATGATTTCTGCTTCTGCTCGGGCTGCCAGGCCGGAATGGAATCCTTCAGCCCCACCGCTGTACTTCTCCCCTGCCCAGATCACTTGATTTCTCTCCTAATAAGTCAGGCAGACCTGGCAAGAAAAAGACCGGCTCAGGGTTAAGGACACTATTGCCAAAGTTTACCAAGCAACCGCACGGCTCTATGAATTCCTCCATTCTCCCCGGCAAGCATCCCAGTAACATTTACTCAGCATATTAGGAGACTCATTAAACAGCCCTAAGGGAAGAAGAAGGGGAAGATAAAACATCCATGGAAGTTATATGAGTTGGGGGTTAGGGAGACGGCATGTAGCTTGGGACGCCTGGGTTCTTTCCCCAGATCTGGGAGAGAGTGTGAGTACTGGATAGAGAGTCAGGACCCCTGGGCACTATCCCCAAGCGACTGTGTGTTGAGTAGTGCTTGAAACAGGACTGGAAAGCCAGGACTCCTGGGTTCCATTACCAGCTCTGGGAAGGACTGTTGTGTAGTAGTTAGAGCAGGGAAGCGGCGATCAGGACTCCTGGGTTCTACTTCCACTTCAGCCACTGCCCTGCTGCGTGGCCTTGAGCAAGCTGCAATTTAGCCTTTCCGTGCCTTAGTTCCCCCATCTGTAAAATGGGGGGGAAACCAAATCCCTACCGCACAGATGGAGGCGGGGGGCTGAATTAGGGTTTGCAAAGCACTCCAGGCCGCCCCTATGGAAGATGCTGCGTGTAAAGTGCTAAGTATTGTTGTTGTCGTCCCGGCCTCAAAAGGGAATATTTTATAAAAGTGAATCTCGATCGCTATGTTAGTGATAAATTATAAAACACGGCGTTTCTCTCCTGCGTGCATTCTCTCCTCTCTCTGCTCCCCACGGTGGCTGATTCTGTTGCAAGCTGCTAGGAACGGCCTATTTCACAACATGGGCTTTTACGGGGGGGTTGAAACACTTTTTTAAATTTACAGCAGTGATGCACAACGCCAGCCCTTTGTACTTTAACAGGGCAGTGTCTTTTATCTGAGGAGCTCAAAGCATTTCACAAAATGACACCTCAACCCACGTCTGCGGTGTCTCCATCCCCTACTTCCATCCAGGGGAGACAGGAAATTGGGTAAGTGCCTCTAAAAATTTAGGACCTGAGCCTGCAGCCACCCCCTCGAAGGACTTACATGGCTCCTGTCACCAGGGTATCCAGCACCTGATACGCATTAGTGAAATCAATAATCCCATTTCACAGGTAGGGAACTGAGGCACAGGGAGATGAACTGATTTGCCCCAAATCACACAGGGAGTTTCTGGCAGAGTCAAAAATTGATAGCAGGCTTTCCCAAACCCTACTCCAGTGTCTTAACCCCAAGCCCAATTCTTCCTCTCAACACCCATGGCCAGGAAACGGAGAATCTGCTGTTTTCTAGAATCAAATTCAGACCAATCCTTTGCCAGGGCTAAAATATTGGGCCAATTTTCCCCCCTCTGTTTTATATTTTGCTTTTTCTTTGGGGGATCTCTGAGATGCATTTTGGCCCAGCAGCAGTTTAATTTTAAACACTTCCAAAATTGCCTTTTATCAAAGACAACCCTCCAAAAAAAACCAACCCAGACAGGCTCTGGCAAATGCCCAAGGAGAGCGGGGCCTTTCAGCTGTTTTATCTTAGGTCCTGGCCACCATTACTGTGGTATCAGAGCACCTCACAAGCTTTACCGTATTTATCCTCGCAGCACCCTTGTGAAGCAGGGCAGTGTTGTGCTATTCTCCCCATTGTACAGATGGGGCAACCAAGGCCCAGAGAGACTTACCCAAGGAGGCTGTGGCAGAGCAAGGAACTGACCCCACATCTCCCAACTACTACACTACCCTTCCTACCACATTTTCTTCAGGAGTAGGAGACACAGGCTCTGGTGGCGCAAACAGGGGAGCGAATTCCTGATTCTACAGTTTGCCACTCACCTCGGCTGCTGTGATGGGTAACAGGGAGAGCGGCAGGTCTCTGAGAGAGCCAGGCCCACATGGGGGCTTTAAAGGCCAAAGTTAACAGCTGGCTGTGAAGAAGAAACCAGTGCAGCTGTTGCAGAATGGAGGCGATGCGACCTCTTTGGCTAACAGGTGGGCAGTGGGGTTCTGCCGCACATTGCACGTGGGCTCCTGGGGTAGCATTGCTCCAGCGGTCTGTTCTCAGGGCTGCATAGGGCTGGTTTGCTGCAACAAGCTACGACCTCAGAAGGAACAGTCACTAATGCTGCCCCTGAGAAAATCCTGTGCCGGCTGGGAGTCGGGATGTGGGAATCCCAGGGGAGCCCCTCACATTGTGAACTAAGGGGCGGGCAGGCAGGTGCCCTCCCTAACAAGCACGGAGACGAACCCTGCACTGCTCTCAAAATCCTTCCCTCGACCTGCCTGCACCGGTCGTGTCCTGGGTGGGTTGAGCTATTGCTGATGCCTTGTTAAAAGGGGAATAAATGGCTCTGACTGTCGGCGAACTGACAAACTGTCAGCCAGCAGGAAGAGCTCTGAGCTCCGTGCAGCTCCAGGAGGGCAAGCAGAGTCCAGCAGAGCAGGGGCTGCTGCCACTCCACTGAGTATCGATTCCTCGCTGTAGTGAAACGATTGACAAAGCTCCCCGATCCCCAACAACCCCTTTAGGGTACAGCAGTGAAAAGGCAACGGTACTAAGGAGCAATCGTCATTAAAGCATGCTAAAAGCCAGCCACAGGCGGCCTTAGCTGGACCAGGGGGCCACTGCTAGACATCTCAGAGGAAAGTGGTAGCAATACCATAAAGTGTCCCTCAACCTTAACTCTTGGCAGCAGGACGCCTCAAAGCACGTTGCAAAGGAAGTCTGGTATCATTATCCCCCCAGTAAAGATGGGGAAATTGAGGCACAGAGAGGGAAAGTGACTTGCTCAATGTCACGCAGCAGGTTAATGGCAGAGCTGGGAACAGAAATCAGCAACCCTGACCCCTGCCTGTCTCCCCCCACACACTTAAGTTCTCTATCCACTAGACCATACCAGCTTAGTGTATAGAAAATATGTTTCTATGGCTGGGCAGTTAGCAATGGGTTTATGGTCTAAAGAATGAGGGTTGATAACCCTATTTTTTTATCCTCTCTCACGGCATAGTGGATGGTGCTTGTGATCTTATTTGAATCCAACCAAGCCCTAGGACTCAACATCATGTGGCCATGAGTTTCACAAACTAATTGTGTCACATACATAAAGAAACAGCCAACACAGCAACATTGTTACACAGGAAGATTTGGTGACACAAGGGCCTGTTAACAGGCTCTACTATCTTTCACATCAGGGATCATAGAATATCAGGATCGGAAGGGACCTCAGGACCCCTACTCAAAGCAGGACCAAGCCCCAGACAGATTTTTGTCCCAGATCCCTAAATGGTCCCCTGAAGGATTGAACTCACAACCCTGGGTTTAGGAGGCCAATACTCAAACCACTGAGCTATCCCTTGAGCCAGGATCTTTCTGTCTGCTCCACACAGAGCTGTTTACACTGATCGTGCTATGTAATAGTGACCACCATTTATTATCCGAGGGCTGTTTGGTGGAATGCGTAAAAGGAGTCAGTGTTGTGGTTTAGGTCCTAGAGGGTCTGGGGTCCATATTCCACAGCCACCTGAGTCTGTGGAAACCCTGTTGATAGGCCAAGGATTGAGGAGTCAGCGTCATGAACCCCCTGCTGAGAACCGATGGGCTATGCAGACTGGACTCCCTTCAGGGCAGGAGGGAGATGCACAGGTGCAGGGGTAAACCGGGGAGGTCTGCTGGGCTGAACCTGTTCAGAGCCTGTCAAACGCCTGAGTTGTCAGGCTGGTACCTTTCCCCAGCACTGATATCACTTAAAACACTGCAAGGCAACAAGAAATTGAGCAGCACTAAAGGTGGAACGAGAGATGCGCTGGTATTAGGAGACCCTCCGGGCAGTGCCGGGGATTCTGCCAGCTCTTACACATCAATGGGCTGTGCCCTAAAGGGGAAGGACAAGTAGTAGCAATACCAATGCGCCAAACAGCCTCCTGCCCTCCCACCTCATGGGAACCCCGCTGCTCACCCTATGTCCCTTGGGATCCAGCCCCTGCCCCCCAACACCCCATAGGGAAATCCCATCCTGCCCTTCCCACCTCATGGGAAATCCCACCCCTCCCCTTACACCCCTTGGAGAACCCCTCTCACCCCACCTTGGGGAAATTCTCTGCTTCTCACATCATGGAGAACCCCCTTGGACTCCAGTCCCTGCCCCCCACCCCACCCCCACTGCCCCCACGGGGGAAACCCAACACCCCCTGCCTTACTCAGAGCCTCGCCCTCCCCCACTCCAACTCCCTGTGGGAGGCCTGCACTGCTCCTGCCTCCCCCTATGGGGACCCCAGCTTGAAGAACAGCCCCTCCCCCCAAACTATGGGGTCCCCCCATAGAGCACAGCCCCTCCCCCCAAACTATGGGGTCCCCCCATAGAGCACAGCCCCTCCCCCAGCCTATGGGGTCCCCCCCATGGAGCACAGCCCCTCCCCCCAGCCTATGGGGTCCCCCTTAGAGCACAGCCCCTCCCCCAACCTATGGGGTCCCCCCCCTGGGGCACAGCCCCTCCCTACAGGCTTCCCCCCCCCCCAGGAAGGTCCCAGCCCAGTTCCCCATAGGCTAGTGATCCCCGACACCCCCCTCTTTGACATCCCGCGAGATTTGGAGGCTACTTCCCAGAGTCCTCGCGAGATCAGCCTCGAGCGGGGCGGGGTGCGTCTTGAACCGAGTAGCGGGGCGGGGCCACGGCGAGGGCCCGCCCCTTCCTGGCCTGGGCTCGACCTCAGCCCCGCCTTCCTAGAGAGCCCCGCCCATGACGTCATCGGTAGGTGCCCAGGGGAGCGAAGACCCGCGCAGGGCCTCCGCGGGCGCGTCGCGCAAGGTGCTTAGGCGGCCACAGCGAGCGCCTGCGCGGCGCGTCCCCGGCGGGTCCTTCGGGCTTCCAGGGGGAGCCTCCCCCGGCTCCTTCCAGCTCGGGGTTCGCCCCCCCTCAACCCCCCCGGGGCCTCGGACCCGCCCCCACCTCCTCCCCCCATGGGCCTCAGCCCCCCCCCTCAGGGCCCCGGACCCCCCCCCCAGGGCCTTGGACCCGCCTCCTTCCCCCCATGGGGCCTCAGCCCCCCCACTGCTCCCACTTGGGTCCTCGGACCCGTCCCCTGTGAGGCCCTGGACCTGCCCCCAGACTCCCACTGTCTCCCCTTGCGGGACCTCGGATTCCCCTTTCCTCCTGTGGGACCCTTGGACACCTCCATACTCCCCTCCCCCGCATGGGGACTTGCACCCACCCCTGTCCCCAGACAAGGGGCTTGATGTCTTTCCCCTGCCACCACTCAAAGGCCTAAAGGAAATCCCTTGAACCTGAATGGTGCGGAGGGCGGACTCTGCCCAGCATCAGCCAGGGGCAGAGTTAAGGGTATTTGGTAGCCTTAACTGATGCCTTGTCAACCCCAAGTGTTCAGAATTTGGGGAAACCCACCGAAATCGTGAAACTGGCTTAAACATCAGGAGATTTTAATCAGAACGGATGGTGGGTTCTTTTGATTTGCCTCCTGGCTTTAGGTTGCACTCGGGTCATGTTTTCAAGCTTTTCTGGGTAACCGTGAGGTCTAGAAACTTTAATTTAAATAAACTAAATAGAAGCTGAGATTCTCATGTGACTCCTGGAGCTGGGGGCTCTAAGAAAAACATGAAATATTGTGAGACAAGACGAGATCAAATTGCAAGTGGTTGCAACTTTTGGCTGTGTTCTGGGCCATAGCAGGAGCTGGCCTAGTCTCCAAGGCTGCTCTCCTTCCTACGGCCCCTATTGGCTCTGGGAAGCAGAGACTAAGCACAGTGCATGGCACTATAGCCACACCCCTGATTTCCCCCTACACTGGGGGCTGGGAGCACAGCTGGTGTGGGGTCCTTGTGGCAACTCTGTACTGGTTTGTGAGGTCCCCTGGGTAGAGCATATTCCCCAGGGTCATTTTTCTCTGCTTACTGCTCATCTGCATTTGTATGCACAGAGGTGAGGTTTGGTGCATGTCAGCCAGTGTTCTCGCTAATTTTACAAGTGCCGTTCAGCAGACCCTTGGAAAATTTGTTCCTGAGGTGCTGAGAACCTACCAGGCACAGATCCCTCTGAGTACCCATGGGGAGATGAAGTCACTTAGCATCTCACAGGATCAAGCACGATGCAGTAAAGCAACCTAGAAGACATTGCCCTCCTTATGGGAAGAGCCATCGTTGGACGATCCCACAGGCCGCTTTGTGAAATCCACCCTGGGCAGCCAATCTAGTCTCTTTTTCTTTCTGCTGTGGTGATGGGAGTGGAGGGGGTGAGAGGATTAATTAGGGTTTGTAAAGTGCTCTGGGAGCCTCCTAAGGAAGATGCTGCTTGTAAAGTGCTAAGTATTGTTTTTGTCAGCCCAGCCTCAGAAGGGAATATTTTATAAAAGTGAATCTTGATCACTATCTGTTAGTGATAAATTATAAAACACGGCGTTTCTCTCCTGCATGCATTCTCTCTCTCTCAGCTCCCCACAGCGGGCTGATTCTGTTGCATGCTGGTAGGAACGGCCTATTTCTCAACATGTGCCTTTATGAGGGGGGAAAAAAGCATATTTTTTTTTGGTCTTTGCCAGAATGATGCACAATAACAACTCTTTGTACTTTAACACTGTAGCATCTTTTATCTGAGAAGCTCAACGCATCTTACAAACAGTAATGAGTTAAGCCCCCTGTGGAGGATTTTCATCCCCAGGAAAACAGGAAAATGGAAATGTAATTTGAAGTGTCTAATATTTGAGAGCCTGTGCACCAGGGCTTGACTCTCCATTACTTTGCACCTTGTGTGATCACTCACCACCGTGTAAAGTGCTTGGAGAAGGCTACCAAATCTGAGATGGGTTTTGCATCTACCTTGCAATAGGGAAAATGACCACACAAGGTCTAGAGTACTGGGGGATCCGGCCCAGTGTAGCGCCCTGGCCCCCATTGTTGTAGGATTTGAGCGCCTGACAAACACTAATGGATTCATCCTCACAGCAGTGGTGCAGAGAAGCAGGGTTATTATTCCCCTTTGGACAGATGGGAAATTGAGGTCCAGAGGGATTAGGGCAGGGGGTGGCCAACCTGTGGCTCCGGAGCCACATGCGGCTCTTCAGAAGTTAATATGCTGCTCCTTGTATAGGCACCGACTCCGGGGCTGGAGCTACAGGCGCCAACTTTCCAATGTGCTGGGGGAGTGCTCATCCCCTGGCTCTGCCACAGGCCCTGCCCCCACTCCTCCCCTTCCTGCCCCCTCCCCTGAGCCTGCAGTGCCCTCGCTCCTCCCCCTCCCCCCCAGAGCCTCCTGCATGCCACGAAACAGCTGATCGGGAAGTGCGGGGAGAGAGGGAGCAGGAGGCGCTGATCGGTGCGGCTGTCGGTGAGTGGGAGGCGGTGGGAGCTGATGGCTGGGGGGCTGCTAATGTATTACTGTGGTTCTTTGGCAATGTACATTCTGGCTCCTTCTCAGGCTCAGGTTGGCCACCCCTGGATTAGGGCCTTAGCCCTGGAAACACTGAAGCTCCTGGGCATTGGAACTGGTGGGGAGTGAGACAGGAAGTGGGGGTGCCAAAAAGGAGGAATGTCACGCTCACTGTATTATGCCTTGCAGCCGAAAGCAACACCCTGAGGCAAAGAGGAAGCCAGAGCAGCTGTTGAAGAACTGGGGTGCTTTTATCCTAACGCAGACTATTAACCGGCAGGCCGGCAGCCCTGTTCTGCACCCACTGTAGCTTTGTACATGGTCTCCAAGTGTAGCGCTATGCAGTGATCCACTCTGATGAGGTCTAGATCCAAAGGAAACTGTCACCAGTGCTTCCCTGGATGCCATGGAGAAATCAGATGCCACCTTGGATTCTAGCTTTGGGAATCCCTCACATTGAGAACCAACAGGCGGGCACATTAGGACCAGAAACCAAACCCTGTACTGCCCTTAAGATCCTTCCTGCAACCCGCCAGCATCACCTTTGTCCAGTCCACGTGGAGCTTTTGCTGCTGTCTTGCTTAAGGGGGAATAACCCAGGCCTAGTGCGCCTGAACTGACTGAAACTGCAAACTGTCGACCAGCAGGAAGAGCAGCGAGTGGCCTGCAGCTCGGGGAGGGTGAACTGAGTGCACTGCTCACAGCGGAGCAGGGGCCAGTGCCACTTCAGTGAGTATCGATTCCTCTCTGCTCTCCACCATCCATGTGAGAAATACGGCTCCGGTCAGGCTGGATGTGTACGGTGATCTGATGCACGAAGCTCTGCTGGGGGTCTCAGGGTGCAGGCAGTTAAAGTGCAATCCCAGTTATAAGTGCGCATCGTTAAAGCATCAGCAAATGCAGAAGAGCATAGGGAATTGCCACAGTGACCTAGTTCCAAGTGCTTTTATGGTGTCGTGGTTACTGTGTTTGCATTGCATACAGGAGGTCCTGGGTTCCAGTCCTGGTGATTCTAGTACAGTCACGTTAGCAGGCAGTGTGGTTTAGCGTGTGTGACTGACAGGAGAGCTGGGTTCTGTTTCTGGTCTTGTGACTTCGGGCGAGTCACATTTCCTCTGTCAGCTGCCTACCGAGGCAGGATAGTCTAGTGGTTAGGGTATGCGCCTCGGCTATGGGAGATCTGGTTTAATACTCTGCTCTGCCACAGACTTCCTGAGTGACCTTGGGAAGTCACTTAGCCTCCCCATGCCTCAGTTTCCCATCTGTACATTGAAGATGATAGCAATGCCCTGCATCCAAGGGGTGTTGAGTGGCCATATATTGTGAGGTGCTCCGATACTGCTGAGGTGGGGATTAGATAAGTACCATAGCTAGATACCGTGGGGGTTTGTGTGCCGCCTTCTGAGGCTTCTGGCCCACAATGGGGCATGGGTCTGATCCGATCCAATGTTCTCATTCTTGGGCCATTATATCAAATAAAGGATTTAAAATGAGCACGGTGCCACCACCAGGTTACAGTAGGTTGGGGGTGGCCAACCTGTGGCTCCGGAGCCACATGCGGCTCTTCAGAAATTAATATGCAGCTCCTTGTATAGGCACCGACTCTGGGGCTGGAGCTACAGGCACCAACTTTCCAATGTGCCGGGGGGTGCTCACTGCTCAACCCCTGGCTCTGCCACAGGCCCTGCCCCCACTCCACCCCTTCCCGCCCCCTCCCCTCCCCTCCCCTGAGCCTGCAGTGCCCTCGCTCGTCCCCCTCCCCCCAGAGCCTCCTGCATGCCACGAAACAGCTGATCGGGAGGGAGCGAGAGGCGCTGATTGGCGGGGCTGCCGGTGGGAGGGAGGCGCTGGGAGCGGCGGGGGAGCTGCTGACGTATTACTGTGGCTCTTTGGCAATGTACATTGGTAAATTCTGGCTCCTTCTCAGGCTCAGGTTGGCCACCCCTGCAGTAGGTAGTGCAGCTCAGAAGTTTTGGGTTTCATACCTTAGGGCCTGGTCCTGCAGTGAGCTGGTGTCTCCCACCATCAACTTCAAGGAGAGCTCTTAGTACCACTCAGGACTGTTCAGCAGTGTCTGAGGTTAATGGATTGGGGTAAAGCAGGAATCCCCATCAGTGAGCTCACGTGGTGGGGGAAGGGATTCATCCTCATGCTTCAGGGCATGAAGTGATCACCACTGGAGGAATCAGGAAGGAACGACTCCTCTGTAGGCAGGTGTATTATGGGTGGAATTTCCCCCCCACTCACAGGCCAGTACAAGAAGCAGGACTTGGCTGATGTATGTACCTTTGTTGTGGCCCTCTGCCCAGCAGATGAATTTCACCCCATGAGCAACATTTGCACCTTCAGAGGTATCATTCTAGACTGTAGGCAGGGTTCCAGGCTCCAGTCGATGCAGCAGTTGCCTGAGCGAGAGTGGTAAATCTTTGCAAAGCGACTCCTTTTATGTCACGAACAGGTGATAAATGGCCATGACTGTCACTTTGATACATTTCGGTGATGAAGGAAGCCAGGCTGTTTCATATAGCCAAGACAGCTCTATTCCTGGGGACGCACTTCCCTCTGGTGGATGACAATAAAGATGCAATTTCTTGGAGGCTCATTCCCTCCTGTTAATAGAGTCACCTAACCGGAGAGAGTCACTGAATGGGGGTGGGGAACCGGGAGAGTGTTTTTCAGTTCTCAGATTTTAACACAAGAAAGAGACAACCATGATAAAAATATAACGAGGTGACTTGATTATGGGGCATAAACGTTTTCAGGGGGAGAAAATGCTGGCTGCGGAGGGCCTGTTTAATCTAGCTCAGAGAGGCAGAGCAAGAACCAATGGCTCGAAGTTAAAGCCAGACAAATTCCAGTTAGAAACAAGGCCCACGTTTTTAACAACGAGGGTGATTAACCACTGGAACAAACTGCCGAGGAAAGGGGTGGATTCTTCATCTCTGAGGCTTTAGAGCAAGACTGGAGGCCTTTCTGCAAGGTCTGCCTTAGCCCAAGCCAAGGGTTGGGGCTCAATACAAGGATAAGGGGGTGACATTTTCTGGCCCATGTTCTACAGAAGGCCAGACTAGATCTAATGATCAGTCTGGCCTTAAAATTTGTTAATCTATGGTGGATGTTTACTAGCTCTTGGATCATTTAATACATTTTCTTACAGTTAATTGAGTGCCCAGATTCCAGTCCTGTTTAACCCCAGGACAGCTTAACTCTGTCACGGGTGCCTTGGAGAAAAATGGACTGGAGTTGGAAATTCCTGCTCCAAACTGCCCCATATTTCCTGCACATTTAGCACCAGGGTTTTGGTTGGACCCATCTCGGAGATCCTGTTGTCTGCTGTGGAGGGTCCTCTCCAGGCTCTGCTGGTGGCTAGAAGGGGGAAGTTGAAGCTGTCTGTGAGAGAAGATTATGGGCAGATGTCTAAACAGGGAAAGGGAACTTGTAATGACCTGATCAGGAGCTGCTCTGGCAGCTGGTGCTCAAAGGGCTCTTACTCTTGGCCGTTTTCACCACTGAACGAGTGAGAAAGCCTCCAAAACCTCCTGTTCCCCTGTCACATTTCTCATTGTTCTACTGCTCCCAAGACTGCCATGGGGCTGTGCTGCTCTCGGCTCAGCGTGCTGACTCTCTTGTCTCTCCCGCAGGTGTGCATGAGCAAGCGGTGAGCAAGCCAGTTAAATCTGCACAGGGACACACTGGACCCAACACACCAGAGAGAAGCTGCAAAGGATGAGGGGGTACGTGGCCGATATTTGAACCTTGTTGTTCATACTGGATACATTTTAACATGGGCCGAGTGACTGGCTAGAGTCCACCCCACAAGGGTTCAAAGAAATCATTGGCAGTTCCCTGGACGGGGATGGTACCACTGGGATTAGGTGCATTCTCCACGGTGACCAGTGTCTCTAGGACTGCGCTGTGGTGACGTACAGCACATACGAATACCTGGTTCAAGACTGACTTGATTGTCAAACCTGTGCTGGGGAGCTTCCCCCTTGGTCCAGACCTGCCCAGGTGTGTTGTTCTCAGGCCACGCTGCAATGTTCGTGTACGTTCCTGATCCCATCACTCCTGCGGTTACTCAGTGATACGATGGGTGTACTTGTAGATACAGGGTTCAGCCAGTAGGGGTCTCCATGTGCTGCGTAAAGTTCCAGGTAGGCTGTGATCCCTGGTAAACAAGAGAGACAAAGCTGGGATTGAGCCCTTGGCCTAGCTGAAAAACTCAGCTCCAACTGGCCTCCCAAAAACAGAGGCATCCAGAAATCAGTGGCCACCTTTGAAAATATGGTTGTCAGGTTTTGGGAAGCTGGAAGCGTGGCAGGGCTGATGTTTGCAGCAAGAGGGCGGCATTGATTGTCTTGGCGTCTGTCACACATGGAGGCCCGGCACAACACATTGTATCCCTGGAAGGGGCCCAGATGCCGGGCCAAGCGAAGTGATGGACACCGGATAAGAACCTGTATAGAATTGAACACAACTGGTTATTGCTTCCTGGATTTGGGCTGATGGCTCCATATAGTCACATGGCTGTACTTTTAACTGATGACAAAGACACGTTATCGGGCCAGATCCTCAGTGGGTGTAAATCCGTGGTGCATCACTGATGTCAATAGAACGACGTTGACTTACGCCAGCTGAGGATCTGGGCCCCAGAGCTTTGGATAGGTGATCTTTTGCATTCATTATAAATTCAAATAAATGGCTGTATCTCCAGGCATTTTCTAAACCATCCTCCTAGAGCACATCCCTGCTCTGCTAAAAAAGGAGCAGTTTATAGTGTTGTATTTTTATTTCTACTCTGGTTTTTCTTTGCTCTAAGTCCAGGATATCCCAGACCTGTCACAGATACATATTTCCCTCACTCTCTGGCCTTCTCCACCCCCCTCCCCACTTCCCCCCCGGTCACAGGAGCGGCTTTTGGTCCTTGTGGCTTAGAGGTGATTATTGTGGCTGTGTTACTGGCACTTGCTGCGATTGTCTTAGTGACGTGTTGGATAGAAAGCCCCAGAACAGCTGAACTGCTGGGACCCTCTGAGTCAGAGCAAAACCACATTGCAGATGTTGAAGAAGGTGAAAGGAACAGGCTAGGGAAATCCGTCTTGTTCTTAGCTCTGAAAGTTTCTCCTTCCTTATCCTCTTTTGTAATCTTGCAAGTTAAATGTTGCTGGGACCTTTACTGCCACAGACTCCCTGTGTGACCTCGGACAAGTCACTTCCCCCGCCTCTGTGCCTATTTCCCTGTCTGTAAAATGGGAATAAAAATGCTCACCAAAGTATTCAGAGCAGGCGGGCTACGGCAAATTAAGTAATTCTGGCAAAAGGATTTTGGGGTCCTTGGATGGAAGGCACCAGAGCTGGGCAGAGGGTTATTATTAGGTTAGATTGTGACTCCTTCTGAAAAAGAGCATGCTTGATGTTCATTAAACTCACAGGCCACTGTGTATCCCGTTCCCTCCCTGGCTGGGTCTCCAGCTTAACCCCAGGGAATTTCAGGATTCATTCTCTTCTTGCCTTTCCATGTTTTTATTGGGTTCTCTAAACTCTATTGCAGAGGTCGGCAGCCTTTCAGAAGTGGGGTGCCGAGTCTTCATTTATTCACTCTGATTTAAGGTTTCACGTGCCAGTCATACATTTTAATGCTTTTAGAAGGTCTCTTTCTATAAGTCTATAATATATAACTAAACTATTGTCGTATGTAAAGTAAATAAGGTTTTTAAAATGTTAAGAAGCTTCATTTAAAATTAAATTAAAATGCAGAGTCCCCCAGACCAGTGGCCAGGACCGGGCAGTGTGAGTGCCACTGAAAATCAGCTCGCGTGCTGCCTTCGGCACGCGTGCCATAGGTTGCCTACCTCTGCTCTATTGGTTAGAGAGGGGACTGAGAGCCAGGACTCCTGGGTTGTCTTCCCCACTCTAGGAAGGGAGTGTTATCTAGTGGTTAGAGAAGGGACTGGGACTCAGGACTCCTGGGTCCCATTCGTAGCTCTGGCACTGACTTGCTGTGTGATGTAAAGCAAGTCATGTCCCTACATTCAAAATGGGGATGTTTCCTTTCCTGCCAGGCTAGTGTGAAGGTCGTTAATTAATATCCATAAAGAGCTTTGAAGTCCTCTGCTGGATGCAAATTATAATGATTTCAGCTGTTGTTGTAGCTGAATGCCGCACAAGGACACTATTGGTTGCCTCTTACTTCTTTTGACTCATGTATGCTTCAACATAAGAGAGCTTCACCAGGACGGCCGTTAATCATTTGTGAAACTCACAAGCCCCCAGAGCTCAAACACAATGACACTGCAGTGTCTTGCTCGCTGGCCTTCTCTTGATGCAGTGGCATAATGAACCCTTGAATAATAAAGACAATTAACACCAAACCTCAGTGGTTTAAATGTCCCAGCTACCGGTGTCTGCTGGTGGATGGGAGGTTGGAAAAGATGCTTCTAAAATTGAAGGGTTTTTTAATTGTAGATACTTTCTATTTTAAAAAATTAACTAACTTTAGTGTAACTGTTTTAGAATACAGGTAATGCCGGGGGGTTAGCTGGCCCATATTGGTAAAGGGATTTTAAGCTTTAATTGTATTGGTTACTGGTTGACATCCAGTTTAGTTTAGGCAAGTAAAGGTCAAAAGGGGTTCCCCATTGATGGTTTTTGGGTGGCTTAGTGATAGATCTAAGCTAGCAAGAGTTGTGGCCTAGATGCTCACAGGTGCTGGCTACGTACCATTAGCGCAGAGGTTCCTGCATAAGTGAGACGAGACGTTGATAGCCTCTCTGATCATAGACGGGATTCTCTGTCCTGCCAAAACTTCTCATGACCAAAACATTCTACTGCTGTGGTGCCACAAGGTGGCAGAGCTAACCCTCTGATGATGGAGGACTCCGCCCACATAGCATGGTGATGGGGGCTTTAAAAAGGCGAGAGGAGATTGCAAAATAGCACTGTTTAAACACAAAGGTGTACAGGTGCGTGTGAGAGAGAGAAGTGGATGGGGGTGGGTGGATCGGTAGAGACCCTGGATGGATTGACGGTACACAGCCGTGTTCTCTGTAAAAGGAAATGTTTCTCCTTTCAGTTTCATTCAGTGAATGTAGAGCTGCTTGTGTTCCTCTTGTGTCTTGCAGTGATCAGTTTGCGCCATGTGGGTGGTTATTGCACATGAACTGGCTGGCGTGACAGGTGTCTGTGATGATCGGGGATCATGTGGCAGCTTAGACCGAGACAGGTCCCTAGATGGCCTTTCGGGACCCTGGAGCTGGGGATGGATCTCCGTGCAGAGATGGGGAGGAGCAGGGTGGGTGAGAGAGCCCAGCCCAGTGTGATGTGCGGGAGAGGCACAGCCCTGGGATGGGACAAAGCGAAAGGGAGCGGGGGAGGGAGAGCAGAGAGACCAGCTGGGCCCCCTCCTGGGATGTGCTGTGCTGCCAAGATGGAGGGGGAGGCTCTCGAGCTGCTGCCAAATAGACCATCCAGTTCTGAGCTACCGAAACTCACCCAGCGCAGAGGGGCCAGCACAACCCTTCCTTCACCCCCTTCTGCATGGGACATGCCTGGCGCCCTCTCCGTCAGGCTCACCCTCTGCTTAGGGGTGAATTCCACCCTCTGCTCTCCCCCTCCTCCTATCCAGGGCCTTCCCACAGGCATCTGTGGGGTTAAAGCCTGCTGCTGGTTGTAAAGGGCTGTAGTGGGTGGGAGGCGAGGTGGACTGTTGCAAACATACAATGACCAGAGGAGGAAGTAACAAGACCCGGAGCTTGTGGTCTGAAGGAGCTGGTGCTGCGTAGCTGTGACGGTTGTCTCAGCGCCTTCGCCAGTGACGGGGGAAGCAAAGCTCCCAGGAGGCAAATCCAGCCTGCTGCGAGAGCATGGGCCTGGGCCGTGCTCGGCTCCCCTTGCTTGCTGTCCTGGCCCTAGCTCTCCGAGCCCCAGGTGAGTGATGGGGGCGTTACGGATGCGAGACACGTGGCAACCTCGTGTCGAGGGGAACCTTGGAAACCACAGTCCCTGGGCCCAGGCTTATACTGGTGTAAATCCAGAGCTGCTCCACTGAGCTCAGCTCAGTGTCTCTGGATTTATATCAGTGTAACTGAAAGCGCAGTGTGTGTTGGGCTCCCTCCTTACTCTGCTAGCTGGTTCCCTGCCAGGAACAATTGCTGGGCCTAGCTCCCCCTCCCCGAGCTCTGTGCCAGGGGTAGGTGAGATGTTTCTCTTCCCCGGGGGCAGGGGGTGGCACCAGGAGGCGGTTCTGGTCCCCAGAGCTGATGGGAACAGAAATGGATATGTAGGGTATTGGGATTCCTGGGGGAAGTGGAAAAGAGCAGCAGAGAGGGAGGATTGCCTAGTGGTTAGAGCACTAGCCTAGGAGTTGGGAGTCCAGAGTGCAGTTCCCTGCTCTGCGACACACTCTGTGTGACTTTGGGTGAGTCACTTAGACGCTCTGTGCCTCAGTTTCCCCAGCCGTACAATGGGCATAATGGCACTGCCCTGCCTCACAGTGGGGATTGGGAAGATAAAGGCATGAATGATTGTGAGGTGCCCAGATGCTACGGTGGTGGCTGCCCTAGAAACACCGAGGGTAAAAGTCTCTAGGGTCAGCTCGGAGGCCAAAACCAGACCCGGCAGCTGGGGATAGGGATGGACTCCCGTCAGTTTGTTCTCTCTGGCTTGTGCTGCAGCAAGTGGGGAAATCAGTGCTCACCCCCACCCCTACCCGCCGCAACTTTCAGCTCCTGGGCTCTGTTTTTCAGATCCTGGATTAACCCAAGCACTGACTGCCCCCCGCCAGGTGAATGGGATTCTGGGAGGCTCAGTTGTGCTGTCTGTGAATCTATCCCCCGGGAGACAGGTGAAAGAGATCGAATGGAGCTTTCGTGCTGGGTCAGGTGTGACACTCCAGCTGGCTGAGTTCAGTGGGGGCAAGTTTGAGCGACCCGATCCCAACGACAGATTTAAGCAGAGGCTAGAAAGGTACAACGAGACCTCGCTGAGGATCAAGGCTCTGGAGCTGGGCGATCGCGGAGTTTATGAGGCCCGGATTAAGATAGTCCCAGCAACTGTGGAGGAACAGGCCTTTCGCCTCGCAGTCTATAGTAAGTGACTGTTTAAAACCCTGTTTAAGTGAAGTTTCAACAAGTGAAATCATCTTCCAGGGCGGTTAATAAATGCGTGTTTCTTCGGCCTCGTCCCCAGGACACAGGGCCCCGTGGATAATAACTCCTCGCTCGTGCCCTGCAGTGTCCTGCGGAGGAAATACGTGCCCTGGGGTTGAGTTTTTCCCAGCCTGCACAAGGCAGGGAGGAGAATGTGCGGGAGGAAGGTTGCAACCCAGCCCCTCAGTTCTGCACAACTGAGAACCTCCCTCCAGGAATTCGAACCTACAGCAGGTGGTTCCAGGGCCAGGCTGGTGCTGGGAGGCTAATTTCTAGGGGTGAGTCTGTGATCCCCCTTTGGCAGAGTGCGCCACAGGAACACGATGATGGCCCTGCTCGATACAGAGCTGAATGCATAGCTGCAGGGTGGATGCTGGGGGCATGCTGTGATGGCCCTGCGACCTGCATAGCTGTCGCCTGGCTCTGCTGTGCACAGGCATCCCCTCTGTTCCCGAGGCCATCCAAGCCACCCCAGTGAGGATAGTGGTGCTCCTTGCTTGTGAAACAGGCCTCCAAGCAGCTGTCAGAGGGACCCCATGTTGTGTGTTTGCTGGAGGATGGACTCCCCAGGAGAGTCCGATCTGATTCCCGTGAGGTGTCCCTGTGTCTCTTAGCCCTGCCCCAGGAATCACATCCCATCTTCCCCCAGCTCTGCCCAGCCCCCTGCAAACCATTCATAGCCTCAGCTTCTCTTGCCCTGGCCCATCGTTAGTGGCAGCCTCCCGGAGGCTCTAGTCATTTACATCAATGCCCCTTTACCCCACTCTGGCCGCGCAAAGGGGCCTTCAAGGGATGTAAAGAGAGACCACTGGAAGGCCCTTTTGTGCGGCCAGAGGCACATAAAGAGCCCTTACAATACATCTGGGGAGAAAAAAAAGGGCGCGTGGCAGCCAGTCGCAGAGCCCGGGTCACCTGACGCAGAGCCCGGGTCACCTGACGCAGAGCCCGGGTCACCTGACTCAGGCTCCTGAGACTTGAGCTAGGTGGCTAAAACTAGCAGTGTAGAAGTTCCTGCTCGGGGCTGGAGCCCAGGCTCTAACATCTGGCGATGGCAGTGGGTCTCCGAGCCCGAGCTCCAGCCCACGCAGGAATGTCCACGCTGCTCCCTTGAGCACCATGGCAGGCCCCCGAGTCGGCTGACCCGAGCTCTGAGACTCGTTGCCAGGTGGTTGTTTTTTCCCCAGTGTAGACACCTTCTGTGTCAATGAGAATCAGGCCCCCAGAGTCTTTCATTCTCATTTCATTTCTTCTGAATGCAGAGCCCGTTCCAGCACCGGAGATGAAGAGTCACTCGCTCTCCAGCCCGGCAGCTGGGTGCAACGTCACTCTGCAGTGTCAGGTGTCTGGCAGGGAAGAGGTTAACGTCTCCTGGAGTAGAGGGAACCCACCCCGAGACCTGGGCGATCCCGAGCGGTACCAGCTCAGCCCGGACGGCAGAACCCTTCACCTGTCTCTGCAGCCCAACCTCCCGGACTCTACCTTCACCTGCACGGCCAGCAACCCCGTGGACCAGAAAAACATCTCTCTTGACCTGCAGAGCATCTGCCAAAGCGGTGGTGAGTTATCGGCAGGGCGTGTCTGTCTGCTCGCTTACACCGGCTTTATGCAAACATAGCTCCACTGGCGTCAGTGCTGCTACTCCTGGTTTACAGCAGCGTACCTGACTGGAGAACCAGCCCCCCAGACAGAGCGATAAATACAGTGGCCACGGGGCTGCTTTTTGTTCACGAACGCTGCCGAAGCAGTGAGCCAAGCTGGAATTCGCTCCCTCTTCCAGGCCCCTTTACACTGCCAGCGCGAAGTGAAGGGGTCTTAGTGCGAACGCGGATTCAGGCTGGTCAGGCCGATCCCCCTGACTCTGTCTTTTCCCCATTGCAGGAGCGGCTCCCAGTCCTTACCATTGGAAAGCCATTATTGGGGCGCTGTTCCTGGGACTCGAGATCAATGCCATGGTCCTTGTGAACCTGGTGCACAGAAAAATGCCGTAACGCTGGCGGTTGGGCTGGGACCTCGTATCGCAGACGCCTGATGAGAAGGTGGATGGGGAGGTGGGGGGGAGCAGGCTATCGGGTGAAATCCAGGCCCCGGTGAAGTCAATGGGCATTTTGCCAGTGACTTCTGTGGAGTCCGGATTTCACCCCCAGGTGTAGCGTGGTCCCCAGAATCTCCAATGAAATGCACCTGTTCATCAGAGAATTGTCCGAGCAAGCTTTGTCTAAAGGAGGTGTTCCTCCACGGTAAAGAGAAATAAAAGTGCTGGATATTTGAGAGTACTTTAATACTGGAGAATCGTGCTGAGTTGGAATTAGCCATGCAGTTACTGACTCACACAGCTAGTGATACATATTCAAAGCCCTGCTCACGGATTGGCTGCAATGGTCTGATTTCCATTATGACTGTAAGGTTCTCTCTCTAGCGCAGCGGGTTTCAACCTGTGATCTCTGCAGAGCTGGAGAACAAGGCAGCATCTTCAGAGCGGAGCTGTTCCAGGCATGGTGCAGGGGAGGGCAAGGCGGACTCTGCATTCAGACCACGGAAAGGGGCAGCTGATGGTCTGTCAATGTAGGTACTTATATGACCATCGCCGAAGTATCTGCCAGGATTTGGAAACAGGCAGTACCATGGTCGGCATTACGGCACTGCAGCGGCATGGCCTCACCACCATAGTGTAGACGTACCCCAAGGGCCATTTGTACCATTCTGACCACACCAAAGGGCCTTAAAAGGGGTAGAAATGACAGTTACATTCACTTTAAGGCTGCTCTAGGTTTCCGTAGCCTTGTAAAGGGGCCTCATTGTCGATGAGAACCAGGCTGTTTATGTGTAACTCAGGGAGTCGTTTACACCAGAATAAAGTCACTTCTGTTCTAGTGTCCACATGGGGTGTTATACCAGCACAGCTACAGTTCTGTTGTCAATTCCCTGTGTAGACAAGCCCTTATCACACAGCAGATAGTTCCACTCTTGTCCTATATGACGGGGAGCTGTTGACTTGCCTGGAACAGTGTTGTCTCCAATACAGCCTCTCCGTTGTGTTCTCCTGGGGACCCCTCTGGGGAAGCCAGTGACTAACGTCTGTCACATGGGAACTCATGTGCCTCCTTCCAGCTCATCAAAGCTGGAGACTGGGTCATGAGCGGCTCTCACCTGGTTTGACAGGACGCGGCAGCTGACGAATTTCCCCAGCCCTGTGCTGTCCTGTGCCAGTCACGCTGGCAGCCCCCAGAATGGCTTGTTGTTTGGAGCATGTTTTTCATTTCCTCTGGGCCGAATCCTGCTCCCCTGGAATCTGATGGGATCGAGATCTGCGCCTCCCCTTGCAAATGCAGCGTGAGGGGCACAGTGGCTGCCCCTCGGCCTCCAGAGACCGGCAGAAGCAAAACCACTGAGACTGGAGCAAGGTGGGAAGAGCACATTCCCGTGCAAGGGCCGGGTTCACACTGGATCTCATTCCCCTGCTCCACCTCTTCAGGGGGCTCTCTAGGCCCTGTTCACCCCTTACCCATTCGGTTTTGTTTTAACCCATTGTGTGCTGCAACGGGGGGAAATCCTGGCCCCAGGGACATCAACGGTGAAACTCCACAGGCTCACTAGGGGTGGAATTTCAGTCACCCAGGGGGGGCTCAGGTCCTGTAGGACAAGCTGCCTTCTGCACGAGACTCACGGATTGATATTGCAGCCGGTGGAGGAGCTGGAGAGCTCGGGGGCTGGCAATGGGCCGCAGAGCTTTTCACGAGTAGGTTGCTGGTTCCAGAGCAGGGCAGCAGAGCCTCACAGCTGTTAGCATCTGAGGCACTGAGGCCCAGACCGTAAAAGCTACCTCCCTTTAAAATCAATGGAAGTTAAGTGCCTAAACCCTCGAGACTTAACCGCCGATTCCTAGTAGATACGCGTCTTTAAGAGGGTAACTGACCCTTGGAACAATTTACTTAGGGATGTGGTGCAGTGTTTGAAGTCATTACATTGAGACTGACTGCATTTGTCCAAGACCCACTCTAGCTCACCCACAAGTTGTTGGTCTCAGTGCAGGAACTACTGGGTGAAAGCCTCTGGCTTTGCTAGGCCAGAGATCAGATTAGATGACCACAGTCGTCCCTTTTGGCCGTAGCGTCTAGGGTTCTGGGTAGCTAGGCAATGATCGACGCCCGTTTTATTGGTGCCGGGTTTGTTTGTTTGTTTGTAAATCGTGGATTACTATCAACTACCCCAGCTGCCCTCCTCCTGAGTCCAGCTCACTTGTAGGCATCACTGTAGGGGCAGGTGTTAGGGAGTGGCTGCGCTGACGTGGGAATAGAAGCCCTTGGACCAGGTCAGAATGGGCGGTTTGGTCCAAACACGCCCCCGCCGAGATCTAGCGACCCCAAAGAGAATTGTCAGCTGCCAGAAGGATATCAGCCCTCCTGTGACTGGTTTCACTTCCCTCTAGAACCATGCGTTGCCTTTCTGAAGAATCTGGGGGAATTTACAACATGCCGTCCAGCCTCTCTATAAACTGCTTCCCCGGCTCTTTTGGAAGAAGGTGGTTCCCAACCATTGGCTCCTAGCTTCATATCAGCAGCTTTCAGTTCCTCCATCTTGCAAGTGGAGCGCTGCAAACTCTGCACAATTTAGTCCTCCGCTGTTCCATCCAGGAACCAGCCCCACACAAATCAGTTTCTGTGAATTTGCTCGAGGTTCACGACAATTCACCAGGGGCCTCAGGCGAAGCCACTGGGTTGTCCTGGATTCTTTGCTGTGAATATTTGGGCAGCTGCACAAGCTTATTTGGGATCTTAGGCCAGCCCTCTGCTCCTGTGTGGATTTTACCCTTGGATTTGTAAGGGGCTTTGAGATTCTCCAGTGGAAGGTGCTCCAGCTGGAGAATGGCTTAATTAGTCTTTTGGGAATAGGTGAATCCTTTTCCTTGAACTTCCAGAACTGCTGATAGCAGAATAGGAAACACCCGACATTTCCTCTTGCTTTGAGGGTTTTTTTTAAATCAAAAATAATCTTTCCTTCTCGTCAGCAACACTTCCCTCTTTTCAGCCAGCTCGTTGCTACCGAGGGCCAGGACTATTATTAGCTGCTTGGGAAAGGGGGTTTCTCCCCTCCTGGAAAATGTCATCAAAAAGGGGGCGGGAATCCTTTTCGTCAAAGTTTTCAGCAGAAAATGGAGACTTTTTTTTGTTGGAGCCTGAACTACGTGTGGTCCTGGGCTGGGAAAACATTTGTTCTTTGAGTTTCTCGGGTCTCTGATGAAAAACCAGACTGTTTCTAGGACAGCAGATGCTTTCTGCAAACGTTTTCTTAGAGTCGAAAACCCACATTCCAGCAAAAAAAGAGAAGTAGAAGGAAAAGTTTTGACCAGCCCTGGCTGGTGTCCCCCTTTCATAGAGAGGAGAAATGAGGCATAACAACTGGCTCACAAATCACTGGCAGAACCAGGATTCGAACCCAGGAGCCCTGACTCAGGGTCAGATCCTCAGAGGTACGTAGGCACCTAACTCCTGTTGATTTTAAGGATCTAGGTCTTGTTGCCTACTACCTTATCCATTGGACACCCTTTCCCCCCTCCCCCACCTCTTGTTAACACTGATGGTTCTATCTAGTCTGGTGTTTGGTCGTGCTGTGACCCCTCCTTTTTACTGGCAGTGTTGCTGAATCATATCAGACCAGTTCATCCAGTATTGTTCCATAGGTTTGAATATCAAGGGGGGAGGGATAGCTCAGTAGTTTGAGCATTGGCCTTCTAAACCCAGGATTGTGAGTTCAATCCTTGAGGGGGCCACTTGGGGATCTGGGGCAAAATCAGTACTTGGTCCTCCTAGTGAAGGCAGGGGGCTGGACTTGATGACCTTTCAAGGTCCCTTCTAGTTCTAGGAGATGGGATATCTCCATTATTTATGTTTTATGATCTGGCTGATGCCCATATTGGCCATCCTCTGTTTGGTGCTTGCTTCCCTCCCTGGCTTCGGCAGCCAACAACCCCCTTCGGTGAAAGCTGGGCCCGCCACGTTGTCTAAGCAGGAGAGTTTGGGCACAGTGCTGCCTGCAGGTACACATTTGCAACCCTCCTAAGCGTTAATGAAAATCGCACCCTCCGTATAGAGAAGACTCAGGGCTAGTCTGTGATGAATATAAAGGAGATTCTTTACCCAGCTGCTGGACTCAGACAGACCCTGTGGTTCCCTCTGGCCCCCCAGCTCACAGTGTGTCCTGCTGAGTGTGGCCCCACTGAGCCCTGGCCTGGATGCACAGGGTTGCTGGCTGGTCTACATGCCTATAGGCAGAATTTGACTCCCTGAACAAGTCTATAATAAAAGCGCTGGTTGCAAATACTTCTCTGTTCTGAGAGTAGCTCGTCTGCCTTCTACTTCCCCAACAGACGAGGCGGTTGGGAACCTCGTGTTTCAATTCCAGTCTGGTGCAAGCATCTCTAGCACAGCCCACTGGCCATAGCGTGGCAGAGGCGTTGGGCCTAGTCCCCAGCTGTTGTAAATCAGCGTGGCTGCATGGAGGTCAATGGAGACGCTGATCGTTCACGTGAGACGCCCGGATCTCCAAGATGGCAGCTCCCAAGCACGACAGGGAATGGGGGCTCAGGGCCTGGCCACAGGTGCGTGCATATCCTGGGATTGCTGGGAGAGCAGGGGTGCTGAAAACTGGGTAAGTTAAGTGCCTCAGCCCAGGGAAAGACTCCCATTGATTGAAGGGAGCCAACTCTCAGGAAAGACCCTCTGTTGACTTCCTTGGGAGTGGAATAAGCCGGCCCAGATTGCCAGCCAGATGGCTTCGGTTCAAGGGGCTGATCCAAACCCCGGTGACTCTTGCACCTGTCGTGGGGAGCATTTCCATCGGCTGCCATGGGCCAGGCCCTACTTCAATTGTCCCTGGCTCGAGATCCTTTCTCGTTGCTGGTTGTTGCTGTCGCTGCTGCTTGTTAACAGGCGTCCCAGCTGCCTCCTCCCCCCGAGGATTTCGGATGTCTCCGTTCTGTGCCTCAGAAAGCAAGCCAGGTACGTAGATGAGCCCAACTGGGATATTCCCCTTCTCTGGCACGTGATTCTCTTCGCAGGACCACCCTGTTCTCTCCCTCAGCTGCCCAGAGGGCGTTTTCAGCCCCCAGTGAAATGATGGAGCTCAGGGGTCAAACGGAATTGATTTAGTCACAGTCGTACTCGATCAGCATGCAGATCTTTGGCTCTCCGCAGGCTTGGCGGCTGCAGGGCCTTGGCAGGCCCGGCTCTCTGCCACCCGGTTCTCTTGTGCCCTTCTTTACACCCGTGGAAAGTGGGCATAAAGCACCACCAGCTCAGAAGGGTGGTGAGACCATTGCGCTGCGGTAAATGAATTCACAGCGATGGCAGCCCCGGATCTTTGTCCTTTGTCCTCCGTTAATCCCAGGATCCTGCAGGATTCTCAGTTCTTCCTACAAAGTCCTGAGGCCCAGGTCCCATGGGAGATCAGGGGCGAGACCCCTTTCAGGATCTGGGCCTCAGAGTCTTTAGCTCCCTTTGACGTCAATGTGAGTTGAAGGTTCTCAGCACCGCCCAGGATCGGGCCCTGGGTTCCATCATTCTTGGTGTTTCCCTGTGGAACCTCGTTAGGGTTGTTTGAGACATAGACATAGTTAAACCAGCGCACAGGCCAGCCCTTAGCTTAGGAGACCATGTCCTATCTGTAGCACAGGACTTAGCAGGAATGCCCCCAGCTCAAGGGGGGTTTGAATCTGGGGAGGTGACAATTTAATTGTCCTGATGTAAGATTCCTTAACGAGCCAGGACTCAATACTTGGCTATAAGCAAGCTCTCGACTGCCTGGCAGAAGGGCCATGTTGCGAATCCAGCCGTGAGAGAAGCAATTATGATTTTTTGTATGCACTGACCACTGCCCTGCATGCTCCATCGTGTACCAATGGATAATCAGTTAATTAATAGCGGTGCTAAGCTCCTGCATGCACAGACCCCTAGAGGGTGTGCCATGATGCAGTTTTGCTCCTCCCCACCTCCCAGCCTCTGCCTCTGCTACCAGGATCAGCACAGAGACGCACAGAGAGCAGTGAAGACATGGAGGTGGCCAGCAAAAAACCCTCTCTCCCTTTCTTGCTAGTGATGCTGATCAGCGTCTCTCCAGGTAGGTGAACCAGAACTGGTTTAAATTGTACACGCAGAGGGCAGAGTGTGGCACAAGGACTAAGGAATACTATAATGTAAGAATTTATAGCAAAAGAGCAGGAGACTGAAGGGAGAACCAGCTGGTATGTTTTTTCCCCCATGGTAAATTGTTTTCAATGCTTTTATGGCAGGTTTCTGTGCATTTTTTTAGATTAGCTAGTTATTGAATGTTAAATTAATGTGAGTGGAATATTAAAGATATATTAATAGAGGTGTAACCACTATTAGACCAATTTATTTTCACCCACTGCAGATTCATTGCTAGATATTTTCCAGAGTGTTATCTAATCCAGTTGATTGTGTGGGGTTTTTGTTCAAAGAATGTATAACTGTGTCACCAAAGAAATAAACGAGGCTGACAATCGGGATTTCTTCCTTAGGTTGTTGATTTTTCAGGTGGCTGAGGAAAGGAGACTAGTCTCGGCGAATTTATCATCAGATTTTTATCAACAGCTCATGAACGTTATGGGCCAGATGCCCCGCTGGTATAAACTGCTGTAGACCCACTGAACCCAGTGCAGCTTTGCCATTTTATACCAGCTGAGAGCTTGGGCTCTTATGTAAAACAAGACAGAAGAACCTCCGTTAATTCTCACTTTGCTAATCCACAAATCTAATAATTCTCACCAAAGCCGCAGTTCCTAGAGAAACCATTTAATAGCAGGGACGGATCAGCAGGGAGATTCTGTTCCTAAAACTTGCTGTTTTTACAGAATATACTGCTGCAAAACATCATGTCACCATTTTTTTTTAAAAGGATGCTTGTCTCAACCCCCAGGTTCATGATTCTGCCGTGCAGATGAGGAAGATGAAAAGACCTTTCTGATGATGTAGCACTTCCCAATTGCTTTCTTTGTTCTCCTCTATCTGCACAATTGTATAGGACATAGGTCTGTTGTAGCAATGAGCCGCAACCAAAAATGGGTTAGCACTGAACAAACGCAGATCTCTCTTAACAACTGCACGTCCCTGCTGTCATTTCATTAGACCGGAATTGGACTGATCCATGTACAAAATACACCATGATCACTTGGTTCAAATCAGTTATAATGCTTAACGACATACTACATCTATCTCTATCTCTCATCATTACTCAGTGATCTTTCCCATCTATTTATCTGTCCTGCTAGCTGATCTATCTTAGAGTTTCCTATGGCACCATAGTATTTACGCTTCTCCCCTTCAACTCTTAGACCTTTCTGTTATGATCCACTCTTCCCCCATGAGCAGTCAGCTTTTTCCAGTTTGAGACCAGGGATTTACCAAGATTAACCTGTTCCAAACAACTTCTGGGTAAACAGGATAAAAATCGCACCACGCGGACAGACTCAGGAAACGATTTCATTGTAGCAAAGTGACCCAGCCAGGGTGGTTTTTCCAAACCATTTCCTTAGACTATCCTGAACAATGGTGCGGCAGCGGCACACGGAGCCGCTGAGACCAAATATGTCGCTGTAGAATGGTTGCCTCTTCTAAAGCGGATGTCAGTATCATCGCAAGCCCCACGCATCAGTCGAGCTACTGGCCTCTGGTAAACTGGCCTGAGAACGGATGAGGACAGTGGCAAGCAGTGTTTTGCAGAGATCTTGATGAACATCCCTAAAATTATATACAGTTGGAAGCACTAATAAAGCCAAGTGCTCCAGAGATGAGGAAGGATGGTTCAGGGGTTAGCGCCCTAGCCCGAAACTTTAATTCATATATTTTAAGGCCAAAAGGGTGCATTTTGATCATCTAGTCTGGTCCCCCGTATAACACAAGCCAGAGGATTTCACCCAATTCTCACCAGTCAAATGGTGTTTGACCAATTTCCTGCTCGGCCGCAAACTTCCTGTCTGACACTTAGTCTCTCTGTGCCTCAGTTTCCCCATCTGTAAAACAGGGGTACCAACCCTCCCCTGCCTCACAGGGCTGTTGTGAGACTAAATAAATTAAAGATTTGAGGCACTCAGGTGCTACCGTCGCGGGGGCTGCTGCATCCAGGAATAGAGTAGTATACTGTTAAATAGTTTGCAAGCCTTTGAATGGTGTTTCCTGAACTCTGCGTTTTTGAAGCCAGTCAGAGAAGTAGCGTGCATGTAGCTAGGCCTGGTGCCTTCATGTGTGTTTGGTCAACACAGTTAGTTGGGCCTAGGTGGTTAATTCATGTTACTTTTCATGTTTCCACAACAAACAAAAATAACACACCTGGAGCCACAGATGTCCCTGATACAGGCAGGTGCAGATCGGCTCTCAGAGCTTTCAAGTTGTGGATCTGACCCAAGAGTCTGGAAATGCTGATGAGGCAAATTAACTTGGTTTAGGGCTTTGGGGCCTCGTCTGCCTTCCTGGGTGGGGATTCATGACAAACGGCCCCCAGCCCAAGCCAACTCACTTTGTGCTGCCTGTTGACAAAGGCCCTAATTCAGGGAAGTGCCGCAGGTGGAAACCCAGGTCCCCGTTCAAGTCAATGGGAGCTGTGTGGGGGGCTTGGATTTTACCCAGAGACCAGGATTTTCAAAAGGGCTCGATACCCACAAGTGAGGCTAGATGTTCAGATATGTACGTTGGATCTCCACAGGGCACTGTGCCCTCCAGACAGTCCAGCCCCAGGTGTGAGTGCTGGGACATCTGGTCCTGAGTTCTGGAGAAAATCTGACCCTTTAGCCCGTGCTTAGCGACTTTCCTGAGTCAGGACCCGACATTACAGGTTAGCACCCTAACCACCAGGTGTCTCTTCCTCTCTGTACAATCACCGTAAACCTGCTAGCCTCACACAGGTGACATGCAAGGGGAGCTAAATCACAGGAAAGCCACAAGAGTGTTAAAGCACTGATTTAAAAAAAAAAAAGAAAAAGAAAATCAAAGGAAGTCTCAGACCAATAGGATCAGCATAACAAAAGCCCCTCTTATGCAGAGATGTGTACAAAGCAATGCAAAGAGACAGCTTGTAATGTGGGCTGCGGGAAGGCTTATAAGAAGTAAACTCTCTGATGTCGGTATTTAATCTTCTTTAATACACAGGCACAGCGCTTTCTTCTCCACATCCAAGCTGGCGGCGAGAGAAGGGAAATCACGGCTTGTGGGACTAGGTTTAAATTCAATAACGTGGCACCTTTCATCCCAAAGACTTAACACGTTCTAGCCAGAGATCGTTTCGCCCACCTCTGGGGTGGGGTAGGGCCGCTGTTTAACAGCACACAGCAACATTATTCAAGACTGCGGCCAAGTTGGAATTTAGTCAGGGCACCAGGGTTAAAACTATAAATCCTAGGTACTTTCATGGCCCCCTATCACCTTAATATCTGAGCATCCCACACTCATTAATGGATTGGTCCTCACCAAACCCCTGTGAAGCAGGGCAGTGCGACTGTCCCCGTTTTACAGATGGGGAAACTGAGGCACAGAGCAATGGCCGCCCATGTTGTGAAAGGTATTTAGGCACCTATGATTTCAGTGAGAGTTAGGCACCTAAATACCTTTGAAGATCCGGAGCTAAATGATGTGTCCAAGCTCACAGAGGAAGCCTGGCATCCCGGGTCATAGCTGCTTCCTTAACCTCGATTCTTGGTAACGGGAGTTGGGCCTGGGGGGGCCGGAATGATCACACCCAGCTGGGAGGGGGTCAGGGGATGCCGATAAAGGCTGAAAGAGCAAAGGTAGGAAGGGAAGCTATAGGAAGTGACTGGCCTGTGGAGGGGACCCGGGGAAGAGCTGCCAGAAGCCCCTGAGCTGGAGCCAGGAAGCGGCCGGGTTTACAGGATGCTGTTTTATTCTGGGTTTTCTGACGCTTGCTGGTGGCGCTGGATCTGGTGGGAGCCTTTCCTGAGCTGGGGAGAGAGGCCAGCAGCCTCCAGCACCTTCTCTTCTGGCCAGAGCTGGATGAGACTAGACCTGGTCAGCGGACAGGCTGATTTCACGCTTTTCAAATCAGATTGGAGGAAACCCTGGTGTGGTATTAAACAGCTTCCCTCTCCTACCCCAGAGGTGGCTGCATTTTGGTGGTGGGTGAAATGATCCCTTTCTATAGATGGTTTTTGTTAACCCCAGAAGGGACCATTCTGACATGGAGTCTGACCTGCACAGCACAGCCTGGGAACCTCACCCAGTGCCTCCTGCCTCCTGGCTGAGCTCGACGGAGCTTCGAGGAGCTAGCCAGTCCTAAGGGGTGAAAGGGGTGAGCTATTGTTTATCCAGGGCCAAATTCGCGGCTGTTGTAAATCAGAAGATTCCCATAGCAATCAATGGAGCAATGCTGATGGATACCTGCTGGGGATTGAGGGCGCCTATTCACTTCAATAAAGCGAAGCTAATCTACGCCGTGTGGACATATGCCCCTGCCGACTCCAAGGAAGGCTTTGCCTCAGCAAAGACATCTGAGCTGGCCCGCGATCATTCTTCACCCAGGGCGAAACTCCCCTGCACTGCGCACACGTGCCTATCAACACATTTTGCACATGCACCAGATGGTGGGGGGATCCGATGGCCAAATCCCAAAGAAATATCAGATTTCTCAGCTGGGCTTTAGTTGGCTTTTAATGAGGCTGGCATTTGTCGTTCTAGAAACAAAATCTAGACCATTCGTTTTCCCTCTGTCCAAGGTGATTTCAGGGCTAGGCTTTGGCAGAGGATCACGCAACCAGACCAGCACAAACGAAAATGTATTTGAACGGTGCACGATGGCCGTGTAGACACGCTCCCTGAACTCAACAGGGGGGTCTCAGCTCACCAGCTGCTTCGCTGCTGTCAGTCTTTCTGCAGGTACAAGGGCAAAGGAGGAAAACGAGGCGACTTGGCCCTGTTTATGGGGAGCCCTTCCCGAAATCTTAGGGGCTGTTGGGCTGATGAGATTCCTGCTCCAATTCTTTTCGACCAAAGCGGTTCTGATGAGCGTGGGCTAAAGAGAAACAGCTGAGCTGAGAATCTTCGCCAGTTTCCTTGTCAACGGGAAAGTCTCCGTGCAACCGGGAGGCTGGATATGGGGAAATGCATTACCCTGACCAAATGGTCTCCGCATGCGGATCTAGTCCTGCAAGCCCTTGACCTCAATGGGGTTGTAATTATTATCCATCTGTTCTGCAGTGGCACCTGGCAGCTCCATTCCTGGACCAGGATCCTGCTGTGCGAGGGGCCGGACAACCGCAGAACGAAGACAGTCCCTGCCCCAAGGAGCTCACAGTCTACGGTCTAGATCATAGAAGCCTAAATGCCATCTAACTTCTATAGGGCAGTCAGGAGCCTAAACACCTTTGTGGCCTACGTGACTATTCACCTGAGTAAAGATTTGCAGGCTCAGGCAAAACTTGTGCAGGGTGAATGTACCCCATGCAAAGGGCCACTATAGAGGGCATAAGCGCCACTTAGCACCCTCTGAAACCCTATGCTGAGAACTCCAGTGGTGCAGCGTGCCTTGTGCAAACCCTCTGTGCAGAGAGATGTTTCCCTTTCTTCTCAGCATGTGGCTACGCTGCCCGGGGGGGGGGGGGGGTGATTGTGACCCCTAGTGGGGGCCAGCTGTGGTCCCTCAATTAGGGTGAACTGCAAAGAATGGGGCAGACAATCCCCATAAAGCTAGTAGATAAAAAAAGGCATAAAACAGCTTCTTTATTACCTCACTGGCTACTCAGAAGTCCAAACAGCACAGTTCCCTTAAAGTTCTCCAGCCTCAGGCCTCCATCCAGGTATCTACGTCAAATCTGAAGAAAAATTCTGTAAATCTTATTTCATTATATAAAAGAAAAGGTTCTACCAATCCCAAAGGATCGGACATGTTACCTCCCAGGTTAATGAATGTTCCAGATCTTACCCAAATACACGCTACAGCCAATTCTTATTAACTAAACCAATATTTATTTAAAAACAAAAGAGAGAGGGTCTGGTTACAAGATCAGTATACATACAGACATGAGTTCGATTCACTGAGGTTCAGATTCAGAGCAGAGATGGTGAGCTTTGTAGTTGCAGAGAGTTCTTTCAGCAATAGTTCATAGGTTAAAGTCCAATGTCCAAATCTCACATTCAGGGCGTACCAGCATAACTGGGGCCTCAGTCTTGCGACTCAAACTTCCCCTGATGAAGCTTAAGCAGATCTGAGATGACAGAATCAGGACCAAGGATCTTTTATACAATTTCATGTCTTTTGACAAGTTGGAATTCCTCAGGGAACAAAAGGTGATTAGGATGACTTTGAAGGAGGTCCGTCACCGGCACTTAGCTATACGCATTAACATAAGGCCATTTGCTTGTTCGTCCACCATTCACAGTACATTTCAAAGAGAGATGAATGCCGAGATGTCCCACATTTACAATTCATTTACATGACAGGATGTTCTTTTAACCTCTGAATTATCAGAAAACAGCACAGACAGGGACTGCTGGTTACATTGTCCAAACTTCTCATATATATGTAAATACACAAAACCACAAACATTATCTCTCCACATGTCTTATGAGGGTTATTTATTTGGCAGGCTGTTTAGCCCTTTCTAGCCATGCATCACAGAGGCGTTTCCCTTCTCAGCGAGTGTCTACGCTGCCCTCAGGGTGTGTGACTGCGGCAGGTGTAGACAGACCTGCACTAGCTTTAATCTAGCTAGCTCACGCACCATGGGCTGTGGAAGCTGCCTGGGACGCTGAGTACCTGAGCTAGCTAGATTAGAGCTAGCGCGGGTATGTCTGTCTGCTGCAAATGCGCCCCCCCCGGCTTCAGTGTAGACATAACCTGCCGTGCCATCGAGAGCACACGGGGGGGCAGGGGAGGTTATTTTTAAAAGAGATGCAGCCTGGAAGGGAAATTTAGCAAACTAAAAACCATGTTTTGGTTTGCCTCCTCTCTGCTGCTTTTCTGTTTATCTTGTGACACGCTAGAAGGCTGTAACGTTTCTGCCTTGCCTCTTTCTTAGATATCGTGGTCGCCCAAGCACCAACACCCCGCCGCCAGGTGAATGGGACTCTGGGAGGATCAGTCGTGCTGTCAGTGGATCTATCCCCCAAGAAAAAGGTGAAAGAAATCGAATGGAGCTTTCGTGCTGGGTCAGGTGTGACGCTCCAGCTGGCTGAGTTCAGTGGGGGGAAGTTTGAGCGACCCGATCCCAACGACAGATTTAAGCAGAGGCTAGAAAAGTACAACGAGACCTCGCTGAGGATCAGGGCTCTGGAGCTGAGCGATAGCGGAGTTTATGAGGCCCGGATTAAGATAGTACCAGCAACTGTGGAGGAACAGACCTTTCTCCTCGCGGTCTATGGTAAGTGACGACAAATGGATATTACCTAACAGCGTTTCCAGGAATACACAGTGGCTGAAGCTCTGATATTAATGATAATCCCTCACTGTTTTCATTTGTAGATCTCAAAGCAATTTACAATAGAGGTCAGTAGCGTTATCCCCATTTTACAGATGGGGAAACTGAGGCACAGGGCAGGCACATGCCTTAGGTCACCCAGCAGGAGGGAGGGCTAGCCCAGTGGTTTGAGCATTGGCCTGCTAAACCCAGGGTTGTAAGTTCAATCCTTGAGGGGGCCACTTAGGGAGCTGGGGTAAAAAAATAAAAATAAAACTGTCAGGGATGGTACCTGGTCCTGCTAGTGAAGGCAGGGGGCTGGACTCAATGACCTTTCAAGGTCCCTTCCAGTTCTATGAGGTAGGTATAGCTCCATATATTTATTGTTTAGACTGAGCAGCCAGACGGCTCCCGTCACCCTTTCCCCAGGTGAACAGGAGGTGAACTGTTTACCTAGTGCTTGGGACGACCCAGACATGTTTGTTACAGTACAATCCCAGCAGCTGTAGTGCACGTTTTCTGGGGTTACGAGGGCTCCCTGATAGACAAGGCGGGTGGCCAGGTACCATATCACGCCATCTGCTGCAGGGAGATCACTGGAGCTGCTGCACCTCCCGTGGTTTACAAAGACAAGGGTCTATCAGCAGGGAATCATCCAGGCGGGCTCCTGGGGTCTCGAACCTGCTTCCCCCACCTGGGCCCGCTAAGAGGCTGGATGGATCAACTTTCTGGGTGTGTTGCAAAACCCATCCACTTGGGTCCTGATTCCACTCCCGTTGGAGTCCTCAGCAAACCTGCCATTGCCGGGGTCAGGCCCTTGGGGGTGAGATAGACGGAGGCAGCGGTGGCTCCAGGCACCAGCGCTCCAAGCGTGTGCCTGGGGCGGCAAGCCGCGGCGGGCGCCCTGCCAGTCCCTGCGAGGGCGGCAGTCAGGCAGCCTTCGGCGGCATGCCTGCAGGAGGTCTGCCGGTCCCGTGGATTCGGCAGCAATTAGGCGGTGGGTACGCCGAAGCTGCAGGACCAGCGGACCTGCCGCAGGCGTGCCGCCGAAGGCAGCCTGCCTGCCGTGCTTGGGGCGGCAAAAATGCTAGAGCCGTCCCTGGACGGAGGGAAGAGATGGCAGGCTCATTGGGGGGGCGGGGGACTGTCCTTTTGTTCTGTGTTTATGTAGCGCCTAGCACCTTGGAGCTCTAGTTCCTGCCTGGCGCTGCTGGGGGAGAACTGAGCCATGGCAGGTCTACCTGGAGATACAAAGGCATTTCCATGGGAGATCGTATCTTTGACTCTGTTGTCAAAGCCCCGGGGCTTTGGTTGGGCGTTTTGTGTTTGGTGACAGACTGGAGGAATGAACACACAAAGGAAAACTCAGCCCAGTTTCCCCACTGTGGACAGCCGGCCGAACCAGCCCTCTCCCCGCCCCCCATGCTGATGTGAGGTTAAGGCCGTGTCTACACTGGAAACTCTACAATGGCACCGCCACTGTGGTGTGGACACTTGCTACAGCCACGGTAGGGCTTGTTCTATCCCTGTGGTCAATCCGTCTCTCCCAGACGCAGGTAGCAGCTAGGTCAACGGAAGAATTCTTCCATCAACCTAGCGCTGCCTATGCTGGGGCATAGGGTGGTTTAATTACGTCTCTCGGGGGGTGAGAATTCCCCCCCCGCCCCCCTGAGCAATGTAGCTGGGTCAACCTCACCTTCTCCTGTAGACCAGCTCTGTGATTGCCCATCCCCTGGATCGTGCTGTTGAGTTACGCTCAGAACTCCTGCGTCCCGAGGAATTTCTGCCTCATTAAGGGCGCGCTCAGTCACGTTCTTCCCTTCTGGAACTTCCAACCTGCCCTGGGTCGGGGTCGGGGTGAATGGGGTGTGGGGGCTCCGAGCAGCAGGGATCAGCTGTCACGGTGACCGGAGCGTATCCCATTCCTCTGAGTGTCGCTTGTCTTTGAACACAGAGCCAGTGCCACAGCCCCGGATCCGGAGTCATCTGCTCACCAGCACGCTGGAGGGGTGCAACGTCACGCTGCACTGCCAGGGCTCGGGGAAGGGAAATGTGAGCATCTCCTGGGGCAGAGGGAACCCGGTCCAAGAGCTGGATCCCAGTCGGCACCAGCTCTCCCCTGATGGCAGGATACTGCAGCTGTCTCTGCAGCCCAGCTCCCTGAATGCCACCTACACCTGCACGGTCAGCAACCCTGTGGATCAGAAGATCGTCGCCTTCGACCTGCAGAGCATCTGCCGCAGTGGAGGTGAGGGGTTTGTGGCCTGTCTCTGTGTTGATGGCAACACCTGATGCTTTGTTTCAGGGAGAGAGTGTGGTCTAGTGGTTAGGTCACCAGCTTGGCACTCGAGAGACCTCACTTTTATTCCCAGCTCAGCCACTAACCCTGCTAGGTGGCCTGGGTCCAGCCACTCCCCCCCCCCCCCCCGCCCCCCGTGCCTCAGTTTCCGTCTGTAAAAACGAGGGACGATCCCGCCTCTCTACCTCACTACGGTGTCCTGATGCTACGTTCGCTTGTGCTGCCCAGATGCTACGGGGCTGGGAGCCGCAGATTTGATGAGGGGCGTGAGGAGTTGCCCTAGGAAACACTGACCCATTTGCTACACAGCGTAGAAAGGGACCGCGTGCCTCAGGGAATTTGGGGCGTTGGTTTGTATCCAGCTCAGTTATTGTTGGGTCTGGTTACTCTTCAGAGAGGCACCCTGTGACCAGATAACACCCCCATGACTGGGAGCAAATGGCCTTGCTGGGGGTAGAGTCTGAAGTCCCCTTCTCACTAGGGTCTGTCCCACACCCACTGAAGGTTCCCCTTCGGCTCAGGCCCCAGCCGCGGCGTCTCCTTCAGCCGCGGCCTGATGGCTAGGGGACGTTAAGCCCTGGCTCTTCATTACCCACAAGCCCTGGCGGGATGCTGCTAACCTCCGCCCTCTGCCATTCCAGATGCAGACACGTCCTTCTCGAAGCCGGGGTACATTGTGCTGACTTTCTTCCTGTTAGTGCTAAGCCTTGGGACTGCCGTCTGGTGTTGGCGGATGAACAACGAGAAGTCGGCTGACCCGGGTAAGGAAAGCCCTTTCCAGCCCACCACTCGCACCAGGGCTGGACTCTGCCGTGATGTCTGAACTAGAGCCCTGCGGCAGGACTGGGATCCCGTAGGATGTGCTGCTGTAATAGCGGGAGTGGGATGAAATAATAGTCCTGCGCAGGGCTCTGATCTGAACTCTCTTCTGCAACGGGGGCTAGAATCTGGCTTTTTTTTTTTTTTAGGAGCGCTGAGACTCTCCCATAATCACATGACTCCGGGAGCTGGGGCTTTAAGATACACACCAACTACCACGAGGCTCACGATAAACTCATGAGAGTTGGCCACGGGGAGAATAGGCCCAATGCCCGGCATAGTCAAGGCCTTAACCCCTTTTTCATTATGATCTGAACATAGGCGCCGACTCTGCGGGTGCTCTGGGGCTGGAGCACCCACGGGCACCCACTGGCAGCCAAGCTCCCGCGTCCTCGCTCCTCCGCCTACCTCCCAACGCTTCCCGCCTTGCCGCCACCAAACAGCTGTTCAGCGGCATGTTGGGAGGGAGAGGGAGGGGGAGGAGCGGGACTGTGGCGCACTCAGGGGAGGAGGCAGGGCCGGGGTGGGGATCTGGGGAAGGAGTCGGAATAGGGGCAGTGAGGGGGCGGAGTTGGGGCGGGGACTTTGGGGAAGGGGTTAGAATGGGGCCGGGGCTGGAGGCAGAGGCGGGTCGAGCCCCACCGGCGGGAGCAGAAGTCAGTGCCTATGGATCCGAATGTACCTGGGATCTAGCATCTTAACATCAAACATGCCGATTGTGTCTTCTCTGGAGAAGGACTCGCGTGGATTCCCTGCCCGTGATTTCGTGGGGGTGGTTCTGTGGATTTGGAGCTGTGCAGCGGGGCTCAGCTCACGACAGACGTGACGGGCAAAGATCCCGACGCTCCGGGCTGCTGTTCTCGCTCCTCTCTTAACCTCCTGCTCTTTCCTCAGCTGCCACCCCCACGGGCCCCGTGGAAGAAAGTCCGTCCGACCCGCAGTACGCTGAGATCATGAGGAGTCCCCCCGAAGGAAATGACCAGGTGAGTGCTCTGAGCTGAGGTTATCCAGCCCCAGCCTTCCCCGCCGAGCCCCAGCACTGCCTTGTGCAGGGGGGTGGCCGGGACTCTTTCGTTAGACATTAGCCATAAGTGCTGCAGCAGGTAGGGCTGTCGGAAAGAGATCCTCGCCCTTTGTGTGTTTGGACTGCGAGCTCTCTAGGAGAGGGATTCTGACTCCCTCTTTAAACATCCTTATTGTGTCAGCTGCGGGCCGGAGCAGGAAGTTACATCCTCTTGCTACGGCCAACAGGTGCTGCTGTTTTGCCCAGCAGAAATGATCACTTCTGTCAACCACCAGCTGCCTGGCGCGAGGAGGAGAGGGAGTAGCGGGTGGGCTCTTTCTCTCTTTGGCGTGTGCGTTGCTCCTTTCTGTCCGTTGTGTCGCTCTTCGGTCTGTGTGTGTGTGTGTGTGTTTGTGTGCACGCATCTCCTCTGGGGAGCGTCCGGCTCTGCGCCCGGGGAGGTGTGCGTAAGTGTCTGCCTGACTTCTCTCTCGGCTGGGTTGTGTGCGTGCGTGGACACGTGATGCTCCTGTGTGCTGCACGCTGTTCCCCTGTCTGGCTTGTGCATCTCCTCCAGGGCTGCAGCTGTCATTCGGGTGCGCGTACAGCTTCTCTGTGTGTTGCTCCATTCTTTAAATAAAGAACATATCAGATATTAAACTGATAAGAACAGGTACTACGCTTGATCTTAGCTCATAGAGAGCATGTGTCCTTTCTGGAAGGGTGTTGCTCTCTCTGCCGTGTGTCTGTCTCTTCTCTTCCCTTTGGAGGCGTGATCTCCCCCGGATGTCTACCTCGCTGGGGGGTACCCTTGTATGTCTCTTGTATGGCTCCTATTCAGGCTGCCCCTAACACCCTCCCGTCCACACACAACCCTCTCACCTGACTTCAGTGGCACTTTCAAACTCGCACTAGCTGGCTCCGCAGGGGGTGGTTAGAGCCAAGATGCTGCTTTCACTCAGGCTGGTCCCCCACCTGCTTTGTGGCGTTGCTGCAGGCTACGGCCCGCCTAGCCCTCCGGTGCCTTCCCACAATCCCCTACACGCCCAGAAGGACAGACAAGTTTCCCACAAACCACCGGGAAAGAATCCGAGAGGCTGGGCTCACAGCAGCGCAAAGGGCCAGGGGATCTGTCCCCAGAAGTCCTAGCGGCGTGGGTGGGGAGTGCAAACACCAGTGGGGACTCAGTGACTTGGGCGGGGCTTTGCAGGGTGGCTGCTCAGAGCCCGGCTGTGCTGTGTGGCGAAGACAGATCGTAGGAGCCTTCAGTGTGTCGTCCTACACCGCATCCGCACTGGCCTGTTTATTGTTCCTTGTTTAGGTTTCGGGAGGGGAGCAGGCCAGCTGGCCCTCTGGCTGTGTTTGCACATGGAGGAGCCCTCCGGGCGGGCACTGCACATGTGGGGAATGTGGAGAGGTGCCCACACACACACACAGTCTTTGTACACACACACACACACACACTTTCTCTCTCACTCTCTCTCTCTTTATCTACACACACACACACACACACACACACACGTCTTTGTCTATACACTGACGCAGAGGCCAGGAGTCCCAAGGGTTCAGATGCATCCTGTCCCGCAATGCAGGCTGGAAACTACCCGGTAGTCGTTGCTGACAGCAGAAGTATAAGGCACTATGGGATCAGTGGCTCCAGGATCCCAGAATGCACTGGTACAGCCACAGGTTGGCATGCTGCACCAAGACATTGTTACGTGAACATGAACCCCAGCTGCCCAAGTGTGCCATGTGTCCCTCTAGTGACTGGTATGCAGAGAGGATAACAACCTACTACTGCTGATGGTTAACAGTGTTGTTGCTTTAGCTCAAGTCGATGTGGTTTGTGCTTCTTGAGGCTGAAGGTGCTGGGTTTATGCATGCTGAGGACCCATGGTGGGGTTGTTACAGACACATCAACCCATTGCAAGGACTGAGGACCAAACACTTCAGACAAACAATGTTCCTACCAGGGTTTCCTCATTTAGCGTAGCGGTTTGAGTTTGGAGGGGTGAGATGAAGCCATGTCCACTGCTGCGAAGGTAACAGCACTGTGTGTCATGTCCCGCTCTGGTCTGCCTAGAGGATAACAACCTACAAGTGTTACCAGTTAATGGAGTTGCTCTGCTAGCTCAGGTGCTAGACGTCTGTGCTTTGGCACATTCAATCCTTGCTGATTTGGGGGGAGAATTTTTAGCAAATTCATCTGCAGAGAAAACGGCTTGCAAAGTCCTTCCAATAACAAACGTGTCTGCTTTTGATTCAGGCCCTACGTCACCTGGAAAATAACACGGAGCGGAGCCCACAGAAAGAGCCTCTAATCACCACCATCTACGACAAGGTCCACAGGACTCCCGAGAATACAGCCGAGGAGGTCACATAGGCCCCCAGGTAAGGGGGACGCTGCTTTCTGTCCATGTGTTTAAAGAAGTGGCCAAGGGAGAGCGCGGGGCATGGGAGGACCTGGAAAGGTTTGGAGAATGAGCTGGACTCAGATAACGCATCCAGGGGTTGAGATGCTCTTCTGCAGCTGCCGCTGTTTACCCAGAACTGGACATTTTACAGCATGGGAATAATGACCTAGTGCCTAGCTCTTCTCGTCCATAGGTCTCAATGCACTTTACAAAGGAGGTCAGGATCCTTGTGCCCATTTCACGGATGGGGAAACTGAGGCACAGAGCGAGGCAGTGACTTGCCAAGCAGGCCAGTAGCAGAGCCAGGGATAAAACCCAGGTCTCCTGAGTCCCAACCCAGGTCTCTATCTGCTAGGACAACTGCTTCCTCCTAAGGGCCACATCTCAAGGGACTGGCCTTGTCTGTAGCCAAAGTCACAGTGGCTTAATTTAAACCACTTGAAAAACCAATTTAGTTAAACCAATGCAAGCCCCTGAGTGGATGCTCTTAATTCATTTTAAATCCGGTTTGTCAATTTAGCTGAATTGGATGAGGAACTGATGAACTTACTCACTACAAACCAGTTTCAAATCAGATTACGAGTGTCCCCACAGGGCGCTAGCACCCGTTTAACTGAACTGGTTGCAAATCCGTCCTTTCCTCGACCCGCTGCTGCGCTGAAGTCGGACGAGGCCTTAGACCCACATTTTCAGAAGTGGCCCCTGTCCTGGAACGGGGCAGGTGTTGGGTCCCAGTGGGAGGTGTTGGATTTTCAAGAGAGCTCAGCGCTCGGCAGCCCCTGTTGGGAAAACGGAGAAGTCTCCTCACTTCTTGAGAACAATGGAGACTCCCCTCCCTGCTTGCTGAAGACAACGGGGCTGGCTGAGGGTGGGACACTCTTGAAAACCTGGCCAGCAGCGCCTGCATTTCAGAGGTGCTGAACTCCAACAGCTTCCACCGACTGCAGAGAGACGGATGGCGGGAGGGAAGAGAACAGCCCCTCCCATCCCACCTGGCCGATCACCCCATCTCCTTCACAGGCAGGTTAGGATGGGGGGAGGGGGGTTGAGAGCCATTGAACCAAACTGTCAACCGTGTATATGATGGAAACCACTTCAAGCCGGGGGGTGCGGCAGCCCCCCAAGTTCCAGCACCTCTGGGTGGGGAAGAGAAAGAGAACAATCAAAAGGGCCACTCCTGGGAACGTGGGACTGGGCGTACTGCGAGGGGCGAGGTCATCAGCTGCGGTAACTCCGTGTAGCTCTGGGGAGAGGTGCTGTTTGGCACCAGCGGAGAATCTGGGCCCGTCTGATCAGTCATTTCATGCCGATAATTTAGGACACAGGCGGTGGGGGGAGGCATGCCGGCCAGGCACTCAGGCCTTCTCTCTTTCCCCGCAGGAACCAGATGTGGTGGCGTATCAGAGCTTACCAAGGGCTTTGAAGTGCAATGTGTGCCCCACTCAAACTCTGTAGCCGAACGGTCTCCGTTCCACCCATGAACCCGAATGGAAGAAGACACCTTCTCCAGCTCTGGAGCCTGCCTCGTGACGCTTCCCCACCCCACCCTGATGTTTCGGAACCTCGTGTGTGAAGCCCTCAGCAACTGTTTTGGGAAGGAGGAACCCGAGTGAAGGCGGAGGAGCGGACTCTGGGAGGGAACAGGACATGCAGCTTCAGCGCTGGCGCCTGCAAAAGCAAAGGGCCGTGCGGGCTAAGGCGGGCCGGGGGAGAACACAGCACGGCTCTCCCCCCCGTGAGAGGACGTTAGCCAACCGGATGGAGCCCGTCTCCATGGTTGGTGCACTGTCCTCCAGCAGGAGCAGCGTCCCCTCACCAACCGCAGAGCAGGATGGTGGCAAGAGGCAACGCGCCCCGGTGCAGAATGGCCCGCGCCAAGAAGGAAACACTCACGTCTGAGCCTGGCCCGCTAGCTGCATGACTGAAGAAGCAACGTTGGAAAATGGGCTCCCCGGGGATGGAGGCACCGTTCTGGCTGCGTGATGCGGCAGGGCCGTGGGCTGGGAGGGACTTGGATGCACCATGTATTTATTTATCTATTATTCCGTTTGATAATGCTAGCCCTGCAGGGTCGATGCACACGTGACTGAGACATCGGATCCGGGGGCCTGTTCTCTTTGTGATCGTTGGAGGAAGGGAAGTTTTCTGAAGTAGAAATAGGAGCAGATGGTGCTGTGGCTTGGGGGGAGGGGAACTATCGGCGGAGGAGAGGAAGATAGGAGTGTGTCTGATTTACAGTTGACTGACTGAGGGTACTGGGGATTCACTGATCGGTAGAAACTGGCTGAGTAAACGGCAGTCAGATTGCGGTTTGCCGCAGAACCGTCTGGATCCCGTTGGAGAAAGGCGGAAAGGCGCAGGGGCAAAGCTACACGTGGCTGGCAGAAAAGCAGCACAGAATATCACACTCGCAGCAGGCTCTTCCCAGGGCTAATCGGGTTGAGACCTGGGGGAGGTGTTGAGGAAGATCCAGGGAGCTGAGCGTGACTTGGCAGAAGCGAGATTAATGACCCGGTTAAAGAGTCGGGGCTAGATGCTGCCGCTGGGATCACTAGGATTGCTCGGAGCAAAGTGCCACTGAAAGTGAGTCAGGGTGGCAGAACCTGGCCGTGGGGAAGGCCCTGAAGCTCGGCCTGAGGGGCACGTGCTGCAGGGCGGAGCTGAGCCCCGTCAGGTGCAACCTCAAGAAGGAATCGGAGTCGGGAGTCTGGTTCCAGCCTTACCTGCCCCCCAGAGCAATAAGTTACTGCAGTCCCTGAAAGGGAGCATGTCCCCTCTTGCTTATAGGGGTAACGTCTAGGGAGGAGCGACCCGAGATCTGGAAGGTCTTACCCTCTTCCCCCTTATCCCCCTGCTTGGCCAAGGAAGAGAAGGACACAGTTCAGCAGCAGGGAATTACCGGGAAGGACAATGAGTGTGTCTCAGTTTGGCCCGAAGATGCTCACACGGTGGTGGTTCCCTGTAGAGGTGAATGGCAGAGGAGTGGGTGTTCATGAAGGTAGCTAGCCCCAAGGTGTTCTGTTCCTGGGAGCCTGGTCTTGCTGTTACTACATCAAAGGGCTAATTGCAATTAGACATCTGTGCCGAGTACCACCCCCCTGCTGTTTATAGCACTCACACCATGGAAACCGTCTCCCAGAGCTGCTAAGCAACCCTCAGACATGAAAGGACCCGGCAGACCAGCCCAAAAGGGTCCTGTATTCTGGGAAAGTTCCCCTTTAAGTTCAGAGAAGCTCTTCAGAGGGAAAATCATCAAAACCCCCAAAATCAAAAATGTCAGGGGCCGGGGGGAGGAAAAGAGAATTCACTGCCGGATTTGGTTGGGCAGCTGTGACCAGGATTGTTCCGCTCTCTAGCGACACATGCAAGAGGGGGAGAGGCGCTGGGCGGCACGCGCTGATCCCGGACCCACCTCCCACGCAGTAACTGGGAAAAGCTCTGGCGGGGGAAGGCAGCAGGGGTCTAGTGCTTGGAGGATCGCCACACTTCCTTCCTCCTGTCTCTCCTGTCTATTGACACTGGGGGGTTCGCAGGGGACTGACTGTCTCTGTGTCTAGCAGAACCTAGGCCCTCATCTCAGTGGGCGACTCCAGGCCTTCTTGTAATATCACAGAACGGAGCAGGGGCCTCTCCTGTGAAACCCAACGGTGGTGTGTATGTGTGGAGAAGTAGCCCCCTCCGCTGAAGTGTTTCCAAGCCTGCGTTTGTCCTGGCTTCAGTCCCCGGTTAGCTTAGCCTGTCCAGTAAAGCATCGGATGATTTGTGCTCTATTCATGCAAATATAAGGAAATGTATGCAACTTTACAACCAAGCGCTATGGGTTTTTTCTGTTGGTGGGAGCGGGCGATGGGCCTTTGCAGTAGGGTTTGGAGCTCTTCGGGCCTGTTCTCCTGAAGCAGCGAGCACCCGCACCTGCGGTGGATGGCGACAGATGCTGCTTTCGCACCTTTGGCCGGAGAGCAGTGGGGTGTTTGGATCGGGGGGCTGATCAGGGAGTGTCTCTTCACCCTATTATTTCCTGTGATGTGCGAACCAAAATGCTCCAGGATTCCTGCGCTGAGAAAAGAGACCTTGGTCTCTCTTGCTTTGTGCATCCCGCGCCAACCATGGGAAGCTCGGTCCTTATCTGCTTTCGCAGGGGGAGGGGAGGGGAGAAGCAGCAATGCCCAGACCCCCCAGTGACAGTCACAGCCAGCGCCATGCCAGTTTCAGAGTAGGAGCCGCCCGACGCCGTTCCCGTTCACCGATGGGTGACGTGTCGGGGACAGGCTCTCCGGAGCTTGCCTTCTGTATTTGGTAACTTTCCTCATTGCCAATCTGGGCTTGTGTGTAGAGTCTCCCCGTGGTGATTTCCCCTTTCAGGTCCCAGTCCCAATGGCCCCTGCTCCTGACCGTTCCCGCCCCCTCCCTCCTGTATGCGACGCTAGCACTGCCTAGGCTCGCCTGCCCAACCAACCCTTTGCCAGTCCTCTCGCTCCCAGGGGGTGGGATGTCTCTCGCTCTCCTGTTTGGTGTGGGGGTTTGTGCCTCCTGAGGTGACCCCCTCTGTCTTTTGAGAACATGGAGCACCCCCTGAAATCCTGACTGGGATCCTGCTCCCCACCCCCGGGGTGCCCCAGGGACATGACCCAATGGCAGGTTTGAAATCCCCTCAGTTGGGTCCCAACATGGTCCCCCAGTGGCTACAAGGGAAGTTTACTCCTAGGCCTCACCTGGCAGCACCAGGTGGCCATGCTGTGGGACCCTTCTGGGTGCTGTGCCATGGGTCACTGTGGGCGTCGGCGCGTTGAACCCGCCCTGCCCAACGTCTCGGTGAGAGAGGCAGCTCCCAGGCCACTCTCTGCTCCATCCTAGCTCGGCTGGTTTCAGCACCTGCCACCCACTGCTCTCCCCTCCTCGCCTCCCAGCACCCTCCCGGGGACAAGACTGTAGCCTAGCACAGGGACTGATGGGCTGGAGAACCCATGAGGGGTCGTCTGCTGCAGCCCGGCTGAGGACACAGCCGCTGTGAGGAGAACGCCGAGCGAAGCGGGCAGAGGCTACAACACAGATGCCAAAGACCTGAGGCCGCTACCCACAGGTGAGCAGGTCGGGGTCCCACCATCAACTAGCCACAGGAAACCAGGGCAAGTGACAGCAGTGCCCACTGCAGGGGGACGCAGCCAGGTCATGAGAGGGAGCTGTGGAGTCGCTGCAAACAGCTGGCACACCCGAACTGCAGGGCCCCGGGCAGGACCAGGAGGGGATAAAAGAGCCTCAGGCAACAGCAAGTTGAGGCTTGAAAGGAGGCGAAGGTTTCTCACCATCAGAGGAGTGAGGTTCTGGAACAGCCTCCCAAGGGGAGCCGTGGGGGCAAAAAACCTCACTGGCTTCAAGACTGAGTTTGAGACGTTTATGAAGGGGATGGGACGATGGGTACGTAGCAGCAAATATCTCCAATGGCTGGAGATGGGACACTGGACAGGGAGGGCTCGGAGTTACTACAGAGAATTCTTTCCCAGGGGTCTCGCTGGTGGGGCTCGCCTACCTGTCTAACTGAAAAAAGAACAGGAGGACTTGTGGTGCCTTAGAGACTAACACATTTATTTGGGCATAAGCTTTCGTGGGCTAAAACCCACTTCATCAGATGCATGCAGTGGAAAATACAGTAGGAAGATAGATATACACAGAGAACATGAAAAATGGGGGTTGCTTTACCAATTCTAACAAGACAATTCAATTAAGATGGGCTATTAGCAGCAGCAGGAAAAATCACTTTTGTCGTGGTAATCAGGGTGGCCCATTTCAAACAGTTGACAAGAAGGTCTGAGTAACAGTGGGGGGGGGGGAAATTAGTATGGGGAAATAGTTTTTAGTTTGTGTAATGACCCATCCACTCCCAGTCTTTTTTCAGGCTTAATTTGATGGTGTCCAGTTTTCAAATTAAATCAAATTAGGCAAATTTTCACTTTCACTGGGCTGTGGCAGGGGGTTGGGGTATGGGAGGGGGTGAGGGCTCTGGGGTGGGGCTGGGGATGAGGGATTCAGGGTATGGGAGGGGACTCTGGGCTGGGGCAGGGGCTTGGGGTGCAGGAGGGGGCTCTGGATTTGGAGGGGGACTCAGGGCTGGGGCAGGGGTTTGGGGCATGGGCTTACCTCTGCGGATCCCAGTCAGCGGTGCAGTGAGAGGGAGCTAAGTTTAGTTTTACACAAAGTCCTCATGTGATTACCCAGCACACGGTACATGAACCAGTAATGGCCTTTTGGAGATTAAAGTTCTAATTAGGGAAAAAACTTTTCCCATCAAAAACAGATTTTGCTGGAAAACTGGGATTTTGATTAAATCACTTTTTTATTCAGGAAAAGTGGCTGCTTTGTGCAGAAGACTTTGATTTGTCATCGAAAAAATTAATATCCCAAAAACAAAATTATTTGGATTTGGCAACGTTACCATAGTGATTCATGGGAATTGTAGTTCGGTTGCCTCCTGTCTACATTCTCTATGGGTGAGGCTTTCTGATCTGCCTACATCTCCCACAATGCACCATGGCCGGGGACTCCCCTGATGAAGGAGGGATTCATGGTGCATAAAGGGATTTGTAGTCTGACCAGGGAGCCTGGAATTTAAGGCATCCAAACTACAACTCCCATCAGGCAAAGCAGCAGCATTTCCAATCTGAAATATTTCGGGGTTTGGCCAAAACTGATTAGTTTCACCTTTCTAATGAAAATTGAAGTTTTGCACAGGGGAAAAAATGATTTTTTTGATCAGCTTCCCTTCCAAGTTCTATTGCCTGTGTCCCCTGCGTAGTTAACCAGTCATTATTGTGTCTTTGTGTTTGCATTTGCATGAGACCTGCAAATTCACTGCAGCCTTCCTCAACCCCCTTCATTTCCCCCCCTTCTAGATTTTCCACTTTGTCACCTAAAGCTGACTAAAAAGCTCCTTTAGAAGCACTAGGGGGCGCTTTCCCCATTTCAGTCCCATCTAGGCCAGACTGCAAGAGGCCGGTCCTGTGGCCAAGTCATTGGCCTGGAACGTGGGAGATCTGAGTTTTGTCACCTTGGGTACGTGACTTCATCTCAACTCCCACCTGAGCTAGGTGGGTGGTAGGTGAGACACTGGCAAAGTGTCATGTTTCCCCCAGCTACGGGTGGCCCATGGAGCACAGCTACCGGCTTACAGACTTAGACCATGTCTTCACTGCCCAAAAAAGGAGTGATTTGCCGTTTCCCCCACACACACACGAACACACACCATGGATTTAGCTACTGTGCTATAAAACGCTAATGGGGACAACGCTACGGAGTGAGGTGAGATCACACGTGGGCAGCAGTGTTGACCTCACCTAGCTACAGTGTGGTAAAAGTGACAGAAACTGGTCTCCACTCGAATTTTACTGTGAATTAGCTAACCCATGTTAGGTAGGGTGTGTGTGTCAGTGATGACCTACTCGTACACATCTCTTATCTAGCACGTCTCATCAGTAGATCTCAAAGCACTTTACCAAGGAGGTCAGTATCCCAAGACCTTTAGCTCAAGACATGGAGGTCTTCCCTTGAAGATCTCAAGTTCAAACCTCGCTAATGCCAAGAGAGTTGCATGTAGAAAGGAGACAACGGGGTCGCTGTCTGATGGGGATAATTAATCTGCGTGTGAGAGGCGCTCTAACGCTAGGGTGATAGGAGCCATGGCTGTACAATATTTCTGGTAGCTAGCAGAAACCTACTGCCAATCAATGTGGCTGCCCGCGTCTCTGTGGAAAGCAAACGCAGGCAAAGCCACCTTCGTGACGAGTCAGGCTGCCTTTCTGATTCACCTGGCCCGAAGAGAAAAGATTAAAATCGAGTCAACTAAGGCGACGTTTACATTGAGTAGAAATGTGCAGATGTCGATGCTGAAATACCCCAGTGCTCATTTCTGTCCCGTCTGCGTGAGACGGGTGATCACTTTACACAAGACAGGGTGCAATAGTGGGGCTCATTAGTGATGAGGTCCAATTCTGAACTGCTTGGTGGCTGACACTCTGATCTGCACGCTTGGTTAACTACTTGCGAGCCATTTGATTTCTTTATGCATATTCCCAGACCACCCCCAGTGTTTGTCTAATGGGTGAGAATGGCAGGGTGTGTCCTATGTGCTGCACTTCCCCCTGTATTCGCAGCTTAGATTGCACTTTCAGCTACAGGCAAAGATGAAGACATGGAGGTGAGACGCCCCTCTGTCCCCTTACTGCTCCTGATGCTGATCAGTTTCTTGGCAGGTAAGTGACTAATCACTGGCTTAAAATCTACCAGCACAGGGGAAAGACTCACCTGTGGGCAGGGAAGCAGGAGTTTCTCTTCAGTAGCAAATGCTGGAGATTCAAGGTTCATTAACCATATGGTTGCAGGGAGTAACTAGATTCTTTAGCAAATTATCCTCTGTGCATGCACTCAGAGCAGCTACTCTCTATATGTGCAATAGTTTAGAATCAACAGGGGGGAATTGAATGGTCAGTGAATGTTAGCTGATTATTATCAGAATAATTATTTGGTAAATAATATCTGGCGACTCACTAAACCTATTTAAAATGCTCACTAGTTTGTAACTCTTTTATCACCAAATGAAGTTTAGTTCTAGGGATCTAGAAAACAGGGCAAGTGGCATGAAACATTGGAGAGGGAAGTTGGAATCTTATCAATCAAAAAATCTTCTGACAATTGTCAAACAAAAGTAACCGAAGACCTTGGAAAACCTTGATTTCTGTGTACTGTTCGTTTCTTGACTGGCTGTGAGGATGAAAGAGGGTTGATCTGGGCTGCGTTTTTATGCCTGTAACCCATTTGGATTTTCCTGTGGATTTATTCAATTCGCTTATTTGTTTGCATTAATGTGCTCAAAAGCTCTAGGTACTTTAGGTTTTGGATGCTGTTGTATAGCTAGAGAGATTTACAATACAAGCTAAGCCAGAAGGTTCATATCAGTGTTTTATTTATTCTTTATTCTGCTCCACTGCTGCCCTTTAAAAAAAAAGAATTTTCCGTAGAATGTCAGAAAATGGGGATGTTTGGAAAGTGCTAGAGAAACAAAAAGTTTAATGGATTTGGGAGTTACAAATGTATAGACTGCTAGAGAATGCCTGTCTGCCTCTGTCTAAGCACCTCTCGTGCTATTCGTACGCCATTCTATGCATCCGAAGAAGTGGGCTGTAGTCCACGAAAGCTTATGCTCTAATAAATTTGTTAGTCTCTAAGGTGCCACAAGTACTCCTGTTCTTCTTTTTACCTAGATTTTGATGTCTTTTGTCTTAAAACTGCTCCTAGGACAATTAAACCAAGCCCTGGGGCATCCAGATGTGTGTGGAACCGATTGGAAGGGAAACCTACAGAATAAATCATAAGGGCTTTAAATTATACTCTCACATTTTCTGAATATATTTTTGGATTAATGTTACTTGCTGGGCTTGTAATTTGGTCATAGAATTGTTTGAGAAGGAAAGAAATTTTAACTGCTGTTTTCTTCATTTCTTCATTTGATAAAAGCTATTTTACCCCTGAGATTGGCAAATGTCCTGATTGCAGGTTCTAAGCTAACAGGGTCTGGTCTTTCTGCCCATGCCATGTTGCTAAATGGGACGGGGGTTCCTGCTCCATGGGAAGAGGAGACTAAAGATGGAAAAGTTTATCTGGTCTGCTAGATTATGGAGTGATAGGACTCCCTAGTTAAGGTTTCAGCTGAGTTTCCATTATAGACGCTGTCTTTTCTTTGTCATCCATCCAATTTCCATGAGGAAATTATAGCAAGAATAAAAAATGGTCAAAAAACTATATTCAGAAAACTGTGACCATATCATTTCACACCCCCTGAAATGCAGAAAAAGTCTCTCGGTCTCACACCGGGTGAGTTAGCTCTGGGATTGAGGTAGAATTTTTCTTCTACATTGAAAGCAAATTGGACAAGCAGATCTTAAATGAGGACACCCTAATAACAGAGCTGGGATTTAAAAAAACCCCAACAATTTCTAACTCGTATTTGACACTGTGTAGTACGAAAGGAGAAAGAGAGAGAAATAGATCTTCATTTGCTGGACTCCCCTGGCTGAGATCTGGCGTCGGACACCCCGGGATTAGCTGGCGCCAGTCTAATTTACATAATTATTTCAATCGCTATCTTATAAGATTGCTACTTGGGCCCAGCACAAGTGAGCTTTGTCTAGCAGGTGATGTCACTGCTGGAGAACTGCTCTTTCATGAAAAGAAAGTAAAGTTTGGGTCACACGGGGGGATTTGTACTGACTCCAGCCGGCCCACTGCCCTGAATCCCTCCCAGATCGCCGGGGTGTCTGCAAACTGGCAAACCCTGCCCGTAGGCTGGGCAAACCGCCCTATCCCATTTACACCAATGCCGTTTACCCCAGTTCCAAGCAGGGTTAATGCTACCAGTGCAAGTACTGGCTTTGCCTGCCTTTGCAATGATGCATCTATGCCAGGGGTGGGAGGAGGGGTGATCCCTGACCTACAAAAGCCGCTGGTGTAGACACAGTTTTACCAGTGTATCTGGTTTGGTTCAGGAATGGTGGAATAAGCGATCCCGGCAAAAGCGCAGCTTTGCTGCTATCAGCCGTGTCCGCACTAGGAGCGCATTGCCGGTATTGTGCACTAACCAGGATCGCGTGTAGACGTGGCCTCTGTCTCTAGCCCTGTTCCTTGCAGACGTAAAGCTCGTTGTGTAACCCGAGGGAGAGGGAGACATGTCTATAGGGAAAGGATCATGTATCCACCCAAATGCTTGGCTGGCTCACACGCTTCTTCCTCTTTAATATGCTGCCCATCACCACGGCCTCCAGCCAGGTTCTAGAGCTTCTGTAAGATCATTGGTTGTCCCGGTTAGCAGTGTGCCGGAGCACACTGTTACCCCAGAGCCTCTCATTTTGTATCGAGGGGGACCCAGTTAGACACAGTGGGATGTGGAATTCGAATGCCCCAGAGTTCAGGATTCTTGGCTCTGGGGTTCGGTTGGGCCCATCTATAATTTTGTCTGCAAAAATACAGACTGATCGGTGGGCCCTTGAAATTCCATCCTGTCTTGAGGGACGGCAGCTGTCCAAACCCTTGGGTAACAGCAGCTGTTCGGGTCAGCGCTTGTGTTCTCCCCAGGGCCTGTTGATCAGCTGTAGAAACGTTCTCGTTTAATGAATGTAATGGCTCCCTAGAAACCCCCTACTAATGAACCGTTAATTAATGACTTGTTGTTAAGAATCAGATCTACATCTGGCCCAAGCCAAGAGCTGTGTGTTCACTTGCTCACACACAAGGAAGGGGCTCTGATCTGGTTCTGATCCAGTTTGTCCCAAGGGAGGCCCCAGCTGTGAAATCTGATCGGAACTTCTGAGAATTGGAGGAAGTTCGGGTCAATGGTTCTGGATTGGTCCCATTTCTAAATAAAAGGTAGATAGTAACGCGGCATGTGTGTAACGCAGCCATGCCCATGGGGCGGACGGGACTCTGGTCATTGCATCACCACTAACTCTTCAAACCCTTAAAACCAGGGCTTAGTTTGTAATGGAAGAGGTGCCGGAGCTCAAGCAATTTTTGTACTTTCATAACTGTTGCAGCAAGGCCAGCAGTGCCGGCGCTCTGAACTGCCAGGCCCAGAGGTGCCGGCGCTCTGAACTGCCAGGCCCAGAGGTGCCGGGTCTCAGCCTTGGCAAGCCCTGGCACAAATGAAGCACTGCTTAAAATCCTAGAGCCTGATTCTCATTTGCACTCCGGGTACGTCTACACAGCAAAAAAGGACCCAAGGGAGCGAGTCTCAGAGCCTGGGTCCACTGACTCAGGCTCTTGGGCTAGAAAAGCAGCAGAGATGTTTGGGGTCGGGCTGGAGCCTGTGAGGGGGGAGGGTCTCCGAGCCCTGGCTCCAGCCTGATCCCGAATGTTTACACAGCTATTTTGAGCCCTGCAGTGCCAGCCCAAGTCAGTTGTTCCAGGCTCTGAGACTTGCTGCTGCCGGGTTTTGTTTGCTGTGTAGACGTGCCCCGGGGGTATGCCTGCACTGGTGCTGGAGGTGCGGGTAGATGTACCCCCACTAGCCGTGATCAAGCTGGTGCACTGACAACAGCCGGGAAGCCATAGCTGCCTGGGCGCGGCCCATGTGGGATCCCGTCTGAAATCGGAGCTACGAACGCTGTTAGCTGGATCTGAGCTCACACAGGTACGGCTGCCTGAACTGGACGCCTACAGCTCCAGTGTAGACGCACCCGAGGCCCTTTACTCCGCTCCGGCAGCGTCACGAGACATTCAAATTAGTGTCAATTCTATTTGTGCCAATTTGAAGGCCCCTTTCCCCAGCTAGGGCAGGGTCCAGTTGCTTCAGTATACGCGTGTGTCTCCACTGCACAGAGAGATGTGCAGGGCCAGCCCCAGACCGAACGGCGCCCCAGGCCAGGAGCGTCTTCCGCGCCCCCCCTCCATGTGTTAAACTTCTGAATGCCTTGTTTTGTCCGGCATTTGTAACCCATTTCATGACTTTGCACAATTTGCATGCACGATTTATCCCTGTCGTATAGGATGATACATTTGCAAGCTATATAAATCGATATTTATTCATGCCGTATATAAGCCAATCCAAAATTCATTTCCTCTAAGCTTAGAGAAACAGCTTCATTTTAAGACTAACTGAAACGTCCGAACATGACAAATGAATCCACCTACAGAACCCGAAACATTTTACTTCAACCGTTCTATTTTCCCCTTTTGTCGCTAACAACAAAACCAGCCCCCCGAGCCCAGTGCCCCCAAACCCGGTACTCAAGGGGGTCGTCTGGGTCGCCTGCCCGTAAATCCGGCCCTGAAGGTGTGTAGTGAACTCAGCTGAGCGAGCGCCAGTTAGAATAGCAGTGAACACACACGTGGCAATTCTGCTTTTCTCTGGGGTGCGAGCAGCACGGCGGCCTGGAGTGAAAAGCCGAGCGGCTCTGCCTGCGTGGCTATGGGAAGTCGAGGTACGAACTCATCCAGCTATCTAGAGCTATATCTGTACAGGTGGATAGATATTCGGCAGTGAACGCCCTGCCCTCTAGGAGAATCCCGCCCTGGCCCTTTTCCACACAGCTAAACGACTATTTCGGAGAGAGGGAAGCATGTTTGCAGATCCCAAGCAGTAAATCTAGGCATCTCACGTGAGGACACGCGTGTCGCATGTGCTTCTATTACATACTGTGTGGTTTGTTTGGTCGTGCATTTGGCTAGCCATTTCAGCTTGTGCTTTGCAAACCAGATCGGCCTCGGTCGTAGATCAAGATCAGTTTCCAGGGGGGGCAAGATTCAAATAGCCGAGTTGAGGCTGAGAAGAAATTACCAGTGGCCAGTAAGGGTGAGAAAAGCACAACCCAACCCCCACAAACCCCCCTCTCCTGCCTCTGAGCGCGGAAATGTCTCTGCAATACAGGAAACAAGCAGTTTGTAATTTTGGCCACTGGAAGAGTTAATGCAGAATAAACTCTGTGATGTGGTCACTTGATCTGCCTTTCAATACGCAATCGCATCTGTCGCGTCTCCCTCAAAGGGCAGCATGGCAGACGAAGAACGCGGGCTCAGATGAGACTGAAATTCACGAAGACCTGACTTTTCATGCGGCCGGTTTCATGCTAGCGCTCTTTATAAAATACGGGCCAAATCCTGCAGTTCTTACTCAGGCAAAACTCCCCTTAAGAGTCAAGTTAATGGCAGCTGTGCCTGCGTAAGGGTGAGGTGATTTGGGCCTGTAGGTAGAAGTTGGTCCTTCCTGGGAGGAAGGAGAGGTGTGTGGAGAAGGCTCTAGACTCAAGACCTACAGGACTGGATTTTTCACAAGAGCTCTGCTCCCAACATACAGAGCTGTTCTGAAAATCTGCCCCCTAACCTCCTCACCGCAGGCTCCACATTCTTTGGGACAGGGACTGTCTGTCACTACATACAGTGCCTAGCATGACAGAGCCCTGATCTCAACTGGGGCTGCTAGGTGCTGCTGAAATAGAAATAATAATAAGGAATAATGCGACCGCTTCTGAGGTGGAGCGGGGTAGCTGTTCAACAGCGCACAGCAACACAGCAGTAGTTTAGGGGAGGAAGTCGGTGAAGAAGGAGCCTTCTTCCCGTTGAAATTGCAGTAGTTAATTAGGGAGACGATGGAAGGACAACACAAAGAACAAATGTGTGTAGCAAGATAATACGCCCACAGCCTTTTACACTGGGGGTGAGATGAGGTGTATTTAACACCAGCAGAATTACCTTAGATATCAAATTATAAGACAGATCAAAATGACACTACAGACTACAAGTGAAAAGCGTGGTTATTTTATTGGTTACCTACCATTCGTGGGATGGCTGCACTAGATAAAACCTGTGTTGGTGTATAAGAAATATAGGTTCTGTTGCAGAGAACAAACTATTCCTGATTCTCAAATACAATTTAAAAACCTGGGGAGAGCCTAAGTTATATTTAAGGACGAATGTGAAATTGTGTGGGTGGGTGTGAATGAAATGTTCTCACCACTCGCAGCCTGTCTGTGCCTTATCTGAAAGAAATACCCGGTGAAGGGATCGACTATCCTGTTAACTCCTTCGTTCTTGTCCTCCACGGGCCCGTCCACCCTGTGTTTTATTCCAAAGCGTTAGAAAAGGAAGTGACAGTTTGAGCTGTTCATATTCAGCAGCGTCCTGATAAAATATCACAATCCTTTTTGGTGGAGGATTGGTTGGTTTTGGTTGTTTTTGCATTTTTTTAGGCATCGTAATTAGCCAAGCACCGACACCGCACCGCCCGGTGAATGGGATTCTGGGAGGATCGGTCGTGCTGTCTGTGGATCTATCGCCAGGGAAAAATGTGAACAAAATCGAATGGAGCTTTCATGCTGGGTCAGGTGTGACGATTCAGCTGGCTGAGATCAATGGGGGGAAGTTTGAGCGAACCGATCCCAACGACAGATTTCAGCAGAGACTAGAAAGGTACAACGAGACCTCGCTGAGGATCAAGGCTCTGGAGCTGGGCGATAGTGGAGTTTATGAGGCCCGGATTAGGATAGTACCAGCAACTATGGAGGAACTGGCCTTTCTCCTTGCGGTCTATGGTAAGTGACGACAAATCGATTTCTTAGCTGGAACCCAGTTTCCAGAAATACAAGGGTAGTGGTTGAAGCTCTGATTTTTGGGCACGTAGGTGAAATTCACCCCATGCAGAGGGACCAGCGCAAGGTCTCTGCACCATTTACTCCTTCCAAATAGGGCTTAAGAGGAACCACAGGATCTGTCCATGTGCAGCAGCCTCACTAAAATATCCCCTCCATACCCCTCACAACCCAGTCCTGTCTCCTCTGCACCACAAGAGGTGCCACGGGTTCAAGGTCACGTCAGGATGGCCGTTCAGCTGGGCTGTTCTCACATTTCAGTCCAGCATGGATGAATTCTCGTGAGATAAGACGTTCAGAGAGATTTCTGCCATTTTAGGCCAAAATCTCATGGGACTGACTGTTCCTGATGGATTTTGATTGTGTCTGAATCAGCATTGGGAAATCGGCCCCTTTTCCTTACAGGGTCCAACCTAGAACCAAAATCTCAAGGATGAATCCAGCGATTCACACTGAGTCTCTGAAACCCAAAGGGGTTCAGACGCCAGGGTCAGGTTTCAGCCCATCTCCATTGAACTCCTCCGTAATCTTCCTGTATGTTTCTAATGCAAATAAGCTTATCAGTTTGCATAAAACCCCATTTAGAAAAACAGAACAGCTGCCACCTGTGAAACGAGACAAATTATGGCAATAAAACCTTAGTGCAGTGAGGAAAAGGGGAAAAGAAAAGTCTATTTACCTAGGGATCATCTCTCTATTTATCCATCATTAACTCAGCCAGAGGTGAGGGGTCTGTGGTGGGAGAGGGTGGGTGAGGTTCTGTGGCCTGCGATGGGCAGGAGGACGCACTAGAGGATCATGATAAACTCCAAGGTCAGAAGGGACCATGTGCAGGGGCTTGACTATCCATCGCTTTGTCTCTGTATCTATCGTTACTCTATGATCCTCCCTATTCAGCCACCCATCCTGAGCTTACGCCCAGGTCATCTGAGCCGCTGCCCTTGGTGTGGGGCAGTATTCTGGGAGCAGAGCCCTGCCTGGCCTTGGCAGCTGGGAGAGCGGCTGGGGGGAGATCTGGGTTATGAATCTGACCCCGATTGCCTGCGTTATCCGCAATCACCCTTCCCCTCCATCCTGGCCAAACGCCCAGCACTCACGGGGCCCCGAGCTGGGCTGTCCACACCCCACCAGGACAATTAGACCCGTTAGTCTGGGACACACGTACGTGGCTTCTGGGACGACTCAGCTCCCCTCCCTTCTCCACTGACCCCTCGGCCAAGTGATCCCCCGGGGACTCCATCGCTTTGGGGCTGGTCAGACTCTGCCTTCCCCGGGCCCACGGGAGCTTGCTGGGCTCCTGCCCGTGGAGCAACGGGGAGCTAGAGCTGGTGTCGATTCCATTCCCCCCAGTGGAGGGGACGTTAACCAAGCTGGCACAGAGCGGGTGCCAGGGCCGCAGAGAGAGAAATTCTCCCGGGGGAAGGTTGCAGCAATGAAAGGTGCATCAGGCTGTTACCCACTCCAGCGTGGGGATCGTGGGAGGCCAGTAGCCCCCGGTACAGGGCATCATGCCAGGGAGAGCCATAGCCGGGCAGGCAGAGGAAGCCTGGATGCAGCCTCTCGTGGCGGGGGTCTCGTGGGGCCGCTGGTGGGGCTTACAGCTGCCGCCACTGGGGGGAGTCGCTGGGGGCAGAGGATGATGGCAGCTCTGCCTGCCCTCCTGCTCGGGGAGTATCCAGCTCTGATGAGCACAGTCTGCCCGGCTGGGGTGACTCGAGCGCTGCAGGTTCATCCTGCTATTGCTTGGACACGGCGGGTGACTTGCCAGCTGGCACTCGGGCAGCTCCGTCACCTGCAGGGCCTGCCTTCACGTAGGCAGGGAAAAGCAGGTGCAGAACGGGGACTGACTGGCTGGGCGGCAGAACTGCTGCGCTGGGGTTAGGGTGGGTCACAAAGTGAATATGGGTCAGCCGTGTGATGCGGTTGTGAAAAGGGCCGATATCCCTCGGGGGTGTCTGAACAGGAGCGGCGTAGGTCAGACCCGGGAGGTCACTGTCCCTCCACACTGTAGGAAAGATGCGGATCAATTGGAGAGAGTCCAGAGGAGAGCAACTAAAATGACACAAGGTTCAGGAAACCCGACCTGTGAGGAAAGGTTATGAATACTGGGCATGTCTAGTCTTGGGAAAGGAAGACTGGGGTGTGGGGGAACCCGACAGTCTTCAAACATGTGAAGGGCTGCGATAAAGAGGCCGGGATCGGTTGTTCTCCGTGTCCACTGGAGGTAGGAGACGAATAAGGGGCTCCATCTGGCCTGGTCTAGGCTGACTTGGCCCTGCCTCAGCGCCGGGGATGGGACTAGACGACCTCCTGAGGGCCCTTCCAGCCCGGCATTGCTGGGATTCTGGGATAAAGTTTTTTTTTTGTGATTTCAACACAGAGCCGGTGCCAACGCCAGAGATAAAGAGTCACTTGCTCTCCAGCACGGCAGCTGGGTGCAATGTCACTCTGCAGTGTCAGGTGTCTGGCAGGGAAGAGGTTAACGTCTCCTGGAGTAGAGGGAACCCACCCCGAGACCTGGGCGATCCCAAGCGGTACCAGCTCAGCCCGGACGGCAGGACCTTCCATCTGTCTCTGCAGCCCAACCTCATGAACTCCACCTTCACCTGCACGGCCAGCAACCCCATGGACCAGCAGAGCATCTCTCTTGACCTGCAGAGCATCTGCCAAAGCAGAGGTGAGGGATTTACAGCCCCTCCCAACCTTGCCTTTTATTACTTAATATAGGGTCGCCCCTCTGCCGAGCCGCAGCAGAATTCGGGGTCTGGCAGGACAGCTGAGCCGCTTAGTGCAGGAGGAATCAATGAGGCGGAGCCTGGGTATTTTCCAGTGTCATTTCTTTGTTTAAAGACTGCACACGAATCCTGTTTCCTCCAACAGAGACGGTCACAACAATCAGGTATCAGGGGGTAGCCGTGTTAGTCTGTATCTACAAAAACAACAAGGAGTCTGGTGGCACCTTAAAGACTAACAGATTTATTTGGGCATAAGCTTTCATGGGTAAAAACCTCACTTCTTTGGATGGAGTGAAAGTTACAGATGCAGGCATTATATACTGACACATGGAGAGCAGGGAGTTACTTCGCAAGTGGAGAACCAGTGCACGCAGCCAATCCTCTTGCAGAAACCTCAGCTAAGGTCTGGTGCCCTGGCACTTAGCGGGTGTCTACATTGCAGCTAGAAACCCACAGCTGGCCCGTGCCAGCTGACTCAGATGCCCGGGGTGCGGGCCAGGGGGCTGTTTTATTGCCATAGAGACAGTCTGTCTCGGGCTGTGGGACTCTCCCACCTCGCAGGGTCCTAGGGCCCAAGCCTGGATGTCTATGCTGCAGTTAGACAGTCCCATAGCCCGAGCCTGCGAGCTGAGTCAGCTGGCTTGGGCCAGCCGCGGGTTTTGAATTGTGGTGTAGACGTACGCTAAAAAGTCTGAGTTTTAGGTCACGGGTCAGGAAGTCAGCCTGTGTGATCCGATTGGTCCGTTCTGGCCTTAAAACGTACGGCTCTAGGGTGTATTCAGATTGCCAGCGCTTTAGGGCAAGGACCTTGGTGTCTTATTTACAAAGCACCTGGCCATATGGTCTGGATCCAAAGTCCACTGGAGCCAGTAGAAAGGGTACCACAGGCGTGGGATCAAGTGCTAGACAACGAGCCGTCGATCCTTCTTCCCACGTGCAGCCAGCCCGGCTCCAGTGTGGTGTTCTGGGGACGCTGCCTTGTCCTGTGTTTTCCTGGTCGGCGTCGAGCTGGGCAACGTGTCATGTATCTCTGACCTGTCGCCACAGACACAGCTACAGACACAGCCATGTGGATGGGGCCTCTTTGCGTTGGTCTGATCATCATCACAGCAGCCTGTGTCGGGATGTGGCTATGGAAGAAAAGGAGGAAAAAGCCAGTCGGCCAAGGTAGGTAACTTCCTTCTTATAGAAACGCTAATGACCCCACTCAGCTGATGGGTCACAAATAAAGAATTGCTGATTATTAACTAATTCATGGGTAATTCCGCCAGCCACTTTCCCCTCCCACACTTTCCTGTATTTTATGGTTACACTGTTTGTTCTCTTCTCTTTAATGTTATACAGTAAAGGTCCAATCTGGCACATGGAACATACAAGTAAAGTGTGGGTTGCCTCCTTCTCTAATGGATGGTTGATAAAAGCCTTCTACTGTTACCAGCTACTGGAGTGACTCCTTTAGCTCAAGTGGGAGGCTATTGTGTTTCGGAGGTGAAAGCCGTAGGTTCAAAACTGCCGAACAATCCATGATAGGGGGTCAACATACGAATGTTTATTGCTCGGTGTAATGCTGACTGGTGAGAGGAGTCGTACCACAGCCAATGGGGCTACTAAAGGGTTACAGCTGGTAGTCACGGCTGGCTTTGTGTTCACATTTCCGTTCAAGATGTGTTTAAACTAATAACACTTTGTAGCATGCGGTTCCCGGAGCGTTTTGCATGTGTAACCCACAGGGGGGAGTGTGGTACCGGGCCCTCTCTCTTGTGGCTCCTCCTGGAGAACTTTAGCTCAAGCTAATACTAGAAGCGGGGACTGGACGACAGGGGCTGGATCCCGCAACAGTTCTCCCGTTTTGTTCATTCCCTCAAGCGTCTGGCACCGGCCACTGTCAAAGACAGGAGGCTGCGTAGCTGGGCCATTGGTCTGACTCAGTACGGCCGCTCTGATGAACCTGTAGCCGCTCTGGCGTTTAGCTCTGGAGGTCCCCGGTTCGATCCCCAGCTGCCACGCAACCGTCCGTTGTATACATTGCTGCAGCAGTGCCTGTGAGACGGGCCACAATCAGTATCCTCCTTCGCAGAGGGGAAAACTCCCCCATGCAGCTGGCCTGGGTCCGGCACACCCAAGACTGGGCAGGATCCTGGGGGGAGGGGACAGACACAAAGAGGCAAGCGCTGATCTCAGCTACGCTGGGGCAGATCTGCAGTAATTGCACTGAAAGGGTCAATTCATCAGCGTCGCTGGACTGACTTCAGAGTCAGGCCCGTGTAAGTGAGAGCAGACTCTGGGATAGCGCATTCGACTGGGATTCAGGAGACCTGTGGTTCTGTTCCCGGACCTGCTGGGTGACCTCGTGCAAGTCACTGCCCTCCTCTGTGCCTCAGTTTCCCCATCTGTAAAAGAGGATAATTTATTATCTGGCCCTCAGTGGGGATTATTAGGGCTGGGACGTGGTCACCGCATCCCCAGACCCGGCAGGGTCCCCCACAGCCTCTCAATGTAGGATAATGATCTGTCTCACGTTCTCCCCTAAGCTGCTGTCCCCACGGTCCCGGAGGAGGAGGAATGTCTTTCAGAGCCCCACTATGCTGAGATCAAGAGGAGGAGTCCTCCGGAGGGGGACGACCAGGTGAGTTCCCGTAGGGCGAGTTATCCCGCAGCCTTCAGTTCTCCCTTAGGGCCCCGGCACCTCTAGTGGAAGGCAAAGCCAGGGCCGGGCTTAATGACCGAACAGCTTGTGGACTTGCATCACACTGGCCCCAGAGCACACCACAGCAGCACATGTTCTCCTGGTCGCGGGGTGACCCGGCCAGCCCACCTGGGCTATCTGCAGCACCCCTGACTCTGAGCACCTCCGCGCTGGCCTTCAGGCCTTTGTACTTTGCTTGCAATTTTTGTTTCAAATAAGGTGGAACCTTGGTAACCACAGGAAATTGCACTGATGGGGCTGTGACCCTGCACGATATTAATCAGCATTGTTTGCTGGAGAGTGACTGGTTCGGAAGCAGCATCCTGAGCGGCTGCGAGATAATATCGGAGTTGCCAGCTGTTGTTTCCCTACAGAGATAGCAGCTTCTGGTAAATGTGCTCCCATGACTCACACCAGGAAGGGTGTCAGTCTCGCTCCTGTCTCCAGTCTGTTATTTATGTATCCTTGGATTTGAGTAACTCCCTTCTGCCTCCCAAACTCTCCCTGATGTTTCGGAGATCGGGGTTTCTTCTTCACTTCCTGTCCTAAACTACTGAGCAGTTTTGCTGTGTGGTTGTTAAACCTCTGCCACACCCCACCCTAGAGCTGGCTGCATTTCAGAGCTGAGCCAGCAATCTCTGTACTGTGTTGCTGTGTGATGCGAAACAGCTGCTACCCCTCCACCCCAGGGGTGGCTGCATTTCAGTGGTGGGCAAAATTGGAATTTCTACATAATCTAGAATTTTTACGTAGGGAAAAGTCCCACTGACAGCAATAGGAGTTGCAGTGAGTGAGGACCGAGCAACCTCTGAGTAAAGATCTAGCCCAGTATGACTGGGGGTATTTCCCGTTGCCCATGATTCCCCTTAGACACAAGATCATTGTTCCTCGAAGTCCTTGTGTGTCTGGCAAGGGGATAAACGACTGTGACTCGTGGAATTCCCTCTTCATTGATCTATGCAGCTACCGAACTCAGGGACACACGCCCAGCTCCTAAGGGCCTTCAATGAATGAAGAGCCATTTCCAGTTCGGGCTAACTAACCAACAAAGACAGGACAACGAATTTGGGCTTTTCTTCTTGTTCTCTTAGGACCCTGGCTTCCCGAGCGAGAGGACGCCGATCACCACCATCTATGATCAGATCCGAGTGGTCCCAGCTGGCCCCTCTGAGCAGGTTACCTAGGCCGGGTGAGAGCTGTGGTTAGGGTGAATCTCAGGCTGCGTCTACACCACAGAAGTGAACCATTCCTAATGGAGCTAGTTGAGTGGAACTGGTTTCTGAGCGAAGAGCTCCAGAAATGTGTTCAGACTGCTGTCCTGACCAGCGGTGGGTTTGTCCACGCTAGCGCTGGTCCAGCTGCGATGCCCTCTGGGTATCTATCCCACAGTGCATTCTGGGAGACTAAAGGCATCTCCATGCATTGTGGGACGGCCGGGGCTGACCTGGTGCAGTCTGTAACGGCACTTAGACCTGCGAGCAGCCAGGCTAAATGAAAGGGGATTTGGCCTCTGTCTGGACCCTCAGGAGAGCTTTTGGGTGCGGGGAGACGGTGTGCTACACATCGGGCTGGCTGAAAAATTTCCATACAACCTGTTTTTTGACAGAAATGAATTTGAGGGAGGTTGAAAGTAGGTTTTCTGTGGAAATTTTCAACTTTTTGTCAAAAAACCGGAACACCCGAAAACAAAAATATATCAGCCGCAAAACTGAAAAAAAGTTGATTGGGAAATGCTACCGCGTTGCCTCATGGGGTTTATAGTTTGGCTGCCTCATGCCCCCATTCTGCTGTATAGGCTGGGCTCCCCAGCCAGACTACGTTTCCCATGATGCACCGTGGCCATGGAACATGTATAGCTGGCGATCAGCAAGTGAGGCGACTGTGGTGCATTGTGGGAGATGTTGTCCAACCAGAGGGCTGATCCGTACAGGAGAATGAGGGCACGAGACCCCCACACTACAACTCCCATGAGGCACGGTGGTGGTATTTCCAAATCCAAGTGCCCTGTGGGGAATATACAGTTCTTAGCATAACGGGTCTGTTTCTCATTGACACTTAGTCCCCTTTGCACCACCATGGCTGCTTAAAGAGTCCTTAAAGTGGGCATCAGTTGTAGTTAAACCCACTTTAAGACTTGGGAACATTGCCAGGGCCTTAGTGTAGAAATTAGGACTTCTCCACATGGGGAAATTAACTGGAATAGCTACTACAGAATAGTTCCCCATGTGGACATTCCAATTCCAGAGTGCTTTTGGAAGTGGATTAAGCTCATTTAAGATAAGACTCTCTCATGTCCAGGGCCGCCGAGAGCGGGTTCGGGCCCTGGTGAAAAAATTATTTCGGGCCCCCCAGCAAGGGCGGACCGGCTAAACAGGGCCGACGAGGGTGGGGGAAGCCGGGCCCCGGGCCCCCTTCTGGACCACCGGGCCCCGGTAATTTGTACCGGCTTCCCCCCCGCCCTCGTCGGCCCTGCTCATGTCCATACAGGGAGATACATAGGAATATTTTTTCACTTGACCAGAGCTCGGAGAACCGGGAATAGCTCTTCAATTTCACGCCCTGCCTTAATCTGGAATGACTTCCCCTTGTGTAGACAAACCCTTTGTGGTCATGTGGCAGGGACGCTGAGGAGAAACAGGGAAATAGCACTGCCCAAAATGTAGGTGCTTCCCTGAATTCTCTGACTCTCTTGCACTGGAAACACTGTGAGAACAGAGCATGTTGTATTGCCCCAAACATCCCTTTTTTACTTCCCTCTCCATAAATCACATGGGGTGCTAAATTCATCCACCAGGCTGGTGGCCTGGGAACAGCTCAGCAGGGTTTGCCTTGCGAGTGGGAGTGGAACTTTTGGCCACGTTACCAGTCAGCACCAAATGGATCACTCACTCACTCACTCACACACACACACACACACACACACACACACACACACACACACACACACACACACACACACACACACACACACACACACACACACACACACACACACACACACACACACACACACACACACACACACTTTCAAAGAACCACAAATCTGCTCCGTGGCAGGAGGCGAGAGCTAGTGGGGTAGAGTTTTGTCTTGGAATTAGAGCAGGCTGCTGGGAATCAGGACTCCTGGGTTCTGTCCCCACCTCTGGGAAAGGAATGTGGTCTGCTGGGGGGAGGACTGGGAGTCAGGGCTCCTGGGTTATATGCCCAGTTAAGGGAGAGGAGTGTTATCTAATGGTTAGAGCAGGAGGAGCATGGAAACCAGGACTCCCTATTTCCCCTGACTCACTCCTCATCTGTGCTTCCTGTTAATGAGATTTCTTTACCTCCAGGGGAGGGGTTTTGTGTAAAAACCAAGAGAGGGGTTTGGTGTAGAACTCAGCTGAAGTGCTTTGAGATTCCCGAGCAAAAGACACTCACACTCCCCCCCCACACACCGCATACACACAGAGCGACCTTGCAAAATATGATTGTTTCTGTCTGCTTTGTTTCAAAATAGGAGCGCCAAGAAAAGTGTGTGGCAAAGTCCTGCAACATCCTTGGAGGAGGTGGAAAGTGTGTGTGTTCTTGTGGGTTGGGATCGTATGTCACCTCTCGAGGGGGCAGCTGTGGCAGATGTAAGACCTTGGAGTTCGCAAGACTCTGCTGAAAATGGACAGACACGCAGGGCGTCTTGGGACAAGGGGAATGGATTTCCTGGGGGACTCCCAAGGGAGAGGTTCATGCAAATTCCCCCAACTCTGGTTCTGCAAACCCCCCCAGCCTTTCGAAGCGACGCCCTGTGGAACGCCTCATTGTCTGCTGCTAACATGTGATGTGAGGCCAAGAAAGAAAGAGGTGATCTGCCCAATCTCTGCTCTGGTTCCGGATCTAAGGCAGACGAACTTGTAACCATGGGGGAAAAACCCAGTTGTGGGTTTTCAAGGACTGAACCTACCAGAGCCCGAGGTTGGGGCTGACGCTTTTGAGCATGTGTCTAGGTTATTCTATGGTCTTCGTCTGTTTGCTCTGTCATGCTTTTCCCTTAAGAATAAAGGCACTTGCCCAGCAAGAGCGGTGTGGTGACTTGGATCTGCAGGGGACACACTGGTCATGGTCCTTGGAGGCCAAGCAGAGCGCGGCTGTGATCCAGGGGGCTCTGCAGCCTTAAAACCCCCAGGCAGAGGGGAGCGAGATGTGGGTCTCCGCCCAGGACAGGCGACAACCAGGAGTCGGAAACCTTGAAGTGGGGGCCCTCGAGGGAACCCGGAAACTGGGAAAGACAGGGCTGGGGCTGGCTGTGCCTGGTTCTGCTGCAGTGACCTTGCAAGGGCTGGACACAGGCTGGCGGTAGCAGCTGGCTGGAATTTGCTCTGGGCTTGGCTTGGCCTTCGACTGATGGATGTTTATTTTTGTCCCTTTGCTTCTGTCACCCTTGGGGGTGCTGGGGGGTGTTGGCCGCTGCTTTCATGTTGCTGCCTCGAAAAGCAGGACTGCTGCAGCCCTGCTGTGGGCCAGAGAGGGAGGCAGGGGCCTGATCCTTTCTGCTGGCGAGATGGATCCACCTTCCCCTCCCCACTCAGGGCGGCGTGCAGCCTGCCACCAGCCCCATGCCCTCTCTCTGAGCGGGGACATTGGCCCCCGTCAGGGCTGGCTTTGTGTCTGGCGAGCGGGTGGGTTGCAGAACAGGAGCCAGGGGGTATTACCGGAGTGGGGGTGAGGGGCTCATTCCTTGGGGAGGGGCTCATGTGTTGGGCGTGTGGTTGGGGGAACAAGGTGGTGGGGACAGTGTTGTCCTAGTGGGCGATCTACGGCCAGGGGGTTGGCTAGGGGTCTGCGGGGCTGCCACGTGGGGGCTTTGGGGGAGGCCTGGGTGGGGGTGGAGGGGTGCAGTGTTAGCCGGAGTGGGGAGCAGACTGGGATGTATAGGAGCTCGCTAGGAAGTTCACCAGCTGTGCAGGGGAGCTGGCAACCCCCGCGGCGCTGGGAGAGGACATCACAGGCGAATCCGTATGGGCACAGGGTACGGCCGAACCGACCTGGCCAGACCCCTGGCACGGCAGCATTGAATGTACGCACGGGTACCGCCCTAGTGCTTATGTGATGGCTGCTAGGCCAGGGATTGAACCAGTGACCCAGCAGCTAAAAGCATGAGCGGCTACATCGTGAGCTAAGGAATCACATCTCTATAGTCAGGCACTGAAACGGCCCCATAGCCTCTGTGGGTCAGCCCCAGGGGGCATTTCTAATTCCCCCTCCCCAGTAGGTTACATACAGTTACATGGGTCTCTTTTCACCCGCAGAGCGGGGATGTGACCAGCCTCCAAGTGAGGGAGTGACAGAGCCAGGAATAGAACCCAGGAGTCCGGGGCTCTAACCGCTAGGCCCTGCTGTCTCTGCCCGCCCGCTGCGAGAGTCTGTTTTGTGCAGTCTGTGCCTGTGAGCCGCGGTGCGTTCGTGGTTTGGCGGAGCGAGCGAGCGATGCTGTGAAACGTTCCCTAGGGGGAGAGATTGCACTCAGCCAGGTGGGGAAGAAAATTAATCTTGGAGGAGCGAAAAAAGAAATGAAGCCAAGTTCCTGGCTTTGCTGCCCCAGGTCCGGTTCTGCCACTGCACCGGCCCGGCCCGGCCCTCGCCCTTCCCTGCCAATGAGATAATCCAGTCTCTGCCGTGACTGCTGAACTCCAGGGGCGGGTTGGGCAGCCCATGCTGGGGCGGCAGGTTTGTATAATGTTTGGTGGTGCCCAGGAGCAGAGGGCTGGGGTGCGGGGGTGAGTGCTGTGGGGTGGGGCTGGGGATGAGGGGGTTCACAATGCAGGAGGGGGCTCAGGGCTGGGGCAGAAAGTTAGGGTGTGGGGGGATGAGGGGTTTGGAGTGTGGGAGGGGCTCAGGGCTGGGGCAGAGGGTTTGGGTGTGGGGTGGGGTCGGGGATGGGGGGTTCACGATGCAGGACGGGGCTCAGGGCTGGGGCAGGGGGTTTGGGTGTGGGGGGATGAGGGCTGGGGCTGGGAATGAGGGGTTTGGGATGTGGGAGGGGCTCAGGGCTGGGTCAGAGGGTTAGGGTGCAGGGGGATGAGGGCTGAGAATGAGGGGTTTGGGGTGTGGGAGGGGATCAGGGATGGGGCAGAGGGTTTGGGTGTGGGGTGGGGCCGGGGATGGGGGGTTCACGATGCAGGACGGGGCTCAGGGCTGGGGCAGAGGGTTTGGGTGTGGGGGGGCGGGGAAAGAGGGGTTTGGGGTGTGGGAGGGGCTCAGGGCTGGGGCAGGGGGTGTGGGCTGTGTGGAAGGGCTGTGGATGAGGAGTTTGGGGTGCAGGCAGGCTGCCCCGGGGCTGGGGCCAGAGAGGAGGACCCCCCCTCCCCCCAGTCCTCTTCCCCCCCGGCAGCACACTTGCCCCACACCACTGTCACAGCACGTGCTCCTAGGGCCCCTCTCAGGTCCAGGAAGCCCCCTCGCTTGCCCTGTGGCGGGGGGGGGCTACCATCACATGTGCGCCTCCTCCCCGGCAGCTGCCCCTCACTGTAGCCTCCCTGGGGGTGGGGCTGCCCCTTGCCCACCATGGGGCAGGAGCCGTGACTGCGGGCGGGGGGGCCCCCTGTGCTGGTGGAGGGTCCCGCCGGAAAAGGGAAGGGTCCGAGGCGAAGGGCAGGGTCAGGGCCCGGGGACAGCAAGTGGGGGCCGGGGGACATTCAGGGGCAGCAGGTGGGATTGGGGGAGAGACCTGGCCCCAAACATTGGGTCTGTCTAGCTACGGCACCTCTGTGGTCCCCATCCCATCTGAGCCCCTCCAAATCTTTAACGTATTTATCCCCGCAACACCCCTGGGAGGTTGGGTGGGGCTCTTATGCCTCAGTTCGTAGATGAGGAAACTGAGGCACAGAACCCACTGGTGTCAAGGGGAGTTAGGCACCTAAATACCTTTGAGGAGCTGGGCCTCGATGCGTTTGCCCAGTATCTGCAGCAGTGATCCTGGGTCTGTCAAGTCCCTGGCTAGCCCCAGCCAGCGGGCTGCCCTTCCTGGCTAGCAGAGCTGCTGTATAGCAGCTGTTACGCCGGGACCCAGGAGTTCGGTGGCGCTGGGCCGCGTCCTGAGCCCGGGTTCTGCATTTTTCATAAGAGGATTAACGGAGCGACACGCAACGCCCCAGCGCTGGGATCTGAGCAGCAGCCACCAGGCCCCTGGGGCCAGGGCATCCCACGCAGGCAGCACGAAACCCCGGTGCTTCTGCTGCAGCAAGAGCCGCGTGTATCTGGGGGAGACGGCGAGAGCGTGGAGCCTGTGGGGCAGGCAGGGAGAGGGGGTGATGGGAGTGGATTCAGAGGAACCTCTGCCTGCGGTTTCCCACCTCCCCTGCTGGCTAGAGGATGCTGCGAAGCTGGGGTGAGCAGGGAGGGGGCGAGGCTGACAGTAATAGTGACCGCAAAGGCTGGATTCTGCATGGGATGGGGATGACGGCGGGTGGGGGGAGTGGGGCGGGGGAGGGCAGGAGGCGGTGGGGCTGGTGCACGAGCGTGTGCGGCCAGGCCAATCTGCGTGTGAGTGTGCAAGGGAGAGAGAGCGCTGCTGTGATCCAGCAGGAAGGGGTGAGCGACTGAGGGCCAGGGGGGAGGGAAGCTCGTGACCAGCTCCTACCCACTGCGCTGCTGCCAGGGGGCCATTAATTGAGCTGGGGAACGTCGGGGGCTGAGGGCCCAATCCTTGAAGGGGGCAAGAGAAGCAGAGTTTGGGACAACTTCCTTCTTTCCAGCCCAACCTTCCCCACCGCCCCTTATTCTGCAGGGATTGTGGAGCCGTCAAGAGAATCGCCACAAGCTGTTTTCAGTATAGTGCTTGTGACACACAGGTGAGCAATGCTGGTTCCAACCAGCAGAGGGCAGCGGTGCACACAGCCCTGTTCAGTACAGCCTGGTGATGGGCGTGGTGACGGTGACAGAGTTTGCTTTGGGGTTCCCGGTCACCCTGACTCTCTCATTCCTAGGCAGCATCCGGGGCATTGGTCTGCCCCGGGGACTGGCGTTACTCTGGGCACCTGTCTGTGAGTCACGGCATGAGCACGGGGTGATTCTGCTAAGGCCCCGGCCTGATTCTCAGTTACGCTCCGGCTCCTTCAGGCTGCTCTGACCCCTGAGAACTCCCCCTGCCCAGGGGTCCTCCCAGCCAGTGTGAAGTGGGCGTCAGGGCGCCACACCCACCCGGCTTCCAGCCACAAGTATAAGGGGGTGGCCAGAGCACACTGTGATGTGGCTACTCCCGGCTCCCCAGGACCACTAAGGGGTGAGCAGGAGCGTGGCTGGAGGGCGTTTGCACTCTGGCTATTCTCTGCCCTCGTGGGGACAGTATAACGGCCGCCGCACCCCGAGAGGAAGCATGGAAGTGACTCAGAGACACTTTAACTGCTCTCCCCCCTGCTTCACCCCTGCCCGGAGCACAGAACTGAAGCCCCTGCCTGTGCCCATGCCGTAGCCCAGCGGTTTGCTCCCGCAGAGCGGTTCCGTGGGCCTCTATTCACCAGGGCGATTACTGAGCAGAGGACCAGCTGTCGCTCTGCCCGCCGGCTGCACCTCCTCCCTATGAGCATCTCTGCGGGCCTCTGCCATCTGGAATCGGCAGCTTCCGGCGAGACGACCCATCCCTGCAGTGCACGAGCCCTAGCGGCTTGGAACCAGATAACTTGGGCAGGACTGGTACGGCATGAGGGAAAGGATGGAGGGGCACCAACGTCTAAGCCCCGCGGTTGGGGGGGTGAATCTTGCCGTCCGGGCAAAATCCCAGCAGGGACTCCCCCTGTCCCGCCTGCACTTTCAGCTGGGATCCCTCTTCGCTGCTGTGTGGAGCCGCGGTTAACTGCACCCCAGAGGTAGCTGCATTTCAGTGGGCGAGGTGAGCCACCAGTCTGGGCCTTGAGTCCAGCACTGTGCTAGGGCACTGGGGTCAGCCCTGCCTCAGAGGGGAGAGCGCCCCCTACTGACCCGCCCACCCCATTCCCTGCAGCACAGCGCCTGCTGGGCTCATCACTGAGTCAGAAGGGAATGCCCCACGGCCAGTCTCACCACTAGCCCTCCCTGCAGCAGAAGCGGTCTCCCATCCAGGTACCAACCCCGTGCAGCCCTGTGGAGGCCCGTGGGTGCAGCGTGCTGCCACAAGGCTGCAGGGGGGAGCGGAGCCGTTTGCGTGGGGGCGGGGGGGGGGGCGGGTTGCACCTGGCGTTCACGTAGGCAGCTCCCAGCTGAGCATTAATTAGCAAAGCGAGAAGCCAAGCTCGCCTGAGCGCCGAGCAGCGCAAACCACAGCCGGCTGGCCTAGAATAGCTCCGCGAAGCTGGCCCACCCCGAGGTACGTGTGTCGTGGAGCCACCTCGGACTTCCCGCCTGGTGCTGCACGGCCGAGGTGGCCTCGTACCTGCTCCGCCAGCTGGGGCTCGCAGGCGCGGGCGGGAGGATGCGTGTGGTTGCCTGCAGCTGAGCAAATACAGTTCTGCACACGCTGGCTGCCCCCGGCTCTACTGTAGACCTGCAGGGGGGAGAGACGCCAGGCTGGACTGACGTGGCAGGGACCCAGGGCAGCGGGTTTAGGGGTTGGAGCATGCAAGGGAGGGGTGTAAAGCGTCATGCAAGGCACACAAATTCCGCTGGTTGTGGGGCCCCGGAGACAAGCGTCCACGGCTGGGCCACGCACCAGCCCCCCAAAAGGAGCCGCCCCCTAGGAGCTCATCCCGTGGCCTGTCTGTTGGGGGGCGGGGAAGGGCTGTGGTCAGCCAGCAGGAGGCGCCCAAAGAAAGGTGCGAGGCTCCCATTTCAACCAGGCTGCGTCTCCCAATGCCCAGGTGGGAACGGCCTATCGGAGCTGCTGCCTGGCCCAGGGTCCTGTCTCCGGCAGTGGCCCTACCAGGGAGGCTGGGGCCCCTCCAGACCCCAGACCAGGGCTTGGGAGCAGTCGGAGCAGAGACGGTATCCGGATGGAGCCGTGTTGGGTTTCAGGCTGAGCCCAGCTCGTGGAGAGTTTACTGGGGGGAGCGTGGGTGGGGGAATGTTACACGGGGCCGGGCAGGGATGTTAGAGGGTCACAGAGGGGACGGGCGACCTGCCCTGGACTCACTAGTGCTGGGAGATGCTCCTGAGGTGGAGAGGAGAGACCAGTGGGGGATGCGGGGGTGAGAGGCTGGGCTGTGTTTGTCCCCCCTCCCCAGTGGGGCTGCACAGCGGTCACCAAGGGCAGACTCTGACTCTGCTGCGGGACTTCGTTAACCACCCTTGGGAGGAGCAGGGAGCCAGAACAGAGCCTGGCTTCCTCTCCCAGAGCTGGGCTGGTCCTGCTGGGCTCACAATAGATTCCAGCTCCCAGGCCCGTCGCTGGGTTGGTCTTTGCAGTTAGCTCCAGGCTGTGGCCACTTGGGAATTTCTGATGAGAGGGAGCACAGAATTCACATCCTGCTGCTCCCAAAATTGCAGCCACTGCCACTTGAGTGAGGGGAGAGAATCCCCAGTAGCTGATTGCAGTACAGGGCATATGACACATGGGCAAACAGTTCTGATTCCATTCAGCAGAGGGCAGCAGTCGCTCTCTCTCTCTCTCTCTCTCTCTCTCTCTCTCTCTCCCTCTCACTGTATTGCACTGGAGGCGAGTTGGAATCCAAGTCATCCTTCCCCAGCCTCCCTTAACGTGCCGTGCAAATCCAGAGAGGTTTTTAGGAGACAGATGGCGAGGCCGAGGCTGCAATTCATCTCAAGGCCCGGAGTGCGGCGGAGGGGCCGGCAGGGTTAAGGGGGGGTGGGAAGATTTGTGTGACAGTAACAAGTGGAGGCTTTTAGAAGCATATAGACCCTCGGGGAGGGAAGCGGGGAGGCCAGTGCAGAGATACGAGCGGAACTTCCAATCCCAACTCCTTCAGGCTCTGGGGGGGTGGGGGGTGTCACTAAGAGACACCACTTAGAGCCGCCCTCGGGGATCCCTCATCCCGCACTGGGGGCTGCCCTGTCCTTCAGCGCCTCGGAACAGGGCCGGCGAGGTCCTCGCCCCACCGCAGGGCTGGGCCTGGCGCTCGGTGCCTGGATTCCCAGTTCCTTGGGGGAGTGGCCGCCCGCCGTGGCTGGTGTTAGCCGTGCTGAGACCTGGCAGCCCATTTCACACACACCCCCCATATGAGCCTCCCACCTAGGCTTTAATGCCAGGCGGGGCAGAGGGGGTGGCTGGGCCATGGGGGGCGGTGAGAGCCCGTGGCGGTGGCTGGCTTGCCGCTCTGTACACGGCCCCTGCGGTGGAAGGTGCTGCCTCCCGCTGGGGGCCCCTGTCTGGGACAAGCACCAGGTTTGTGGGCAGCCTCCCCATGCCGGGTTCAGTGACTGGCACCTCCGCTTCTGGTCGAGGTGTGACCTCCCCCGGCAGCCCAGTGTGAGTAGACGAGTCCGTGGTCTGACGGGCGGGGAGGGGGTAGGAAAAGGGGGGGAGCTCAGACTGAGCTGAGCAGGGGCGAGGATCAGCCTGGGGGGGGCTTCCCACACCCCCCTTATCCTCTGCCCCCTCCCCCCACTCCTCCCCTTACTCACCCCCACAGGCCCTCTCTTGCCCCATCTCCCACTTGCTTCCATCCCCTGCCCTAGCCTGCTCCCCTAGACACCCTCTCGGCCCCAGACCTCCACCCCGCCCCACCCACCGTCTCCCATCTTCCTCTCAGACACCCCCTTCATTCCCATGCACCCCGCCCTCAGGCTCTGGCTTTGCCGGATCTTGTCCGGAAGCTTGCCCCACAGCCGGAGCCCCACCCCAGTGCCACGGGGCTTTGGCCCCGGTTTTCACGTGCGCGCTGCAATGTGTGTTGCACCGGACAGCGGGTGGCTGTTTCCCGCCCCCCCCCCCTCCCGGCCCCTCTTCATGGGTCAGCTCTGCCTCTGGGCAGCGGGTGACTCTTTCCTTTTGCATCTTGCAACAGAAGAACCCAGTCCCAAAGCGAAGAACCAGCAGGTCAGGAGGCTAACGTGAAGGACGTGTCTGCACCTGAAATGGCCCAGGAACCAGAGTAAAGATCATCCAAAACAATCCGGAAAGTTCAGGACCAACCAAGGCCCTCGCTACGGCGGCTGGAAGAACGTAGGAATGGCCGGAGCGGCTCAGACCCAGGTCCGTGCGGCCCAGTATCCCGTGGCCAGAACCAGCTGGTTCAGAGGAACGGGGGAGAACACTGCAATACCAGAGCTGGGATAATCTGCCCCCACCCGGAGGTCTCGTCCTCGGCTCCAATAGTCAGAGCTTGGTTTAAACTCTGAAGCCAGAGGTCTGAGATCCCGGCCAGAATTCACGAGGATCACTCCGGATATTCTTGACACCCAGCCCCTTTGGGAATCTCAAGTTCTTGGTCTCAAGTGGTACCACCACACGGCAGAGCGATTGGATCAGATGTGGTGTTGTAACTCAAGCTGCTGAAAAGGGGATTCTTTTGGGAGCTGGACTATGTTTCATAAATGAGGCCCCCAAAGAGGGAGAGTATTGTTTAAAAGACTTCTGTCCGTGAGTGGAATACTTCCGGGAACCTGAAGGGAAACTGAGGCAGGGCCTGCAGTGGCATGCCATGCTCAGAGACTGCCCCCTCTCCTACAATAATTCTAAATAGTTATATATCGATACTAATGATCTCACAATCCTTGCGGCTGAATAAACGCTTCAGCTCCGAAGCCCTAGGTGTTTGCCAAGAAAAGGCCATTCCTAGCCTGTAATTTTGCAGCGTGTTACGTATTTGTATTCCTGTTAGTCTGGGGAGCCTCAGCCACGGATCAGGGCCCCGTGGCGCTAGGTGCGGTACAAACACAGAATGAAAAGACAGTCCCTGGCCCAAGGCGCTTGCCATCTGAGAGACGAAGATGGACACGTTGGCAGTGGTACCAGCTCACCACCAGCCTAACCCTTGTTGAGATTTTTGTGGGTACCTCCCCCAAGGAGGGGGAGCAGAGGGAAGCCGGCGGTGGACAGGGCCTGCACTGCCAAGTCACGCTTCCTCTTTCGGTGTGCGTGGTTGGCTGTGTTTAGTGTTCATGAGTCACTTCACCAGCTGGGGTCGGGTCAGCCGTGTCATCTAGGGAACTGGCAGACGCGCTCCTTTGCGGGGGAAGTTTTGACTTCAGGGATGGGTCCGCTGTTGCTTTTATTATTATTTACTCCCTGCGTTGCGGTAGCGCTCCAGAGCCCCAATCCTGGCCAAGGGCCCCGTGGTGCTAGGCGCTGTACAAACACAGAGCAAAGAGACGGTCCCTGCCCCAGAGACCTTGCAGCTGGCTGGCTGTTCTGCTGAGTTCTGGAGGCTCAGACGTGGCTGCCTGAGTCTTCAGAGGAAACCTTGCAATTCCCCGCTTCCGTACCTTTGCTTTTCCTCCCCCCGTCCTCCGTCACTCACGCCATCAGCGTAGCAGGAGCGGCACTTTCTTTTTTGTTGTTTCAGGCCGAGATTGTCCAACATGACTAGTGAGCTGAGATGCCTTCAAGGGGCCTGGTTTTCAGTGAGTACCAAACCCCCTGCCCCCTGACAATCAATCCCCTGGAAAAGGGTCGCAAGTTGGTAGGGTGACCAGATGTCCCGATTTTATAGGGACAGTCCCGATTTCTGGGTCTCTCTCTTATATAGGTTCCTATTACCCCCACCCCCTGTCCTGATTTTTCACACTTGCTGTCTGGTCACCCTGCAAGTTGGGTGCCCAAAATCGGAGGCCCCCACAAATCATTAGCAGTTTCGCCAGCTCCAGGCATTGCAAAATCAGGATTCCAGAATCCATCTGGCTCCTGAGGTTTTTGCTCATGGGAGCTGGCAATGCCGGAAGCGCCTTTCATGGCTGCCGGGCAAAGCCAGATTCCCGGCTGGTGGGAACATTGAGAATTTGGGGATGGCCCTGGGGAGCAAGGGGGTGTTGGTTATTGTGGCCCAGCGCTGCCGCCTGGCACTCTCCTGCCCGAGCGATGCAGGATGCAGATGTGGTTCGTGTTAGCTGCCCTGTCTTCTGCAACAAGCAACGCTCCGCTGAGGGGACCCTATGTCCGAGTGGGGCTGAGTATCAAGGGCTGGTGAGACTAAAGGGAAGGGAATCGTGGGTCAGGAGAATGGTGGGGGGAGCTTGGGGTGTGTGTGTGAGATTGTGGGATTGCATCCTCAGGGCATCCAAGTCTCTGCCACCTCACACGTCACTTACATCTCGGGCAGAGCCGTCAGCCTGCCCGTGGCTCCACCAGAGCCTCAGGCCCGGGGCTGACCTGGAGGGAGGGAGCAGTTCTGGATCTGAGCAGAGAAAGGGCAACCTGCGTCTCGGGCGCAGCAGCAGCGGTGAGGGGGCCTGAGTATTAGTACCAGCTTCCCCCCGAGGGACCCCGACTAAACCCCTTGCCCCCCCCGAGACCCCTGTCCCCAAAGTGACTCATGCCAGCCTCCAGAAAAGCCTCAGCCAGGCCCCCAAAAGACCCCTGCTCCAGAAAGACCCCAGACAGACCACAGGCCTCTGTTCCCCCAAAACACCACAGTCAGTTCCCCCAGAGAGCCCCTGCCCCCGCAGACCCCCTCCCAGACAACCACCAACCCCAGAATCCCCCCCACCCCAATAACCACCCCCTGACCCCTCCCCAGCTATTTGACCCCTCAGCATCCACGACACCCTCCAGCATCCGCCCCAGCACCCACCAAGCCATCCTCCATTTACCCCCCCTTCACCCTACCTGCCCCCATAGCTGCCAAGCCCCTTGCATAGCACCCAAGGCCAGAAGGGACCAGCGTGATCATCTACTCTGACCCCCCCGCACCCCCCATATAGCACAGCCCAGGGACCGGCCCCAGAGCAATTCCTGGAGCAGAGCTTTTGGAAAAACCCCATCTGGATTTGAAACCGGTCCGCGATGGAGAATCCCACACGCCCCCAGATCAGTTGTCCCCGTGGTGAATTGCGCTCCCTGTTTAAAACGTCTGCCTTCTTTGCAGGCGGAATTTGTGTGGGTGATCTGCAAATTAATCTGAATATATGCAAACGACCCCATTACATAATTTGCATAGCACGTCACAGGTGCTGCACAAATCCAGGGGAGTGAGGTGTAGCTCCCCACCCAGCCCGGGGGTCTCTTTCGTGGTACAGCTGCACCACCGTGTGGTCTGAGTGATAACTACAGGCACACACTGGGCCCCTCTCACTACCCGATGGGGAGAATACCCCTTCCTTCGTGTGCCTTGTCTATTCAAGCGGTGAGCTCCGCGGGGCAGGGACTGTCTCTGGGGCCTGGCCACACACAGAGTTATTCCCTGAGTAGCTGCCTGTGCGGACGAGCCTGGAACTGCGCGTCTGTGTGGCCCCTAGCACCTGGGGGGCCCTGATCTCACCTGGGGCCTGCAGACGCTGCACGAAATACACCTTGTGATCATCAGAGCCGGTGTTATAATAAGGGGCTCTTGCTGCAGACAAGGGAGCCTGTGCCATTTCTCCCCTCCCTGGGGCTTGCAGGATGCCCTGAGAGCTGGGGAGGAGGGTGCTCTGCGTGAACAGGTTTAAATCAACAAGCCCAATTTCTTCCCCCACCCACCCCACACACACACACAGGGGCCGCTCTTCTGGCTGGCAGAGGCCTTGTCCGTTGGCTCCTGTGGGGGGTGATGCAGATTTGTGCCAGCTGCAGATCTAGGGTGACCAGATGTCCCGATTTTATAGGGACCGTCCCGATTTTGGGGTCTTTTTCTTATATAGGCTCCTATTACCCCCCATCCCCGTTCCGATTTTTCACCCTTGCTGTCTGGTCATGCTATGCAGATTTGACCCATGTCTTATAAATTAAATTAGCTTTGCGCACAGCCCAGGGGGACACCGTGCCGGCAGGAGAGCAAGCTACACTGTCGCGCTGCCCTCTGGCCCTGGAGAGATGTCATCTAGAGAGGAGCTCTGTCTCCATGGCCCAGGGACAACTGCGGTGCTGATACTTGTCCCGCAGCCACAGAGAACACGATGCAGACGTCACCAGCAAGCGGGTGAATGAGCGACAGCTGCAGTGGTGGGTGGCTACTTCTTTGCGCAGAAGCAGCCTGAGACCCGGCAGCTCATGCCACCCAACAGGCCCCCACGTCCAGATGGCTTTCCGTTTGCTAGTGTCCCAGGTTTGGCTTTGAGCCGGTGACCTAAAGGTGAAAATCCCACCTCCCATCCGCCTGGCTAAGAGCTGGTCTTGTGCGTGTATCGGTGTCGCTTTGCCGCTACTGCTTAACTTGGCGTGAGCTGTAGACACTAGGGCATGGGGGGAGCTATAGGTAATGCAGCCGTTCATGCCTCTAGGTGCAGACTGGATGGGTGAGGAACTTGTCCCTGACAGGACCTTTGATCTTCATCACTGCAGGTTTAGCACCGAGCTCAGGCACTGAGCGGCACTCGGGCCCCACAGGGATGGGCGTGTAATAGACAGGCTGGTGCCTATATAGAGAGTTCCTATCGGCTGAGACGTGAGTAAATACACGCTCCCCGGCCGCTCACCGGAGGCAAGGCAGCTAGGGCAAACCTGTCCACTTTGTAACTCCAGTTTGAACTGGTCAATTCTGCACGCAGCACAGGCCTGGAAAGAGAAACCCATTCGGGCTGCTAGCCAATACTCGGGATTTCCCCAGGCCGGTGATCTAGTGACTCGCACACTAAGCAGGGTTGAGTTGGGTCAATGTTTGGATGGGAGACTTTCAGAGAAAGGCCTGTGCGCTGGTCGTTGTTATCCGTAGTGCAGTGGCACCGCCGAACCCCATCGCACAAATAGCAAAAAGACAGCCCCTGCTCCGGAGAATTCACAAAGCAGGACATTGCAACAGGTGACTAAACAGGGGCGGGGAGAAGGTGACCAGATTATAGGAGCAACAGGGAGCACGTATCAGTTGCACCGCTCCATTATTAAGATCTGTCAGGACATGAAAACGGTGGTCTGGCTCGGCGTGCAGAGTTTCTTAAAGGGCCCGTTAAAAATGAATTAACTAAACGAATGAGCGGATTTACGTGCCAGGTCTCAGCAGATTGGTTCTGCACTCAGAGAGGAAGGGCTGGAATTTGGGGGACACGTTGCAGTCTTCAAACATGGAACCACGCCTGGGGCTTCGATACCAAAGGTACTTTCCCCGGTGCGTTCCTTGCTGGCCCGTCTATTTCAGCCTGGCACGAGCGCTGCCCGAGTGAGGTGCAGGTGCAGTCTGACTCAGTGGGTTAGCACTGGTTTTCTGGATGCCAGCCCAGCTGCAAACAGCCCAGGGTGTGCTGCTGCCGCTTACCAGAGCGTGGGAGACACGCACGCAGCCCGTTCCCTGGCATGCATGCCCTGGGACTATCCTAGGCTCCCTGGAGCAGGGGAAGTCATGGCGCCTGGTACCTGCCCCGTCTCTGGGTGCATTCCATCCGCCCTCTGGACAGCGAAAGGCCTCCTGGGTATTGTGGAAAGGATTGTGGATCCTTCAAGGGAAAGGCTCCCTGAGACTAGTGAATAAGGATCCCCCATTCTGAGCCCCTGGGAGTGCTGCCCCCCATGTGCAGTGCATGGACAGGGCCCCCTAAAAGCATCAGACAGATGCCTCCCTCATAAGATAAAAGCTGGGAGGGGAGACAGAGGGGAAGGGACATGTCCAAGGTTGCACAGCAGGGCTGGGAATAGCACCTAGGTCACCTGAGTCCCAGGGCGGTTCCCTAGCCACTAGACCCCGCTGCCCCTCCAGGAGTCATAGACCCAGTGCATTGCTGGGATCAGAGCCCGCAGAACAGACGTGAGGTTCTGTTACATGCCGTGATTACTTCCAGCGCAACATCCCTCTGGCTCAATACGGGGGCCTCTGTGCTGCGACGGGAAACAGGTGCCAACTTTGGCCCACAGGGGAGAGTTCGAAAAGCAGCCATTGGGATAACGTGAGTGGAAAAGTCTCTCTGCATTTTCCACTGCTGGGCAAATCAGATGGAGAAAAACAGCCCCAAACCTTCTTCTGTCAGGGTGAAATGGCCGGGCTGGGACTGGGGGCACCAGCACAGGGGGAATTCATTAAAAAAAAAAAAAAAAACTTATACTAAATTAAAGCTCTGCTGCAGAGAGCATTATTGGAGGACTCAGTTCCCCTACTTCCCCCCAATGCCCCCAACCCCTCCTCCCTTCCCCCACCCAACTCACCCCTTCCTCCTCCCTCCCCATCCCAACCCCCAAGCCCCGTCCTTTCTCTCTGCCCCCAACCCCATCCCTCCCCCTCTCATCCCTCCCATGTCCCAAATTCCCCTGCCCTACCCCCTTCTTCCTTCCTCCCATCTGTCCTCTCCCCCATTACCCCTCTCCATTCCCCAACCCTCATCTCCCCCCTCAATTCCCCTTATCTCCCCCTCAAACCCTCCTCCATTCCCCCTCCCCTTATCTCCCCCCTCCCCTCTGTATATTCCCCTCCCTTTTCTACCCCCTACCTTATCTCCCCCTCCCATTTTATTCCCCTTATCTCCCCCATCCCTCCTCTATATTCCCCCTCCCCTCCGCATCTCCCCCTTTATTCCCCCTGATGTCCCCCTCCCCCTCTAACCCTCCTCCATTCTCCCTCCCCTTATCTCCCCCTCTCCTCTGTATATTCCCCTCCTCTTTCCATCCCCCTGCCTTATCTCCCCCCTCAATTTCCCCTTATCTCCCCCTCTAACCCTCCTCCATGCCCCCTCCCCTTATCTCTCCCCTCCCCTCTGTATATTCCCCTCCCCTTTCCACCCCCTACCTTATCTCCCCCTCCCATTTTATTCCCCTTATCTCCCCCATCCCTCCTCTATATTCCCCCTCCCCTCCGCATCTCCCCCTCTATTCCCCCTGATGTCCCCCTCCCCCTCTAACCCTCCTCCATTCTCCCTCCCCTTATCTCCCCCTCTCCTCTGTATATTTCCCCTCCCTCCTTTATTCTCCCTCCTCTTTCCATCCCCCTCTAACCCTCCTCCATTCCCCCTCCCCTTATCTCCCCCCTCCCCTCTGTATATTCCCCTCCCTCTTATCCTTCCCTCCCCCTTATCTCCCCCTCTCCTCCCCCTCCCATTCTACTCCCACTTCGCTCTCTGGGGTAGTTTGTCCCCTCCGGGCACTCGTTGGAGGGGTAGGTGGACGGGGGTTGTGTGTGTGTGTGCGTGCACGGCGGGGGAGGTGACGCCCGGTGCGTGCGCGGTGACGCCACTGCGGGGCGGAAGCGCGTGTGGGCGCCCAGTCCCGGAAGTGGGTGGGTGGCGCTGGTTCCGGTTCCGGTGGCTGCTGGGCTGGGTGGCGAGGGGGAGGCAGCGGGCGAAGGAGCGAGCGAGCCAGACACTCGGACGGGCGCAGACTCCGCCGCCCAGAGCCGCCGCCCGGGGACTGAGGTGAGGCCGGCGCGGGCGGGGCGCCCTTCCCCCGACCCCCGGGCGGCCGCGGAGCCGCCGCCGCCGCCTCCCGCCCCCAGCCTGGGCCGCCGCCTCAGCCGCCCGTCGGGCCTAGCCGGGGGGGGTACCGTATTTACGGGGGGCCGGGGGCGGTACCGTATTTACGGGGGGCCGGGGGCGGTACCGTATTTACGGGGGGCCGGGGGCGGTACCGTATTTACGGGGGGCCGGGGGCGGGGAATCAGGGGCTGAGGGTCAATGGGGGTTGGGGTTGACGGGGGGGGGGCTCCACGGAGAAGGGGGAATAGACGTGGACCTTAGGGGAGGGATCCCTGGGACTAATGGGGGAGCCTGGGGGGGGGGGGGAGTCTCTGGAGATATTAGGGGGCCGAGGCTCAATGGGGGAGAATTTCTGGGGCTCATGGGGGGGGGCTGGGGGAGGGGGGATATATAAGCAAGGATGGGGGTGCTCTCTGGGGGGGGGGAGGCTGGAGAAGGGAGCAGTGGGGGCGGTGAAAGTCTGTGGTGTCCAAGGGGGGTTGTGTTTCTGGGTGGGGATGGGGTTATTTGGGGGCTGCGGGACCGGGTCAGTTCCCAAGCGGGCCCCTAAGGAGTTGGCCGGGGGTATTTGGGGGCGGTTCGCTGTGGGGCGGTTTGACAAGCCACTCACTAGAAGGGCGCAGGAAATTCCTAGGGCATGGGGGAGAAGGAAGGTGTGGGCCCATCAAAGGAGCTTGCCTGGGGAGATGGGTGTGGTGAGTATTAGGAGAAGGGTGCTGGGGTCTTGCGGGGGTATTGTTAGGGCTGGGCTGGTTAATCCATTGATCGGCCCTTATCAGCTTCTGCTCTGTTAGGAGAAATTGCCTGCTCTAATCCTGGTTTGTTAGGGCTCTTGGTTTTCTCTCATTAATGACTGACTCCCTATAACTGGAGTGTTTAAACACTGGGGTGGGGGGGAGAGGAAAACCTACTTTAAATTGTCCTGCTCCACCCACGGTGGCAGTGCGGAGGTTTGGGTGCATTAATATAAATGTTTCGAGGTCCCCAAAGGAAGGTTCCATAGAAATTGAACATGGTTGTTCCAATATTAGGCTATAGGATACCTCCTCCCAAAATGGCGTTGCACCCATAATAACCCCCAGCAGACAGGGTTATGTGCATAAATTAAATACTGATGAATTCTGTAACCCTGCCAATTCCAATCATTATTTACCTGCTGGAAATGTAGACTATAGGGAACTGTGGTTTTTTTTTTAACTTATTGTAGAAGAAAGAAACCGACTGATTCTCCCTGTTCTAGAGGGCAACACTGTATTCTCACCTACCTCCAATTCCCCTACTTTCCTTAGCTTTACCGTTTCTAAACATAGATCTTAACAGGAAACTTCATTGAGGAAGTATAAATCTTTAACCAAATGATCAGTCATCCCTAAGAAGGGCTGAAACAAGGTTTAAACTGGATTTAGTTTCCACAGTCTTGATGGTGGATACTGTTCACAAGGGACTGTGTAGACACATCTAGGGCTAGTTCTGGCCCCCACTTATCTTCCAACTTGCATAGAGATGCACATTCCTTCCCTTCCCCCCACCAGACAGTTGCAGTGCTTTTTGATGTTTCTTTGCTTGAATAATGCCATGGGTAGTAGGATCTTGTGTATTTACGTCCTGTACCTCAGAATATTCTTGGGAACATGAAATGCCTACATCTTGGCTAGGCTCTGTGTGATCAGGCAAAGCACATGCAGGTAGTTCTTAACACAGGGTTAATTGACCTAAAGAAATTAAAATCAGATGTGCATTCTTGAGCGGAATTCAGATGTTTGGATATTTTTTCCCTCTTGCTGGTACATCTGGGTGAGCTCAGCAGCTTGTGTGTTTTGGCACTCAGGCCTGTCTAGTAACAGAAGACAAACTGTTTGGCTTGTTTTGTCTGTCTCCTGGTCCCGTCTTGCTGTAGTGTTTCATTTTTACATTTCAGTGGCAGGTCAGGAGGGAAGCAGATATTAAATGCTGGGTTTACATGGTGTGGTTTTAAGTCGGGTGCTAGTAATTACGGCTGCTAATAGCAATGAAACCCTGGGTACCATCTCTTGGAGTTGGGAGTATTATCGGTTGGGGGTGGCTACTTTGTCTAAAGGAGCTTTATACAGGAAGGAACAAGATTCAAAGTCCTGTGGGGGGTAATTGCATATTGATATAGTTGTTGCTTATTTCCTTTTATTTCACAGTCAGCAGGAGGGAGAAAATGAAAGCAGGCTGCAGCATTGTGGATAAGCCAGAAGGAGCAGGAGGTAAGGAAGTGTGTATATAATGTGAGACTCTGCACAGTGAGAACTCTTAAAAGCCTGATTTTCATTTACACTGAGAACTCTTTACGTGGTTCTGACATTGTAAAGGCCCCTTTGTCAGAGCCGTGTGTGGATGGGAATCAGGCCATCAACGTTAATATCAAAAAGCTCTGGAATTACGGTACAGGTGAGGTCTGATGTCCTGTGAGTTTTGGATTTAGAATCACGCAGAGCAGTTACTGGGTTAAGACTTGAATACATTTTCCTATGGATGTTTTGCATGCAGGGTTTGTGATCTCTGACCTTGGTTCATGCCCCACTATGCCTTATAAGTATTTTCATACCCAATTACTGTCTGATATAGAGGTAACACAGATCTCATCCATCCGTAAGACAGTTTGACTTAGCACAGTTCTCAGAAAAACCCCAAACCACCCTGTCCACAATGATCTGGGGAACCCTGCACCAATAGTTATGGTGGAAAACTGTTCTGGCACAGCTAAACTTGACAGTCATTCATAAGCACCTGTCAGTGTGGCTGAAAGCCGTGTAGACTAAGGTTTTCTCTTAGAGGCTGGGCAGGTGACTGGATTCGATGAAAATTGTGGGTGCTCAAAACCTCTAAAAATCAGGCCTCTTGTTCAGATGCCTAAATATGGATTTAGGTGCCTGATTTTAGACACCCAAGTTCAAAAATGTGGCCAAGATGTCTGGAGTGTAAAGCTCCCTTTTCATTCCTTCTTGTTCTTCTCGTGTCTTTTTTTTATCTTTAGGTCTTGCTTCTGTTTGGTTTCACAATGTTGATTTTTCACATTTTCTTCTCTAGGAAGGCAGTATTGCATTGTTACAGCAAGAACTGCTGGACAGGACCTTTGAGTTCTAGTCCTATTATTTATACTATAGTAGCGTGTAGAGACCGTAAGCAAAATCACAGCCCCATTCTGCTAGACACAGTGAAAAGCAGAACCTTACAGTTGCTGAGCTCTGTTCCTAGCTCCAGTTTGCTATGTATTCTTTTGGTTTAATGGCTTTTAATTATTTCACTCTGCTGCTTTGGGTTCTCTTCAAGGCTATCACTTCCCAGAGTGGGCATACAAAACTGAATCGAGCCCCGGCTCCCGTCAGATCCAGCTCTGGCACTTCATCCTGGAGCTGCTGCAGAAGGAGGAGTTCCGCCATGTCATCGCCTGGCAGCAGGGCGAGTATGGGGAGTTTGTGATCAAGGACCCCGACGAGGTGGCGCGTCTGTGGGGCAGGAGGAAATGCAAACCGCAAATGAACTACGACAAGCTGAGCCGGGCCCTCAGGTGAATGGAAGGATGCTTGAAAACAATGGTTGACGAGGGTGAAATAGTCAGAATGGGGTTGACAGGGAAGGATAGCTGGAAGATGTGGCTGATTCATGTACAAAGTTGATTATGGAAATTCAGACACACACACACCCAGTGCAATTGCCCCTAAATTTTGGAAAATTATGGGACCATCTGGTTGGTTGATACAGTTGTATTTGGAAAAGGTTAGACAGACATGGGGAGGAAATGGCCACATGGTTGCCACAGGGTTGTGACATAACAGAATATTTTTCCTCTACCCGACTGTGGGGTATAATGTCATAAATTTGCATTTATAACTTGAAGATCATTGTAATCAGGATTATTTACTTCTCGGGAGCTTTCCTGTCTCTCTTCTTCCTCCGGTTCTGACGCCTGCTTGAGTAATAGAGGTGTTGCAGGGAAAAACATTGGCTTCTTCCATTATTCCGTCAGTGATACGATTTCTGAGAAAGCAACTCCCTTGTTTAAGACCAGTTCCTACTTGTACAGAATTAGAGGGTGAAGACATGGGATTAAGGTTCCTTCTTGATCCCACAATCAGTTGTTTTACAACAATCGTATTTCCCTTATCTTTATCCTGGCGGTTGTATCTATAAACATAAGTCACAGCGCAGTGGGATCCTGGTCTATGACTCTGACCCCCTAGGTGCCACAATAATACAAATAATAAATAATCATCATTGGCCCCCCTCAGTGTTCTTCTGCACCTGCTGCAGCAGTAAAATCAGCTCTAATCTGCTGACAGAGGAGTGTGCACCAGACAGAGGGTAGTATATGGCCAATCGTGTCATTTGGTTTAGTGGTGGTGATCAGTTTTTACTATGCACTTCTGAATCTATTAGTAAAGTTCTGTTACCTTTTCTCCTTGCCAACTTCAATCCTAGCTCTTGAAAGCTTTCCCTCTGTGTAACCTTCACCAGAATGCAAACCAGTTTTATTTACCCCCTTCAAGAGCTTTTCAATCTCTGCTCTGTAGTTTGAAGTAACTCAAGCAGGAGTTAGCTCAAAATGGGCACAGTCCTGTTGGCTGGGGAGATGTAGCCTGGTCAGATCTGTCATTATAAAAATAACACTGCACTCCGTTCTGAGACGTTGTGGTGTTACCAACCTCGCTAATAATATGGGCCTCGCTGTCATGTGCCCTCTGATCCCTCCTGGGCAGGGCAGGCAAAGATAAACAAGGAAGCAAACAAAACAGACACATAATGGAACAGGAAGGAAACAATAAATTGAATAACACCAACACTGCAATTGATGTATGGGAGTGGAAAAAACTCCACCTGCCTGATCCAGCCATGGTTCCTCGATCGCACTTAGAACTCCACTGGAGTGAGATTAATCAGCAGGGCTGGCACAAACAGCCACCTCAAGTAGGAAACCTTTGTCTTCCCACCCCCTCCCTGTACTCCAGCTGCTTGATTTCTTGCCATCTGTGCAAACACAAAGTGCTGACAACCAAGATTTTTAAATAACAAGGGGTGTGGGGGTGAATCGTGTGTAGTATTTCGGTGTACTGGTTAGGTCTACACTATGAGCTAGGGTTGTGATTTCCTGCTTGCGTTGCCATGCACTAGCTCTAAAAACAGTCGTGTAGCCGTGGTCGCCCAGGCAGCCGTTCTGAGTGCAAACCCACTTAACCCCGCAGGTGCGAACTTGACGGCTAACCCATGCCGTCGCTCGCCGCTACCGTGGCTACGCTACGATTTTTAGTGTGCTACCTTGATGTGAGCTAGAGCATGCCTGCGCACGCTGGGATCTCACCCCAAGCTCATAGTGTAGACATGGCCACTGGGAGCCCGAGGGCCATGGTTAACCCTGGTGCAAGCAGGTATGGTTCCCATTGGAGTTGATGGCCGGGGGGAGGTGCTGATTTCCTCGCAGACGTGCAGCACTTGGATAGCTGAGTAGCGGCTCTGCCTATTAGTAGTTCCTCTTCACTTGCAGCAGTGATCAAAGGAGGATGCGTATTACTGTTCCTGCTACAATGATGGGTCAAGCAGACCACGGAGGGGAAATCACTCGCCCGAGCTCACAGGCAATTCAGTGGTCGAGCTTGGGACAGAATCCAGGTCTCCTGAATGCCCATCCATTGCCCCATACCCCGGACCATGGTCCACGTACTTCGCTATCTTTAATGGAATTTAGCAGTTGGAAATGACGAGCCAGTACCATGTGCCCGGCCAGCTCTCTGGGCTGCCAGCAAGTCCTCTGGGAGCCACAGTCTAGGAAGCCCTGTGTTGGGAGGCAGTGTCACTGATCTCACCATTTGGGAGGCCTAGTTGAGAGAGCACTGCAGTGGGATCTACGGTTTTATTCCCAGCTCTGCCACTGGCCTGCTGGGTGACCTTGGGCAAGTCACTTTGTCTGTTTCCTCATCTGTAAAAAGTGGATAATGATACTAACCTTCACAAAGTGCTTTGAGACCAATGGCTGAAAAGAGCTATAGACGAGCTAGGAATTATTCTTCTTTGGAAACTTTTCCTGACGACAGCCTCAATTTTCATGTGCTTAATTTTATTCTTCTTCTCTGAGTAGCTTTATTTCTTTGTAGACCGTTGAAACTTGGACATAGGTTTGCCTTCTTTCTACTTAGAGTGGCTTAAGCAATAGACATTTAACTGTATTGCATCTGACTGGCAGAGCTCTTGATAGTGTGTTCATTTGTTTTGACAGATATTATTATAACAAGAGGATTCTTCACAAGACAAAAGGCAAAAGGTTTACCTACAAGTTCAACTTCAACAAGCTGGTGATGCCCAACTATCCATTTATTAACATACGGCCCAATGGTAAGCTGGAAACGGGGTTCCTGTCAAACCCTAATCGATGTGCGTTGATTGGCAGCATATGGAATGCTGAGCTTATGCTGTGACATGCCTGTAGTGCAGGGAGGCAGCTAAAATCCCACCCAGCGATCTGCCCGGATTCCTTCCGCAATCTCTCATTTGTCCAGGCTTCCAAGCAATCAGTGCTAATATGGTGGGAATGTCAGTACTATGATGATACTTAAACTGGAGTGCACTTCCCCTCCGTTTGCCCTCCTGTGGCGGCCTTTAAGGCAGTGGTCCCCAACCTTTTTCATCTGGCGCATGCCAGACGACAAGCCACGGAGGACCGTGGCGGCGGACGAGCATCCGCCGAAATGCCGCCGACAAGCAGCAGTGTCAGTAGGCGTTGCCTCTGGATGATGCTGCTTGCCGGCGGCATTTCAGCGGATGCTCATCCACCGGCCAGTACGCGGGTGCACTTAGACACCGTGGCGGGCCCCATGGCACCCTCGGGCACCGCGTTTGGGACCCCTCCTTTAAGGCAAGCTCGAGGCATATTGGCTTTCTATGTAACCTTGGTTGGTTGTCTTTATTGGATGTTGGGGATTTGCTTCGCTCGCCGTTTTATTGGAGTGTCTTGTCCTTCTGATAATAGAAGGTTTCAGTTGTATTGCAGGGACCTTGTCGTACGTGCTTGCAAAGCACCCTGTACGTTTATGGTGCCGTATAAATGTGACCTTTCCTGTTACGATGTCCAGAGGTCTCCGGGACTGGCTGCATGTAAATGTTATCAAAATGTTCACAGCCTAAAGACAGCGATAAAGAACTCTCTGCTCTCCTGAAGAGCAGTTAAACCAGCTCTTGTGCTGACAGCGGTCCTTGATTGCTTTGTTCCTGCCCCTTTTGTGTCAAGCAGAACAATTCTTGGCTAAATTGCTCTGGCTTTCAGGAGAATTTACTATCAAGTGCACATCAGAGCAGCTTCCAGTGGTAGGTTTTGACTGACTTGTGAGTCACGGGAGTTCCTGAACTCTTGTGGTGACCCAAATCCACAATGGTTTAACAGGGCAGCCGCAAGGTGCTTAGACAGGAAGCTTCAGTTTTGGCCATTGGGATGTTTGGGGCATTGAGTCTCTTGTCTTTGAGTCAATAATTCCTGAGTATAAGTTCCACACCAGGGTTTGGGCTAATGCCAGCATTAATGCGGCAATTATGTAAGAGGGTCCATCCATCTTGAGTTCCATTCTGGTGGGTTTTGCCGTGGAATCTAAGATCCTCATATGATTGAGGGCTAACCCTGGAATCGTAGGGAGCGCACGACCCCAGGAAAGAATGCCTTCTAATGTTGAAGGATGAGAGTGCCATTGGTGGGTGTAGAATGGCGCCTGCATACCTAAACAGCCCCCCTCCCCCGCCGCTCATCGGCGGGATCATGTTGAACATGATCAGTGGGACGCTTCTGGGAGCCATTACGTTTGGGGCCTAAACTGCAGAACTCAATGCTGCAAGAAGTTGGATCAGAAGGGACCCTCGCCTGGCCACGTTCAGAGCGCCATGCCGGCCTGACGAATGGCTGAAGATCAGCCTAACAAAGAAAAGGGGATAGTGTTTGTGAAGAATGAGTGGTGGCTGCTATTCAAAGCGGGGGATGATAGTCTGAGAGAGAGATGTTTGTTATCCTTACTGTCGTACTTTGTGCTTAGCTACCATGATGACTGGGGCACTTTCATAAATACCTAGCTAGATCCTGGCAGTGCAGCCACTGTGCGTCTAACTCCTCATTTGGCAGCCTCAACTATGAAAGTCCAGAACTGTGGTTTCAAAGAGCCTGTCCTTTAAGAAAACATCCACCCTGGGGTAGGAGCCAATGGAGGAGTAGAAATCGCCAATGAAGTAGAGGTGCTTCCCCCATGTGAGAAGTGTCGCATGTAGGGAAGAAATGTATTTTCCAGGTGCCCTGAACCCAAGCATGAGGGATATAAAATGTAGCGTGGAGCTGCACTGCAGATCTATAATTACGACAGCAACAAGTCTGAGCAGTTCCACCCCAACATTGCTCACTACTGCTCCTGTTTGCCGCCACTCCCTCCTGTCCCTGGGGCATGCATTTAAAAAAAAAAATAGTTTGGAGAATTGGAATGCATCTGTCTAATTACAACCTGTTTTCTTTCCTCCTGGCTGGGGGTGGGGGTTGGGATATTAAACCTGTTTGGGGCACTGGAATCAGATTTCCCCCTCTCTCCTTTCTGTTGTGTGCACTTTACCGGGTAGAGGTACTTGGGTCTCTTTGTGTCTGAGGTGAGAGCAGGCACAAAACTGCTTTAATCAGACTTCTGTTAGCAATAGCAAATATTAAGCACAAGGGTCTTCTCAAGCCTTCAGATGGGAGTTGTCTGAAATGGTGGGCAAAAGGAACCTGTTTGAGTAGCAATATTACTGGGGAAATCGTCTGAGACCAAATCTCTTCCATTCTGGAAAAGCACAAACGGGTGGGTTTTGAAGTTCCGTCGTGGAACTCAGTGGTTTGAGCATTGGCCTGCTAAACCCACGGTTGTGAGTTCAATCCTTGAGGGGGCCACTTAGCGATCTGGGGCAAAATCAGTCCTTGGTGCTGCTAGTGAGGGCAGGAGAGTGGACTCAATGACCTTTCGAGGTCCCTTCCAGTTCTATGAGATAGGTATAGCTCAATATTATTATTTATTAGTAGATTACTTTCCTCCCTGGCCACATGGGTTCCTAACCCTCCTTTCTCATTCTCTCCCTTGCACAGGTGTCGTCCCACAGAGTGCCCCACCCGTCCCCACCGCCTCGTCCCGCTTCCATTTCCCACCCTTGGACAGCCACTCTCCCACCGCGGACGCCCAGCCCAGCCGGTTCTCCGGTGGATCCCTGGGGCCAGCCAGCCAGGAGCCTCTGAACGACAGCGGCGACAGGAAGCCGGACGTGCCGGAGTTGGAGGATGTCTCCTCAGACTGGCGGCGTGGCGTGGATCTCATGGCTTCTCGGAATGCCGTGGGCCCGGGGAGCATCAATAACCCGAAGCGCAAGCCGGAGGTCATGCTGCCTCTCTTCACGAGGCCTGGGATCTACCCGGATCCTCACAGTCCTTTTGCCGTGTCCCCTCTTCCAGGACGCGGTGGGGTCTTAAATGTCCCAATCTCACCTGCCTTGTCTCTGACTCCAACCCTCTTCTCCTACAGCCCCTCGCCAGGTCTCAGCCCCTTCACAGGTAGCAGCTGCTTCTCTTTCAACCCCGAGGAAATGAAACACTACCTGCATTCACAAGCCTGCTCGGTCTTCAACTACCACCTGAGCCCGCGGACTTTCCCCCGCTATCCGGGGCTCATGGTCCCACCACTACAGTGCCAGATGCATCCCGAAGAGCAGCCCCAGTTCCCGATCAAGCTACAGCCTCCACCTGTGGGACGGAAGAACAGAGAGAGACTGGAAAGCACTGAAGAGGCGACTGCCCCACAGCTCGCTCCTGCTTCGCCCAGGGTTAAAGTTGAGCCCATAGCGGACAAGGAGCTTGAGAATGAAGAGCCACCAGCCAAAGGGAAGGACAGAAGTGAGGAGGAGGAGGAAGGGCCTGGCATGGTAATGCCAAACACCAGCCTGGAAGGAGAGAGAGGGGCTGTATTTGCCAGGCCAGCTGCCCCGTCCTGGCCCTCCGCACCACCCGCACCTACCCGGATAAACTTCCCCACTGAAGAATCCCAGGGGCAAGGGGAAGGAGGTGGAGAGAAGCCATCCAGAGAGCCAGTGGGAGACACTGGGGCGCAGGAAAAGAGAGAGGATGCCCTGATGCCACCAAAACTGCGTCTGAAACGTCGTTGGAATGGTGACCGGCAGGCTGAAGGCCCAGAGGAGCACCAGAACGGGAAGCTGCACTGGAACGGCGTGCTGAGTGCCTCGCGCCTCGTCCCACCGCCCAAGGCAGTGACAGCCACGTCTGCCTCGGACACCTAGGAACTAACTGGAAAGCGCTACAGTCCGTTTGTGTTAGAATCCATGTATTTATGTAGCAATGTTGCGGCGGGGGCGGGGGACTAGAATGGTTTGATAATTCTAGGGACTAGGACTTTGGGTTTTTGTTTTGTTTTTAATTTGTTGACTCGGAGGTGAGACTCTGCTGGTCCTGGTTAGGAGAGGGAGGCGCTAACCTCTTCTGTGCGTGAGGTCGAGGCCTGACGCAAACTCCCGAAAGACCAAGCCACAGTCTCCAGTGAGGCTTACGAACTCCAGACATAATCTACTTTATATTCTCTAGTATTTATAGAAGCAAGAATCTGACTATAGTTTCTTTTTATGGCGTCGGGTGCGGCCGTGGAAAAAGATTTCCTAAACAGTTCAATCGGGGATGCGATTTTTGTTTTGTTTTGTTTTGGTCGGCATCACGAGCTGTCGCTCTTTTCAGCGGGTTTGGCGGACGGGAATGTTGCACTGTCTTTAAATTGAAACAGAGATTGCAGAAAGACAAACACAAAAAACCAAAACAGCTTGGCATCAGGAGGAGGAAGCTGCTGAAAACTCAGCAGTCGGTGGTTTTTGAGTCGAGCTGTATTTCTGACAAACAGCTCTCATTAGGACTTGAAGACGCAATGGTCGTTCTTGCAGCCTTCTTGAAATATTGAAAAAGCCATGAGCAATTGTCAAATCTTTCAGGGAAGGGAGTAGTGGAGTGGGAAAAATAACCTAATGCCTTTAATAGAATGCATTAAAATGTACCCTAGGTTTTTCTTCTTTTTAATAGTCTGGGTGAGGTGGGGAAGTGATTGGAAGATTAACCCTCTAATTTGATTGTGGTGAGTTCATGGAAAAGGAATGAGAGCTTTGTTAAATCTACTCCCTTTATTGTTTGGTTCCCCTATCACTTTGAGTCATGCCTTAAGTACATAGATACACTTTACGTGGTCAGGGTCTGTTGACAGAAGAAACTTGTATAACATCTGGATCACCTTGACCGAGGTTGGGTTTCCATTTGGTATTGGGGGGTCTGTCTCACTTTTAATACCATTGGAAGGAAAACGTTGTTTAGATGGACTGCGATGGGTGTGGATATAAAGGATTGCGTGGAGGGACAGGAACAGGGCAGGGGGGCATTGAAGACAATGTTCCAGTGGGGGCAAGAGAGGTGAATTTTAGAGGGCAAGCTGGTGCTGTAGAGCATGCCAGTAGTTTGGTGCGTGGTGGTGGTGGCGGCTACTCAGAACTTGCTTTGTAAATCTTGCCACGTTATTTGCGATAAACCTGCTGGTTCCCTGGATAGCTATGTTTCTCATTAGACTAATTGGCCTGGGCTTCGGATTACACCGAGGAATGTGATTCTTTCCTGTTGCATTGGGACTAATTTCTAATGATTCCTTGAAAGGAACTTGAACGATTGATCTCGGCAGGGATAAAGTCGCATCTACAGTGTTGTCGTTTATTCATGCACGTCTAGGAAAACAGTTTTGAGCAGGCAAGCTACTTTAATAGAGAGCTTAGCAACTGTTGTGAGGGGCAGGGGCAGTATGTGTGAGCAGAGTATGACTTGCATACGCTATTACGCAAATATAAACCTGGTCTACATGGTTAAGAGGGAAGTTTGCCTGCTCAGCTTGGAGTTGAAAACCTGACAGTAAGACCCTGCCTAAGCAGAATACTGTACAAAGTACAAGGAGCATTCTTAGACGAACTGCTCTGTTTGGTAACTACTGCCTGAGAGGCACTGGCAGAAACGTGTGTAAATCAGGGGAAGGGGTTCTGAGCTCTTTACGGGGGCAGCTCCGCTTAGTTGCAGCATTTGTGCCATGGTGCAGTTCCCACTTCTTTCCCAGCTGCCTGATCTGTGCACGCTGCATTAGAACCCACGGACTTCCTAGCTCCCAGTTCTTGGCCGTAATCCTTCCCCCACAGGGTTGCCTTTTCAGCATCGAGGTTTACCTCCAAATTTGGAAGTGAGCACGGGGGGAAAGGGAAAGGCCTCCCTGGCTTTCGGAACATCCCTTTCCCGAAGAGCGGGCCAGCAGATGTCAGTATGAACTCAGGAATAGAAACTCGAGGCCTTTCGAATCAGTAATGCATATCTTCAGCCCCGTCATACCCAAGTGCCAGAATCAAGGGATGCTGCTCCCGTTTGAGCGGGAATAAAATCACCCGTTTCGCACTTCTTTTTCCAAATGAAAGGTAAAGCTACATTTAAAATGTCATTTGGCTTTAAAAGTTTGCAATCAGTTTGGGTTGGGGGTGGGAGGGTCGATTGTCATTGCACTGCAAACTGGGATCTCCAAGTTCAGGGATAAAGGACTCAGGTTCTCAGGACAATGGACCAGTGAACGCCGGGTACATCGGCGTTGGGGTGATGTATTCAGCTTTGGAGAAGGGGGCGGCAAAGCCCATTAGGCAGCGTTCCCCTGTTCCCTAGCTGGCTCCGGAAGACACCTCTTTGCAAAGGTGTTCCTCCTGACCAGACTTAACATTGCCTCGCAGCAGCTTAAAGGAGGAAGCTTATAAATACATTTTAAATAAAATATATATATATTCCAATGTGCCAAATATTTAAACTTTTAAAGTTTAAATGGTTGAAATCTCAGCGTCCACCTGTATTAACTAATCAAGAGCATGTTAATGTTTTAAACCATTTTCGCTTTGTTTAGCCATAGAGAATCTGTAGGAAAGGAACTGTAATGAGACAACCAGCTGTAATCTGAGGTTTGGGGGGGAGAGTTGTCAGGGCAAAGCATGAGGGTGGGAATGTTAGCCGAGCATCTCCCCTCCGTGTTGCAAAATTGTCAAACCCTGGGGGTCAGTCTGCTCAGTAATGAAAATTATTCCTCACATCCCCCAGGGAAGGGCGAGTTGGGTTTTGCAAGGCTATACTAGCTAGGGGTGGTATTTGGCTAATACTGCCCTGCTCCACATAGGGAACTTAACCTCTCTACAATACTGTGTGGGTGAAGAGAAAGGAATGGCCTCCTCTCGAAGCATTAAAACCCTCGTGACAAGCGGTCACTGTCTTCACCTACAAGACAGGTTAAACCCATTGCTTGGTTGTCTTATTTTTTTATTTATTCTATAATTATGTGTTTATTTTTTAAAGTAACTTTTTTCTTTTGTTTTCCTCTTATGGTTCCTGGTGGGTTTTAAAAAGGATTTCTTGGTTTGAAATATTTTTAATCAGATTGTTTAAAAAAAAAAAAAAACCTGTTAAATTTTAGTGTGTTTTTAAGGAGAAAAAGTATTTACTGATAGAAAGTTTTTTTTAAAAAAATTCACTTCTCGTGAGGCATGTTCTTTGACTTCATTAGAGTTGATTCAGCAGGGATTAATATGGATGCATACACATCTGACTCTGTTAGCTTGAGCCAGCTGTCCACTGAAAGCAGAATGAAGTGTGTGTATATGTACATAAAAATGTAAAGTAGTCTTTAAATTCTCCATTGTGCAGTGCCTTTAGCTGTCCCACTTTCTATAAAGTCTTCAAAGTTTGCATATATATATTATATATATATATGATGTAATGTTATAGAAATATATGTATAATATACAGATTTTTTTCCAGGGGTATCTGATAGCTCTGTATTTTGTTATGGAAGTTGAAAGAAAAAAAAAGTATTTTACCTCAAATTAAAAAGTTAAATAAACCTTTTAAATAAGTCAACAACGTTTTTTTTAGTTTATTTGTGCTTTGTCAGATTGTCTGTCTCTCTGGTGCCCATTAGCAGAGTATCTTCATGCCTCAGACACGCTAATGCATGGATGCTCACATGCGTGGTGAGATATGGGGAAGAATCATCCACATTTTACAAGCTGGGAAGCAAATAGATTAAGTGATTCAACCGTTGTCTTACAAGAAGTCTCCAGCAGAAGTGAAAACTGAATCCAGGTCTTCCCAGTCGATTGATTTAACCACCAGACCGAACTCGGCACTCTGATGCCTAGCTGTTATATAGCACTTTGAGACTTGCAGAGGAAAAGTTCTCTTACAAAAGGTCAGTATGACTATCTGCATTTTAGGGATGGTGAAACTGAGGCACAAGGGTGTGTGTGTGTGTGTGTGTGTGTGTGTGTGTGTGTGTGTGTGTGTGAATTGACCGTGGTTGTGTGGCAGAGCCATGAGTAATACCCAGGTGTCCTGATTACCAGTCCTGTGCCTTAGCCAAGGACCATTTTTACAGGCTTCCTTAAATGCCACTTGCATACAGAATCTTGTCGCATGCATTTCTCTAACAACCCTCCCCTCCTTTCTCCTCCTGCTAATGGAGATCAGTATTTCCTTCTCCACAGTGCACTGTCAGTAGCCATGTCATTGCTCCCTTAAACCCTTGAATATGCCTCCTCTTCTGACTGTCACCATGACTACTCTCTCCTTGGTACGCGTGCAGCTTTGTAATCCGGCAGCTTCGTGCTCTGCTCCTTGCGGTTCCTCTGGTTTGCCCTAAACTGCGGCCTGCTCCTCACAGCCGACACCAGCAGGCTGTATGTTATTTCCAGGTCATTCTGAACATTGCTTCGTGGAGACGCACAGTGCGTTCTGGCTGTTCATATTGATGATGCGCCTCATGTCCGCCAGCAGAACGAGTTTGCCCTGTATCTATTTTCCCCCCTCTCCAGAGAACTCAAGTGTGTGACCTCAGTGGCGTGTTTCGGCTCCCCTCCTCTCTCCTAGCTGGCGAGCAAACTCAAACCTGAATTTCCAGTGACTGGCGACTGTCCAAACTGTACAGGTGGAGGCTTCTCTCGGGATGCGTGTGGTGAGTTAAGTTTTGGCGCCATTCGTGTACTGGAACGCCTCTGATTTTGGAATTGTGCAGTTTGTTGCCAATGTCCTATTTTAACCTGCTCGCTCTCTCTGAGCGAGGCTGAAGAGGTGCGAGAGGCAGTTGGCTGCATGGCAGGAATTCATCTTGAGTGCAGTCTTCCCATCGTCTTGTCGTAATTATCCTTGGGTTTAAGTGCATTGTGTTCTTGTGCCCATCTCTAGCACCTTTGTCCAAGCCTTCCCATATACAGGGTATTTTTTGTTTGCTGTTTTAACCCTGCACTCTGAATAACACTAACCGACATAGAGTTGGGAGAGATAAGCAGCTGTTAAAGACCTACTGAAGGACTAGACATGCAGCCCATATAATGGAGGACATCCACTCAATGTGCAGCGGCAGACAAAAAAGCAAACAATGTTGGGCGTCATTAAGAAAGGGATAGATAATAAGACAGAAAATATCATATTGCCTCTATATAAATCCACAGTACGCCCACACCTTGAATACTGCGTGCAGATGTGGTCGCCCCATCTCAAAAAAGATATATTGGAATTGGAAAAGGTTCAGAAAAGGGCAACAAAAATGATTATGGGCGTGGAACGGCTTCTGTATGAGAGATTTATAAGATCGGGACTCTTCAGCTTAGAAAAGAGACTAAGGGAGGATATGATAGAAGTCTATAAAATCATGACTGGTGTACAGAAAGTAAATCAGGAAGTGGGGGTCACCAAATGAAATTAATAGGCAGCAGGTTTAAAACAAATAAAAGGAAGTATTTCTTCACACAACGCACAGTCAACCTGTGGAACTCTTTGCCAGAGGATGTTGTGAAGGCCAAGACTACAACAGAGTTCAAAAAAGAACTAGATAAGTTCATGGAGGATAGGTCCACCAATGGCTACTAACCAGGATGGGCAGGTATGGTGTCCCTAGCCTCTGTTTGCCAGAACCTGGGAATGAGCAACAGGTAATGGATCACTCGATTACCTGTTCTGTTCATTCCCTCTGGGGCACCTGGCATTGGCCGCTGTCAGAAGACAGGATACTGGGCTAGATGGACCTTTGGTCTGACCCAGTCTGGCTGTTTGGCTGCTCTTATGTTAAGAGGTGGGGTATCCTCCAGATGACACCTGGCCCTAACGAGCTGTATCACTGAGGTGCTAGTAATATGGTCAAGCATTTCCCCCTCATTCCTATAACTGCGCTGTGGACTCTCTCTAAGGAAAACTCTTAACTGTTTCATTTGACTATCTGAAATTTTGCCTGGTGAGATTTCCGGCCATGAATACAATGAGTTACGTGCTGTGGTGTAGCTTGATGACCACAAGGTTGGCAGGTAAAAGGATGAAACGTGTCTTTTAAGCCTAGGACTGTGCCAACAGCTAGCAACGATCCCAGCAGCAGGAATCCATGGAATGCTCTCCTTGGTTACAGGAAGAGGCCTTAATTGCTCAGTGATGGTACTGATGTGAGATTCTCCTGGTGCAATAGGCTTCAGCCCACCACCACTGGGAACCTGATGTTGGATGGTCAGTAGCCAGAAGCCTTTTCACCCTCCAGATAAGACTGAGTGGTATCGCTAGTGCGAATGTTGGACGTCGGCACAGAAGGCTGTGGAGTGCAGGCTTTTTCCAACAGGTGTGATGTGGCCAAGGTAAAAGGGATGGCTGGTGCAGACAGAGTACAATAGAGCCAGGGTTAAACCCACTCGTAGTTTTAATATCTCCATGAGCACACACTCACTTTCTGTTCCAGCCAATGCCTGTCATTTGAAAGCTTATTTTGATTTAGCTTAAAGAAGTTCCGAATAGACTTTAAACACACAGAAGTCCAGTTTAAATCTAAATAAGTGTCCACGAAGCGACGTGCAGCAAGCAGTGGCGCCTAGCAACCTCCATTGTGCGCCAGGACCCCATGGTGCTAGGCTCTGTACATACACGGACAGAAGGATCATCTGTGCCCCCTAAGGACTTGCAATCTCTATATAAGAGACGACAAATTGATACAGGGCACAAGGAAACAATGAGACAATACAGGCTGATGCAACAGGCAGTGGTCTCAGCTCAAGCTTGTTTAAAGTAAACCTAAACTGGCTTAAAAATCGCATCTTTAAAACGTTAGCCGTGGAAAATGGCCTTGAAGTGGAGTCGGGGGTGATGTCCAAGAGTCTTGTAGTGACTGAATCAAGCCCAGTGACTGGTTCATGGTCCTAGAGGAGATCTGTGTCAGAAGGGGATGGGACGTTGGGAGTTCCTGGCCCTGTACTTACATCACAGTACCGTGCCTCTCTGTGATCACATTTCAATGCCCCTTTATCATTCTCTTGTAAATTGCTTCAGCACAAATAGAACCGTAATGCTGCATTTCAGGTCATTAAAATCCAACCCTTACCAGCTGCCCCCATGCAAAATTTTCTCTTAAGAAGCAAAGAAATTCCCGGCAATGTCAGTCGGCCTGTCCTTCTGTTGCCCGTGCGTGGTTTGGCAAAGGCCTTACATTCCGGTTTTAAATGCACAATTCATAGGAATTGCATGTTAATTAAATACCCATTCATTACAAGGACATATGTATTAGGGTTTGATAGGGGCTGCTCACAGCACTATCTTTTTTCTGGTTAATCCTCAAAGGTTTATACAAATCAATTAGTTTTTGTAACCCTAATAGCATTTGCTGTCTGTCAAATATAAACAGAATGCATATTTGAAACACCTTAAGTGTTTCCAATAATAGCATTGCGTTGTGTATGAATCAGTGTTCTTTAGCACTGAAAGGCAATAATAAAATAGACACAAAGATTGCAATGGTCCACAATGAGACAAAGGGCCTGATCTTTATTTGAATTAAGAGTGCTCTAGCGGTGCAAAGGGGCCTTAATGTTAATGTAACTGATTTGCAGCCACTTCAAGGCTCCTTTCCATGGGCAGCCTGCTAAAAAGAGCATTAATGTAAGAGCTTGTCTACATGGGGAGGTTGGCCAGCAGAGCTGTAGCAGAATAATTATTACCCCAATATAGCTTCACTGGTCAATTTCCTAATGTAGACAAACCCTAAATGACAATTGGAGCCAAGTGTAGGGTGAACCCTTGTAAGTTTGTGTTACGCACTTGTGTGAAATTAGATCAACATGGTGAGTGGTGCTCGTGAAATGGGACATTTTGCTTAAAATGTGTGGGTCAAATTGGTCCCTTACATAACTCTGATTTCCTGCCATTTATCTTAAACTGGTTTGCAAAGGGAGCTAAAGCCCTGCATCAAAATTGCCCTGGGCGTTTAAAATCTGAATCTAGATCTAAATGTTTGTAGTTTAAATCTCTCTCTGCCTTGCATATGGGGCCTAAAGTACCTATCTGGCCTCCATTATCATAGTGTCTGGGCACCTCACAATCTTCACAACCCCTCTCTCCCCGGCCCCACCCAGTGAGGCAGGGCAGTGTGGTGTTATCCTAATTTTTTCCAAAATCTTTGACAAAATGCTTTCCAACACAAAAGTCCGCGGGGAGGTGGAGAACTGCGTTCTCTCCAGGAGCTTTCTTTGTGCGTGCAGATGTGTGATGTAGATCTCTATTATGGTGATGGATGCTTTAGCAACGCGTGTAGCGACCTGTAATGTGGAGATCATTGCCTGAGCATTGGGCGCTTAGAACCTCTCTGAATCAGGCCCCCCAGGAAGTTAATTTCCCCCTCTCTCATTCCTTGATTGCAGTACGAGGTGTTGGACTCGGCCTGCTCCCCAGAGATCTGGTTGGCGGTTAGAGCTGGCTAAAAGTTTTCCATCATCGCTGCGTTTTGACAGCAAGCGACAGAAAACTTGCACTTTTTGGACCAAATTTCCCACTTTTTCAATGAAAAACCATTTTTTAAAATCAAATTGAAATGTTTAAACCACAAACTGTTTTCTAACATGGTTTGGTTCCCTTTTTTCAATTGAAAAGGGGATATTTTGACAAAATAAACTTCATTTTAAAAAATTTTCGGGATGGGGGGGGAATGATTTTTTTTTCTAACCAGCTCTCCCAGCTGTTCTCATGAGCCTCAAGGTGACCACGCCGCTGATTTAAGAGCCTTTTTCCCTTCACTGAGCTCAGCTGAAGATTTTTAAACCAACTGAGATTTTTCCAGCCCGGTGCTCCCCCCTCCTTTCCAGATATTGGCACAGCCAAGAGCCAGGAATTCAAACTTAGTGCATTAAGTAGCTTGCTTACTCAAGCAGTTGCTCTAGGGGGTTAGGAGAAGATGCACCTTGTTTGGCTTAGCATGGTGGTCTAAAAGTTGACTGGGTGGGGCAAAGGAAGTCGTGGTGAGGTTGGAACAGGGTGGGAGTCAGGGCTCCTGGGTGCTTGTCTCCGCTCTAAGAGGGGCGTGTTGTCTAATAGTGGCTGCAGGGGATCGGGGGTAAAATCCTGGTCCTATGTGTGGTTCAGGGAGCACGGTCTAGTGGTGAGAACAGGGGTCTGGGAATCTGGATCCCTGGGTTCTATTCCCTGCTTTGGGGGGGGAGACACGGGATCGGGATTCCTGAGGTCTGTTCCTGATTCTGGGGGAGTGTGATCTAATGGTGAGAGCAGAGGACTGTGGGAGAAAGGACACCTGGGTTCCACGCCTACCTCTGCACCTCATCTTCCCCCTTTGCAAAATCGGGATAATGATACAGAAACCACGTCAAGGTTTTTTTCCCCCATACGTGTTATGGGTCGTGATTTGGGTTCACTGAATAACCCCCCCTTTCCACCTGCTCCTCCGCCTCACTCGGTCAAAGCCAGAGGGTTATTGCAAAGCAGCACGAAAGCAGTTAGCACCCTCTGCTTGGCAATGGAGGGCATGGGGGAGAGAGTGGATGGTGTTATTGATCTGTTAGATTACTCAATTTCACCCGTATTGATCAGGTAATTGCTTTATCTCAGTTCTCATTTGAACACTGCATTGCTTTCTCTGTCTCCCCTCCCCACTGCGCGCGCGCTCTGTTTTTTAACTCTCATCTGTCATAGACCTCCCGGACGCCGCAGATTAAAGAAAGAGATGGGGTGAGAGGAGGATGAAGCTTTGGTAGCCTTAACCAGCATTTATTTCATCTGGCTGTAAGACAACACCTGGCGTGCCGGGACAGACCCTTCCAAAATACACCGAGAGTTTCACGCATGTGAGCGCTAATGATCATTCCAGTCCGATAGTGCCCTAGGAAATAAAGGTATCATGATGGTCTCCGGACATCCTCTTCTGCAGCCCTACTTATCTCTTACGACATACCCGGGGGCAGAGTCTGATTGCCCTGGTGTAAATCTGGAGTAAGTTCTTGAAAATCCTGTCTGGCCCTTTGAAGGGAAGCTGCTGAGATAAAAATCAGCCGAAATGATTCTAACAGAACTGCACTAATCGGGGTCCCGATCCTGCAATTGGACCCACTAGCTAATCCCGAGGCCCATTGGTCTGAGTGCTGCACAGACCGAGAGAGAGACAAGAGACATCCCCTTCCCCAAAGAATTCTCACTGCAAATAGACACGGTAGCCAAAGAAGGGTGGTTATCATTGTATAGATGGGGAACTGAGGAACAGAGAGCAGCGACTTGCCCAAGGTTATACAACAGAGCCAAGAAAAGAACCCAGGTGTCCTGAGTCCCAGGCCAGGACCTGGAAGATTTTTGTTGTCCTGTTAGAAATAACAGGAATATCAAATCTCACCTCCTTGGCTTCCCTGGAGGTCTCCTCAGAGGACTAGAGAGCTGGTGTTGGACTTACAGCCCTGCCCTGCGGCCAAGGGCTCTGGATCTCTAACAGATCTTTCCTGCCAACTATTTGTCAGGCTGCTGATTTCTATAGGTGCTCACAAAAACTGCATACAGGGCATGATTCTTCATTACCTGGTGTGACCACAGCACGGTAGCGTTGCACACCTGCTCTGCACTGGGGTAAAGGACTGCAAAGGACACAAGGCGATGGAGAAGTGGGGCCAGAGTTTCTACGTCTAGATATAAAATATTTTTTTTGCCTCTCGATCACTCCTCGTACTCCGCTGGTAGTTGTGATGGCCTGATCTTAGCATAGGCTTGTTTAGACAAGGGCTGTTTGCTCCAGGGTAATTCTATTGATGTAGTTCTACTAGTGCTTCAGTGGCACGAAATGGGGCTGCCAGGTCTTACCTTAGGGCAGTGTATCGGCACTGGGGATTGCAGTGTTTTGTGGACTGTTTGGAATTGTGTGTGTGTGTGTGTGCGCCTGCGCGCACATTCCCTGGATATGCTTTCGGGATAGGGGCTCTAGCCAAGTGTGCCATTAGTCAGTCTGCAGAGAACTAACCTAGAGCCAGGTGAGATGAATTGTGCCTATTTGCCCTAGGGTGCAGCCTGTTTCCCCCCTCTCTGTTTTTGGGTTCTTGTGTGTAGCCATTCTGAATTCAAAGAAATAAAGTCGTGTTACGTTGCAACCTTCCAGCAAGAGTATTTAGATTGTTCTCTAGCTTCTCTGTGAACTTAACAGGGATTCATATTGGTGTAGCTACTGGTACCTATAGGTGCACTAACTTAGTAAAGACGGTATATTTCTCCAGTCATTCAGAGTCTTTCAGGAAAATTGAGAAGACAAGACCTGAATTTCTAACGTTAAAACCCTCTATTTTATTTCACTGTCTTGAAAACCGCTTTGGTCTTTATAAACAAGCAGCATAAACAAACTAAAAAAAAAAAAAGCACAACTTAAATTTTTCTTTCCTGGAGCCGATCGCCTTTAAACAAGTCCAGCAACGTTATGCCACAATGGGGGACCAGAAGTGTAGGAATTGGGTTTGCATCTCGCCACCTTTCCACCGAAAGCCCGTGGAAGTTAATGGGAGTCTTTCCATTAGCTTCAGCGAGCGTTGGATCAGACCTTTGTGCCTTCTTCAAACAGAAGAGGTCCAAGATGTTCCTTAGCCTGTAGATTACTTCCACCTCAAACGATGGTTGAAGTGCAACCCCATGGAAGAAAGAGCTGGGAGGGTGGTCCCTTAATCCTGGATTTAAGGGCCTTGAAAATGCCCACTCCAGAAATGCCAGGAGAGCTTTCTCCATGTCCAAACTGGAAGTCGGCCAAGACAACCCCGTTCTCTCCCATTGTTCAGAAAGGAGCAGGCAGCCAAGCGTAATTCACGCAAATGTTTTGTTGGCCAGAGCAGCTGGATTGTTTGTAATAGTCTTCCCGCAAACTGAAGAAGCTGTTTTGCAAGGAGTACGTAAGCAAGGCGGCAGATTTGTGGGCAGCAAACAAGGAGGAGGCTGGAAATTAGTGGCCTGATTTATGCATCCTTCGGGCACTGAGCCCTTGCTAACTTCAAGAACTTTGGATGCAGGAACAAAGTACAGGTCCTTGGTCAGACTAAAGGAACCAAATATTTGAGGGGCCTGATCCTACAAAACTTCAGCACCTGGAACACCTGGCAACTTCAGACACCATTCTGCACAACTGGGCCCTGTTCCTGGTCGCAGCCTCGAGGTCCTGCCATAATACAGATGTAATCCACTGGAGGCAAGTGACCTGCTAGGCACTGATCATTGTGGTGCATTGAAAACTGCTAAAATTGTACGCCCTCAGTTTTAAATGCTCTGGAGTTTTTCCTGGTCCTGCTTGCAAGCTTCGGGGCTCTGTAGGGAGCCATGCGACCTAGGTCTAGCAGCGGTTAGTCTACAAAGACTGGGGTGAGTTGTGCGCCTCTGTCTTGTCTGGTTTTTTTTGGTTCCTGTGTGTTACGTTGCAACCTTCCCGAAAGAGAGTTTTGTGGCTTTAATCTAACTTCTGTTTGTATGCCATGAAGGGAACAATCGCTAACCTAGCAGGTGGAGTTAAACGGGAAGGTATTTACTAGGGAGTTGTTAATGAAAGCCCGGCTGCAAAATACACCCAGGCCGACGGTTCCCCTGCGAGATGTGCATGTCTCTGCTGGTACCCCTGCATGGCACCCATCTCACTCCGTGCAGTGAGCAACTGTGGCCAGGATGGTTTCGCTCTGATGCTGCCTCCCTTTCGCTAATTTCTTATGTCATCCAGGGGTGGTTATTGCCCTCAGCGTTCATGTTTACTGGGGAATTGTCTTTCCCAGGCTGCCTCATTAATCTCATGATAAGAGGAACCGCACAAGGGGCTGGGTGACTCAGGGGACTCGTGATGGGGCAGGGAGATTTTCAGCTATAGGACCACGGCAGGGTTTTTTGTGCCTTCCCGTCGAGTAGCTGGTGCTGGCACAGGCAAGACACTGGGCTGGACGGAGCTAAGATAGGTACTTAGCCCATGCCCCAAAGAGCTTGCAATCTTGTTGTTTTCTTTTTGTACTGCACGTACCCCTCTGAGGTCCTGGTCCATGACGGGCTGCCAGGTGCCCCGTGATGTAGATAATTGTAATGAAGTATTGCAATTCCTAATGTTTACATGGTCTCTCTGGAGCTGCTAATTATCTGTGGCATCTTCGCCGGCAGCTGGAGTTCTGCAGAGACAAAGGGGGTCATATTGGGTGAAGAATTTATTGGATTAACTTTGCAATGTTTTGAAAACAAGTGATTGGGTGGAGTTATGCTTTCAGTATTGACTCGGTCTGCGGAGCTGGGGGAATTATTCCTAAATATATAACCAGGCTGCAGGGCCTCTGAATGATGAGTCAAGGGATCTTCACCCCCCTCCTAAATCCCACAGGGATGGGGAAGCAGGTTGGGACTTGACCGTGAGAGTTGATTGGGATTCCTGCCCCACCCCCATGCCTCTGGACCCGTGCAAATGTGGTGACATCACAATGATTTTCATTCTCATTAACATTTTTCTTTGGACTTTTTTTTAGCTTTCGTTGAAAACTAAAATGTTGATTTGGGAGGCAGTTGAAAAATCAAGCTGTCCGGCAGAAAAACGTTGCAAGTTTCAAGGTTTTTTTCACCCTACAGAAACCTAAAAAATGTAATTGGAAATAGACAGTTTCCATGGAAACTTGATCCAGCAAAGGGACAGTTTTCCTTAGGGAAAAGGTGGGATGGAAAACTTTTGACTAGATCTACCTCTAATCCCTCTCTGGCGCTGCTAGGCTGGGTGATTATCAGTCTGCCGAAGGTCCTTATCTGCCCCCCATTAGCATAGTCCCTAAGCACCTCCTGATCTCAGCTATATGCATCATCGCAGCCCCGAGGTGAGGCAGGGCAGTGCTATCCTCCCCATCATACAGCTGGGGAAACTGAGGCACAGAGCACCTAAGTCACTCCCCCAGGGTCATGCAGGAAGTCTGGGGCGGAGCAGGGAAGTGAGCCCATGTCTCCCATCTCATAAGTTAGTACCCCAAGCCCTGAGCCATCCTCCCTCAGACAGGCGCTTGGAATTGCCCCCCGCGTCTGTGGGCAGCTGGTGGGCTGGCACTTTTGAATGGCCTCTACCGCTGCCCAGTTGCAGGGGTAATTCAGGAAGTAACCTTCCCCTTCTAACCGCCCCGCATCCAGTGGGGTGAGGGTGAGATCAAGGCCTGTGAATTGTCTGTCTGCTAAACACGGGGCTGACCGGGAGCCAGCAAAGAACCACCTGGCCCCTGCCCATGTCCTGCGTAAAGAGGGCTGGGAGGGGGAGGAGGCAGCTTCCGGAGCGGAGGATGGCAGGGCTCGAGAGTGAAAGCTGGTCTAACCGCAGATCGATCCTGCCCGGCGAGGGTGAAGAGCCAGCATCCCTGCTATTAATTTAGAGATCTCCCCTGAGAGGGGAAACGTTACCCGCCTTTCATTTGCCCGCCCAAACACACCGCTCTCCCCATCGCCTCCTCCCCGCGCAGCAGACAGGGGAAGACAGGCGATGGTGAGGGAGCTAGCAAGACAAGTCCTGCCTGTGTCTCTGGGGGAGCGGGTCGTTCGATTCCAATCACTGGTACACCTGGAGCAGGTAGGATGGGCCGGCATGGGGCTCAGAAGGAGGGTTCTGTTCCCTGCTTCGCCAAAGCTGATCTTGGGCAAATCTCTTAGCATCTCTGTGCCTCCGATCCCGCTCTGTGAAAGGGGGAGGGGAGGACCTGGCCGAGGAGTCGGTGCCTTGAGAGCAGGGTAACTTTGTACCAGGATAAATGTCTGTGAAAACGACACCCCTCCCCAGAGTCATTATTCCAGCACCATTGTCTGTGGAGAGACCAAGTCTAACAAAACTCCGTCACCAGCTGTCCCTGGTCAGTGCACACTGCTCTGAAAGGGCAAAATTACAGAGGCCCCCGCTTTAGGGCTCCTTTCCGATGCCAGAGGCGGGCGCGACAGCTTTCGTGTAAATGAGAATCAGGCCCCATGTTTAGTTCAAATTTCCCTGGATGAGATAAAGCCACAGGGACGGGACCAGTTTTTATCCTTCTGGCTCTCTCTCTCTAATCTCTCTCTCATCCACGTTTTCAATCTCTTGTTCCAGCTACAGAATCTCTCCGACCATCCTACCAGGGGCGGCTTTAGCCGGCGTCCATGGGTGCAATTGCACTCTCAGAAATCAGATGCAGATTAACCAGTGTGAACTGGCCCCGTGTTAGGGTTGGTCCGGACACCCTTCCACTGGGACAGAGGAGTGGCCGGGCCAAACAGAAGTGGAGCAGGGAGCTGGGCCCAGCCCCACAGTAGGAGTCACCACTGTGGGGTGAGTGCGGTGTGTGTGTGTGGGTGGGGGGGTGTCGTTCTCCAGTGCACGCTTGCCCCCGGAGGGCCTCCCCTCCGTGCTGGGCTGTGATGCCAGGACAGAGCGGGCTGGTGTTTGGTGCCTCCTAGGCAGTTTAGTATAGTGCACCGCTACCTCCGCCCCGCCTCCTGTAGGATCCATCTTGCTAGTTACCCTTCACAGAGTGTCTTTATCTGTCCTTCCGCCAACACTCTTATCTGTCTATCCTTCCATCTGCAGTATCTCCCTGCCTGCCTAATTGACTCTCTGCCTTTCCAAAGTGCTGCCCCTGGGGCTGGACCCAGATAAGTAATAACAGGATTTGTCCAGCTGGGTCAGGGGCTGGTCAGGGCTCAGGCCTCAGTTTGGGTTTAGGTGTCGCTCCTGAGTTGGCTAGAAGGCTCAAAGCTCTGGGCCAGTGTGAACGCGGTCACACTGACATTCAAGCAGCCCTACTTTACAGGTACCAAAAAAACCCCACCCCTTTCATCCAGTCAAAGCCTCTTGTATAAGCCAGTCTTATGCAAGGTAATTAAAAACACCTCTGGCCCAATTCCTAGCTCAGGTACCATAATCCTGAAATGCACCCGCAGTCCAAGGGGCGGACAATTCATCTGATTCCTGCAGCTCCATGGGGACAGGGACTTGCTGCTCTGGTTATTTTCTTTTCACAGCTCAAGCTTTCGAAGCATGGTGGCCCTGGCTCTCGGGCTGGGGTGGGCTATTCGTACTGCCCGGCAGCGTCGAGGTGCCCTGGAGCGAGCGGCGGCGTAAGTGACTGCCAGAGCGGTGTCCAGGAATCGGTAAAAACGAGAACAGAGAGTTGGATTCCCAGGCCGGGTTCTCATTGACTCCGAGGGTCCTGCTGTGGCATGTACACCTATTTCACGGCCCCGGGCTGCCGCTGGACCGGCGGAACGTGGCCTCAGCGTAAAGAGAATGGAATCTCTAGGGGAGTCATTTCCACAGTGGCAAGGGAGTGTAAAAAGCTACTAAGTCAGCCTGTCACCTTTCACTTGGCCAGGTGTAGACAACTCCAACAGGGGCCTGAGCTCCTCTCAGGGCTCACGCAGTGTGTGTAAATGCATTTATCCTCGCACCGCTCCTCTCTCCATGTCACAGATGGGGAAACTGAGGCACGGAACTAAGCGATTTGCCCCAGGTCACCCGTGGATTCGGTGGCAGAGCAGGGAATTGCATTTTAATCTCCCCAGCCTTAAGCGAGAGCCTAACCGCTGCGCGCTCCTTCCTCACAGCCTGCACCGAACCCAACCGAACAAAATGGCTGCTTGTCTCCTTAGATAACAGTGTCCATAGAGCTGAAAGCGGGGAGAGCGCCAACAATAAAGCCATTGGCAATGTGAAATGTGCAAAGCTCAGGCCCAGATGGGCTTTTTACCAGCCTCCAGCCCCTGTGGGTGCACAGCAGCAGGCGTGTAGGAGAGAGGGCTGGGAGTACCTGCTCCGGGACACCTGCCGTGGGGGAGAGGGGAGAAGGAAGGAGCGTTGCTCGGGTTGGCGAGGAGGCCAGCGCGCCAGGGAGAGGAAGGGAAGGAACGTGTTGCTAGAGGGAAGGTTGGGGCGCCCAGGGCAGGGCTGGGACTGACTTGGAGGGTCAGGGACAGAGGGACCTGAGAACAGGGGGACAGGGGTCAGGGTGCTGGAGGAAGGCTGGGTCAATGTGGGGAGTGGTGAGGTGATGGGCGGGGATGGGGGGGATGAAGGCTGGAGCTGACCCCCAGGGGCCGTGTGGGAAGAGGGGCTGTGACATGGAGCCCAGTGCAGCGACGGGGGGGCTGGAGCCAACTCCGAGGGGCTGTGGGAGTCGAGGGAGGTGAATACGAAGGCCAGTGTGTTCGGGGTTGGGGGTGTGAGAGGGAGCTGACTCGGGGCCGGCAGGGGAGAGGAGAGCTGGCCTGGGCCCCTGGGCGCTGGGTGTCGGTGGGAGGACTGGAGGCTCTGTGGGGGCTGAGGGGCCGGGCACGCTGTCTGTGCAGAGGCGGCGGTGCTGGGCCGGGGGTCAGGCGTAGCAGCCGCGGTGGGCGGGGGTAGAGATGTGAGTGAAATGGGTTTATTACTCGGAGTCTGTTTGCCACGATTGGTATCGACCCACAGCTGTCACCTCTCATTGCCGCTAATGGGACATGAGGAGGCTTCTGTAACCAGAGTGAGCGGCGCTGCCCTTCTCTCCCGCTCGCTCCTTCGCAGCCCTTCCTCTCAGGCCTTGTTTCATTCCTTCCTTTATCTCCCCCTCCCCGCCCCCACCTGGATATTTGCTTCCTTTCCCCCTCCTCCTTTCATTTTTTCGCCCCTTTCTCTTTCTTTAGTTCACCTTTCCCTCCTCCTTCCCTTTCGTTATGTCAAGCTTTTCATTCACACCCCATCTCCATCTTTTAACCTGTCTTGTCTTTTCCTCATTCCCTCCTTTCTCTTCCTGCTTTTCATTTAGTCCCCCTTCCTTTTCTTTCTTCCCATTGCCTTCTTTTCTTCTCTTTTTCGTGTCCATCCTTTCTTTCTTTTCATTCGGCTCGTTCATTTCTTTTCATTTTTTCCTTCTTTCCGTTTCCTTTTTTCATTTCTCCTTTCTCCCATCACACTCTTCCTTCTTTTAATCAGTTTATCTCCTCTCTTCTCAACCCCTTCCATTCCCCCCCCGCCTTCCTCTGAATCTCCCCAGCCCTCGCTACCTACCACAAAAGTCAGATCTTTCCTATGCTCACATGGAGATGAGCTTTGAATTTGGCAGGTGATTTTCTTACTAGTCATCTGTCAGCGCTGTTCTTCCCCCACAACCCACCTGCGGGAGTGGTGGCTGCGCCGCTGCCTCTTGTTTCTTCTGCTTTCCTCCCCGACCGTATCTTCTTATTGTTTTAATTTGTGATCTCGCCCGTCAGGGGAAACTTAACTGAGGAGAAATGGCATATTGATTCCTGGAGCCGCAGCAGGGAGGGGGTTGTCCCCCGAGCCGCCCCGGCTCGCTGAAAGAGGCGAGGAGCCGCTTATCGGGTCCATTCACGTCCTCCCCATGGGGCCAGACTGGGGGAGTGGTGATATCTTAGTATGCGCCAGCCGCTTATGCCTTGCAAGGCTCCGATTGCCGTCCGATTATTTGCAATTAGTCCGTGAGGAACTGGGTAGGGAACGTCCTTGTTTATCCGCTACTCTGCGTCAAAGCAGTGGTGGCTGTGTTGGCTGGCCTAGCCCGGGCGCAAGCTCCGGTGCGCAGTTCAAAGGCCAAGTACGGTCACGCTGCAGGGCGAGGAGACCAAAGCAATCGACTGGCAGTTCCATGGGCACTGGGGCAGCGGGCTGGGACCCAGGCTTCCTGGGTTCTGTTCCGTGCTCTGAGAGCGGGAGGGTCTAATGGTTAAAGCAGTGGAGTCTGGGAATCCAGACTCCTGGCTTCTATTCCCAGCTCTAGGAGGGGCGTGGGCTCTATTGTGAACTCCACCCAGGGTGCTCAGAGAGGGCAGACCATTGCTCCCCCAATACGTTGTGAAAATATTCACAGAGCGGCTCAGCTTAGGGTGAAGGACCTGTCACACTTCCAGGATAACTGCTTCTGAATTTCCCCACTTCGTGGTCCGCTCCAGGAGGGCCCAGTCAGGTCTCCAGTCCTGGGCAGTGACCCTTGTCCCACCCACTGCTGCCCAGGGTTTTAAGGCTGCACGGTTCCCTGTCTTACCCTGTGATATTCCCAGCAGGCTAGTCTGCCTAAAAGCCAGTGCCGACGCTTTGCTTCCTCTGATGGCTGTGACCAGCGTAACCGCCAGCGGTCGCAAATTGCCATCCGGCTCTTTCTAAGCAAGCACCTTTCTTCCGAAGGTAAAAGCATCCCAGAGAACACACGTCAAAACAATAAAAGTGTCTGTACCAGAGGTCACTGCTCCGTCTCATGGGGCCCTGGGAGGGCATAGTCTTTCCAGCCCATCTGCAAGGGAAGACGGTCCTGTCCATTTGCTGGATCGGAAAGCAGGCCCCAAATCCATTCAAACCTATCCCAGCCTTATTATATTAGTAAAGCCTCTTCTTTGTCTCTGGGTCTCTGAAAAACATGGTTTGAACCAGTCTATGCCAGCCTCCCCAGCGGGTAGTACCTCTCTGGAGATGTTTGCAAACCTATGGGATTCATGTGAATCACCGCCCCCAACCCCACCTTTTTTTTGCTTCCTGGGGCAGCTGGAGTAACCCTGCCCGCATACAATCGCTGGCCCACAGTGATCCATCAACTGAATACAATATGGTCCCCAAAGATAGTGCATGTGGTTGAATCAGTGCCCACAGAAATCTTAGAGTGAGAATAGTGCCCGTATGGAGGCAGGGCATTACATCCACTTGGGTGTTATTTTGCAGCCTGGCTGCTCTCACGCGTGCAAGGCCAGTATAAGAGAAGTAACTTGAGTGCCAGCGACTTCCATTAACTGTGCAGTGAAGACCCAGCACGGTGGCACTGGGAGTCGAGTCCTCGGCTCCTTTCCCCGCTCTGCCATTGACTTGCTCTGTGATGTTGGCTAAGGCCCTCTCCCTTTCTGATCACACTCCTGAGTTTGTAAAGCACTTGGAAAGCTCTTGATGAGAATCAGGAGTTCAGCATTGTTGCTGCTGTTAAACGAGGTGGCTGCATCCAGGTTTCCATTGGTGAGCTCAGCAAACAACTCCCTTCTGTCAATCTCTCCAGGGAGATTCGAGTCTGGACAAATACCCAGGTGGCTGGTGTATTATTTTCAGTTTTTTGTGTAACTGGCAAAACCAGCGCAGCCCTGGGGCTCCTGGCAAGGCACCAGCATGGCTCAGGGTGTTGCAATGGGCGGGCGCCGCTGGATCGGAGATACACCCCATTGGCCACCCAGACAGGCTCCAGGATGGTAAATAAAATGACTCCAGTCTCCACCCAACGCTCTACACTGTAGGGGCATGTCGCCTGAGTGTGGGTTGGCTGCATTTCTTAATGGGTTTGTGTCTGTGTGTGCATGTGATTGTGAATGTGGCCCTGCATTTGTGTGTGGTTGTGAGTGTGTCTGTGTCTATGAATTTGTAGCTGTGTATGGGGTTCTGCATTTGTTCGGGGCTGTGTGTATATCTCTGTGTGTTGGTGTGGGGAAACGATCAGTCCGGATTACAAATATAATTTGCGCGGATGAATTCCAACACGCCTCACACTCAGTTGCTCCCATTTGGGGTCTCAGCTCAGCCCCACCCGGGCGATATTTCGGAACAGGTTAGGAAAAAAATCCAGCAACTTTGTGGCATGTAGGCAGAAGGGCTCATGCATCCCTTTGCCTAAGTAACTTTCAGGGAGCTGATGTCTGGGCCTGACGAACGGCAGAAAGAACAAGGTGGATAAAGCTAAGCGACTGAACATTAACACAAGGGCTGGATGTGTGCGTATGAGAGGGAGAGCGAGAGAGACACTCAACCTTTCTGGAAATTGCAAGTTTTTGAGACAAATTGGTGTTGAAAATTGAATTCTCAACCGAAACACCCAGAATTTAGTTGAAAAATGTCAGTTTCGGACTGGCAATAGAGCTGAGCTAAATGTTCTGATTGTCAAAAACTGTAAAATTTCAACGTTTTGATTATTTATTTTTTGAAATTCTGAAAAACAGGGAGGAAGTGGGGGGGATTGAAAAATCCCCACAAAATATGGTTATGGTTTTGTGAGCGGCTCTAGTATCTCTCCCTCTCTTAGTACCCCCGACCCTTCCTACTGATCCAGCTCTTCCATCCCGCCTGGTTGCCTGAGACGGAGCTAGAGAGGAGTTAGGGCTGTGTGCTATCAGCCACTTCTTTGGTTCACTCTTGGGCATGTCACCTGCTTTCACCACGCATGCTGTCTCACTTTTGTTCACGTGTTACACTTTTCTCAAACGAACCAGTCACAACTGCCTAGCTTGTGCTCACGTACACCACAGTCACTCTCACTCACGCAACACACAGTTTATCTTTTTGGTCTCGTCTAGACTAAGTGCTTGGCTACTCATTGGGTTATTCTGGAATTGCAATTCTGGAGTAACTCCATGTGTGGAAACGCTTATTCTGAAGGAAGAGTGCTGGATTAAGCTAAACGGGAAGAAGGCACTCTGATTCTAGTAAGAATAGGGTTACCAAATAGCAACTGTGAAAAAACTGGACGGGGGGTGGGGGGTAAGAGGAGCCTATATAAGAAAAACTCCCCAAAAATGGGACTGTCCCTGTCACCCTAAGTAAGAATAACCTGTGGAGTTATTCCGGAATAGCTAGTGCATTTTAAATTCACGCTCTACCTCTAATCTGAATTAACTTTTAAATGTAGACAAAACCCTTGGATTTAAAGGTGGCTGGCATTAGACTGAGTGACCTAGGCTTTAACTCGGGTTCTAAAGTGTAATTGCTTGGTCTTGAGTAGAGATTTAGAAGGTGTCAATTAGATCAAGCTAGGTAACTTGTCTAGATTTAAAAGTACGAAGCTAGGTCAAGAACTATCACATACCCTCTCTCTCTCTCTCTCTCTCACACACCCACACCCACACCGCTACTGACTGTCTCTCTGACACACACTTCTCTTACACAATGTGCTCACTCAAACACAGTCACACACAACATCCCCAACACACGCATTCCCCATCAATCAGCCCAGCGCATGTATCCCATTTCCATCACGTGAGCACCCGTGGATTTAACCAGAAAATAGCCCCCGAGTTTAATTCCCTGGCCCTCTCTTCCCATCTTCATCAACTACCCGGAGGTAGTGCATTAAAAGGGCTCACAGCTTTTCACTGCCTGTCTGGAGTTAAAGCAAAGAACAAATCAGAGCAGTGCATTGATTTGCAGAGAGGACAGCTATCAATCTCTTCTCTCTAGGTAAGAGAACAAAAAATTGGACTCGGACTTTCCAGGTGCTATGTGGAATGTGAAGAGGATGGCTGGGCTGGGTTCAGGAGGGCTGGTTGATAGCAGGAGCCCTACCAGAGCAAGATCCCCACCCTCGGGGGGTCCTAGAGCCTGGGCTCCAGACTACACCACAGTTAAACAGCCCCATAGCCCAAACCCTGCGAACCTGCGTCAGCTGACACGGGCCAGCCGCAGGTGGCTAATGGCAGCGTAGACATACCCAGAGGTCCCACTTCTCCTTTGCCCTGCACCTTGCGCAAATGTGGCCCTTCTGATTTTACACCCACTTTGCACTGGGGTAAATGACTGCACCAAAGAACAGCCCTGCTGGGTCAGACCAAAGGTCCATCTAGCCCAGTGTCCTGTCTGCCCACAGTAGCCAGTGCCAGGTGCCCCAGAGGGAACGAACAGAACAGGGTGATGAGCGAGTGATCCATCCCCTGTCGCCCAGTCCCAACTTCTGGCAGTCGGAGGTTTAGGGACACCAGAGGCTGCATCTCTGACCCACTTGGCTAATGGCCATCGATGGACCTGTCCTCTGTGAACTTCTCTTTCGCTGCTCACAGGCTCAGGGCAACGGAGAGTCAGACCCAGCAGTCTGATCCCTCCTGGCTCCTTTCTTAGAGTCACAGGCCTGGCTGTGCTTCTGCAAACAGCACCGCTTCGGCCTCACGCAACTGGTGTTTTAGCCTCGGGTGCAGTCGCATTGGTGCAAAGGCTGAGTGCTGACACAGCGTGCACAAGCACAGCACGATTGAAACCGACACAGAGCTGCACCAGTGTAAGTCACACGGCACTGGTGCAAATCACGGCTGTGCCGGGGACTGTGCGAGTGGCTAAAATCGCAGCGGAGCCGGGGCCTTGTGCTAGGCAGCCCGGACGTGCTGAGGAGAGATTGCCACGCCAAACGCTGCCGAGAGACCAAGGGATCCCTTGTAGGCCATGCTTCCCTTTGGGCAAACCCAGCGTTCCCGTGAGCATCAGGTTGCAGAGATGCGGAGAGCCAAGCAAGCCACCAGCTGCTCTTTCTCAAACCCTCCGTCAGGGCTTGTTTCCTTTTTAAAAGGGTCTTGACTGGCACTAGGAGTCTGCACAGAGCAGGGAGAGCAGAAGGCCGAACTTCCTACCTGGGGCAGTGCTTCAAAGGGGTGAGTTCAAGTCCCTGTTCAGCCACAGATTTCTTATCTGACCTTGGGTAACTCACTTAACCTCTCTGTGGCAGTTTCCCATCAGTCAAATAGGAATAATAGCACTGCCCAACTGCACAGGGGTGTTGGGAGGGTGAATACATTAAAGGTTGTGATTACACAGGCACTGCAGTACCTGGGGGGTGGACCAGTGCCTGAGAGCGACTGCAACTTGAGGGGTGTCCAGTCCTCCGGCTGGCAACGGGGCGAGCGGATAGGGCCCTGAGTAATGATGATTTCCCTTAGAAGTGGACTGAGCCCCGTTGACTCATTTCACACAGGTGCTATCGAGTCTTGATGTTCAGTCCTGGGCTGGATCCGAGCCAGTGATTTCGGAGGAGAACAGCTCGGCCGCGGCGCTGAGACGTCCTTCTCCCTTTCCGAGCAGGCTGGGATGAAAAATTCTAGTTCAGGCAACTCACTAGGTCTTTCCTGCCATTGGAGACCTCCCCGGGGCTCTCATGAGTCTGAGTCTTGAGGGCTCAGTGGCTCTCAGCCCCCCGGTCCCAGCCTGGAAGCGCTAACTGTTTAATTAGGCGAGACAGAAGGACTATCGTCCCCGTCCTCCAGGTGGGGAGATGAAGGTCACACACGGAGTCCGTGGCAGAGGCAGGAATTGAACCCAACGCCTTAGCCCCAAGCCCGCCCGTTACGTGAGTGGAGAAGCAAGACGTGCGGCACCCTCTAGAGAGCCGCCCTCGTCGTGGGCTCCAGAAGAAGGCAGCAGCCCGGCCCCCACGACACGAGCTGGAAGCAGGAGGCACAGCCGAACGGGGCCCAGGACGAGAAGATCTAGAGGTGAGAAGGGGGGGTTGTTAGAGCACAGGGCGGCCGGGAGCTAAGTAAGGCATGCCACGTACCCTGTGTTGCAATGGCCAAAGGCCGCTGCTTGCCCAATGGCCAAGCCCAATCTCTACTCCCCTGCCCCGGCATGTCATCCTCTCCGTGTCGGAGCTGGGGGCGAGGAGCAAAGCAGTGGGGCAATAAGGTGTCTCTGAACGCTCCCTCTAGAGAACGCGTGGAACCAGCTTCAGCAGGTGAGATGTGCCACCAGGCGCCTGCAGTGCGTCCTGTCTCAACTGCCGGCCCTCCAGCCACGTGATCCCGTGATCCGGGTGCAAGGCGAGTTGCCCAGAGATCGGGGCCTGTGCCTGGCTCTGCTTAAGTTGCTTTCTGCTTCCTCTCCCGCTGCTTGTGTGTCTTGGCTATCTTAGACTGTGAGTGCTTCGCTGCGGGGCCTGTCCGCCATATTCAGCGCCATGCTCAGCACAACGGGCCCTGATCTCCGCGGAGACCTCCGGATATCGGCGCCCTCGTCTAGCGGCTCCACAGCAGGCAGGTAAATGGGTGTCGTGCCTTTTTGGAGCACTCAGGTTCCATATTCCATCTTGTTGGGCTTCCCCATCCCGGGCTGGGCCCTGGAAAGCTCCAGGCAAGGTCTTTAGTCGGTGCCTTTCAGCAGCTAAGCGAGATCCAATCCCAGCCCCTTCCGGTTAGATACGCCCCCTCCGAAGAGTGAGGGAACTCATCCCCCTTTTTTTTGCTGGGCCCTTTGCTCCCTTCCCAGAGTCCGCCACCTCTTAGCCGCACTGGCGGTCACTCAGCTCATTGCCTATGGCAGGGGAGACCACAGCCTGGTGTTTCTGCCACCCGTCGCTCCCAGCAGGGGTCGCTGCGGAGATCAGCTCCCCGCCCCATCTGCAGATGCTCTGCTCCCAGCTCTGCAGACAATGGCCAGGGAATTTCTGCCTGGGAATGGGGCAGGGGGTGGGGAGAAAGGAACCACGTTCGCCCAGCTTCCTCTCCCAACCAGGGAGCCCACGCGAGGAGGAGACGAGACCTGGGGCTGCCATCTCACGGAGCGCGCAGCGGTCGGCAGCTGGAGCCCTGCGAGGGTTAACGTGATTGTCTTTGCAACCGCGGACGCCCTCCTGGGAGCGTGGAGTGCTGGGTTTTCATTTTAAGTAACCCTAACGCGGCATGTGATGAAATGCACAAGTCGTGTGCGACAGACAGAGAGAGCGGAAGAGAGAGAGACCAAGAGGGATCCAGGTGGCTCGGAAAGGTAAGAGATCAGCAACCCATTTGAGGGGGGGGCGAGGGCTGTCTTTAATAAATAGAATTTTCTCCCCTGTAGGTATCTCCAGATCTTTGTCGTTACTTCGCATTTCCGATCACTCAGTTCTTAGATCCTTGTTCTCCTCTGAAATCTGCCGCCACTCCGACCCTCTCCCATCCTTCCGTATAGCCCAGCCGAACTTCCCCTGGGAGCAGGTGGCACCCTGCTGCGGGATGCATGCGGGCCGTTGCTTCCCATCGCAGCTTTTATTCTTGCCTGAGAGTTTCCACTTTTGATGGCGTTCCCAGAGATGGACAGACGGGACAGAACTTTAACTCAGCCGGGAATGAAATCCACTCCTTCGGTGCACAGAGCTTCACGGGCTGTCAATATTGTAACCGTAGGGTTCCCGCCAACACTGGGCTTGTGATCACCTCCAGGCCTGCTTGGGTTCATTTGTTTCCCCCATTTAGAACCATTTCCGTGTAACCAGAGACCAAGGCGACAGCCCCGCTTGGCAAACTAACTTCTTCAAAGTGCGGCTTGTTGTGATGGGAGCCGCACAGGGCAGGACTTGTATCACTTGAGGAGGGAGAGGGCATGGCCCGTCCTTGGGGATGGGGGGTCGAAGGGGTCTCCTCCCTAGATGGTGAAATTACCTTCCGGGCGGTGCGTCCCACAGGCAATACTAACATGCTCTTCAGACTAGAAGTGTCTTACGAGCCCCGGGGGCTCTCTAGCCGGAGAGGATTTAGCAGCATCCACAGAGCAGGGGAATCAGCGTGGTCGTGGGAGGGTAGCGCCCGGAGCTGTAGCGAGAGGCATCTCCCCGCCCCGGTGCCAGCCACAGCCCTCTCCCAAAACCCACCCTGTGTAGAGCTGGGGGGTGGGGACAGGCCCTGATCTCATTGAGGTGAACCCCCCAAATGTTCCAAGGAACGGAGGAGAACTGGGATCCATGGGCCAGCTCCTTAACGCCCCCCCCCAGATATAGAAGTCATACTTCCACCTATGGATCTGACCCAGTCATTCCAGTTTTGGCCCGTTCTGTCCCACACTAGCAGGCAGATCTATTAGCCAGGGTACAGCGTCCCCTGAGCTCAGGGCAGTTTTATTTACTGCTTTCAGAGCTCTGGGCCCATAACAAATCACTCCCAGCCACTTCGGGCTGCCAGCCCTCTACGAGCATGTGGGTGGGGAGGCAGCGGGACCATCCTGGGTTGCAATAATTGCTAAGCATCGTGATTCAAAAACTGGAACAACAAGACGCTCCTTGTGCCTGAGCTTTGCCTCCCACAGCGGAAGGCCTGGGAAGGGGCTGCGGGTGGGGAAAGTGGCAGGGGGAGGGGCGTGGGTTCGCCCCAGTCGGGCTGTGCCGCTGACTGGATTATTCCCTCTGATACCAGCCAGGATTGTCGGTCAGTGGTGAGGGGGATTTACGCAGAGATGGAAAACCCCAAAGAGCTTCTAGGATTAGGTCGGGGCTTGGAGGATAAAGGCGGCTAATATTCCATCCCAAATCCAAGTCCCCGTCTTAGTGTGAATCCTAATCGGAGCCAATGAGGGAGAATTCACCAGGGCCCTGCGCCTGGTGCTGTCCGTGACACCAGCGCAAAGCAGGGTGGCAAACAATACGGGAAGTGTCTCTTCTGATGTGCGTGGGGCCCCGTGATCAGCAGCAGGAGCCGCGTAATCGTTTCTTTTGCCTCTCTTCCGCGTGGGGTTCGCGCTTCTCACAATCCAAGGGGGCCTCTCCGTCGAAAGGGCCCAGCCTCCCCTGGGTTTACACGGAGAGGAAAACGGCAGCACGCCACAGTCAGCCCCGGGTTCTCTCCAGAGCTGACGCGAATCCTGCAGCAAACCTGAAATCCGGACCAGCTTTGCATGGGGTTGGGTTGTGTGTGGGGAGTGTTACGGCCCAGGGAGGGCAATGACCCCCCCCCCCTTGCTCTTCTTTGCTTTATCCAGTGCGTCTCCTCCACTATAGAGTGTGCTGGCCCCTTTAAGGCAGGCCAGGCGTGCTCAGGACCAGAAGCCTGGCTTAAATGCTCCCCCCACCCCTGGTGCAACAGCGACCAGTGGCGCGAGGGAGGCATTTTTAAACATTACTTTATAGGGCTTTTCTAGCATCAAAGCAGCCGATTCATCCCAGATTCAGTCGCTGGTTGGGCCGGAGCCAAGCCAGCCTCCTTGCCTGTGCTCAGCCGGCGTGTCTGTGACGAGCGCTCTGTTCTCAGCTGCCGGCCTCGCTCCGGGGTTTCTAGTTCTGCAGGGGGAGGCAAGTTCTCTCTGGGAATACGACTTGTACGCTGGGGGTTGCATCTGCAGCTGGGGGCATTGGGGGCTGCTCTTCGCTGAGAGGGCAGCTTGCCAGGCACTTGAAGGGCAAGCGGGCATCATGCCGGTCTGCGTGGGCATGTGTGTTTATATATAGGCCTGTGTCCATCTGTTTGTGTAGGGGCCTGATTCTGGATTACACCAAGTCCCCTTTACTCAGCCAGCACCGTGTAAATGAGACGCAGGCTCTAGATATGCATGAATAGCTATGCTTGTGGGGAAACTGAGGCACGGTGAGGGGATGTAACCAGTATCCAGCCTCCTGAACCAGCTGCTCATTAACATTTCCCTCCCTTTCTAGCCAGCGGGGGAGTGTGTGGCACTCAGAAGAAGCAGCTGCTTCTAAGGGGAGATGCGTTGCTCTGTATGGCAGTGACGCCTTGAGCCAGATTTGGGCCCCGTCGCGTAGAGGAGGCAGGGAGTGAACTGCCAAAGATCACCCAGCAGCTCAGAGTCCAGAATAAAATCCAGGTCTCCCGACGCCCTGCCTGTCCCCCTCATTGCTGTACCAAGCTGCCGGTCAATGCACCAGGGGCTCTCTGTCCTACCCCAGCTTTGTGTCTGTGTGTTACGCTCTCGTAGCCGGCCTAAGCTGCCTAACCCTGGGGGTGGTGGAGAGAGAAAGGAGCGGTGGGAAAGACAGCGATGGAGAAAGCCAGACTCAGCCACTTGCCTTGGGGGCTGGTTCTGGTCCCAACCTTTGCCCCCAGGATCTGCTCCTGGTTCCCATGGCCCAGACCCCATCCCAGCTGGGATGCTCTGAGCCTTGTCTGGCCTGCCAGTTTCCAGGGCTTTCACCTTGAGTGACCTTCATCCTCTTGAATCCCCCCCCCCACCCCGTTTAAGGTTTCTGTTTGACAGTGTTACAAAAGCCTTTTAAATACCACTTCCCCGAGAGACCCAGACCAGCGAATGAGGAGAGTCAGCACCTGGGGTCGGAGGAAAGACTTAAGCAGGGGAGGAGCGCTGAGCGAGGAGCCTGATTCTCCTCCCGCGGCTACACCTCTGACTTCAATGGAGCTGCTCCGGCCTGACCCCGGAGTGAGCTCAGAATCAGGCCTGCAGTCCGGGGGGCTGGTGTGAACTGATGTACCCGAGCTGAGGATCCGGCCGTCGGTTCTGAGGGCGCCCCAACGAAAGGCAGCGAGTAGCCCAGGAGGGGGTTAAAGCGTCACTCCCCCAAAGAGGCAAACTAGACAGGCAGAGCGAGGAGCAAGGTGAGGAGACAGAAACAGGGAAGGATTTAAGGGGCACACGTTAAAAGGGAGTGGAGGCTAGTGGTTAGAGCAGTGGCGATGGGGTATCAAGCCTCCTGGGTTCCATTACAGCTATTCAGGGAGTGTCATCTAGGGGGTTCGAACGAGGGAGGTGGGACTCAGCAGACCGGGGTTCTGTTCCTCGCTCCTGCTGGAGGCACCCGGGCAAGTCAATTCCCTGCTCCGTGCCTCAGTTTCCCCACCTGCAACAGGGGGATAGTGATACCGACCGCCTTTGGAAAGTGCTTGGAGCTCTACAGATGAAAAGCGCGAGGTGTTCTTATCATCAGACCCCTGTTGCAGACAGGGAAACAGGTGCAGAGTGGGGAAGGGACTGGTAGACTGCCAGAGTTTCAATCTGTCAAATTGCAGTTGTACCGAGCACGTCAGTACAGATCGCCTAATGTCAGTTACGCTGAGGCCCCTTTTTGCTGCCAGAGCGGTGGAAAGGGGGCGGAGTGCAAATGAGAATCATGTCCTCAGTACCTAATACCTGAGAACTGGTAGCATCTGGTACTGCCAAAGCTAGGATTAGAACCCAGGTCCCTTGCTCCACCCACTAGACACACTCGCTGACGAGCTGAGACTGGAAGCTGGGTGTCCTGGCTCTCAGCCCCCTGCTCTGGCTAGTAGCAGAAAACGACTCCGTTAAATGGAGGGGTGGGGAGGGGTGTATGTGTCCCCTGTCACTGCTCCTCCCCAGAGTGTCTCTTCTGAGGACAGAGCTGTCAAGCCAGCCCCTTTCCCCAGGGCTAGACTCAGCTGCAACCTGGCCCCTGTGTTCATGGCTCCCTCCTGGGAAGGGAGCCGTCTGCCCGAGCCCTGCTCCCCCCTCCCAGGCTTCTGGCTGTTCCGATGTCCCCTAATCGGCTTGCTTTAATAGCATTAGACGCTTTTAAACAAACAGGCCCTTGACCCTCTTTCCCCCCCTCCCCCCCACCCTACTCTCCGCTGAGCAGGGGGAGGCTGAAACGCCCTGGGGTGGCTGCGCGGGGCCAGCTAAAGCGATTGGAGGGGGATTTGGGAGAGATAAAGGGGCAGGAACCCAGCCAAGTCTCGCCCCAAAGAGACAGGCCGGTTTGTTTTGCGCTAACAAGCATGAAACGCTCTCCCAGTCGCACCCTGTCTCTTCCATCTCCCCTCATGGGCATCTTCTTCTTCCCCGGGGTTTCATCCTCCCCTCCTGCCCTGGGCTGGGCAGGGCGAGCTGGGACAGAGCTCCTGGAAAACACTAAACGTGGTCTGTTAGCACAGAGAGGTGAGGTGACTGGGTCAACGAGGAGCATAACACAGGAGTCCTGGCTCCCAGATGTCGCTGCTCTAACCACTAGACCCCACTCCCCTCCCAGACCTGGAACTAGAACCCGGGAGTCCTGGCCTCGCATTCCCCCACTCCACTCTAACCACAAGGCAGTATGTGGAGCGCTAGGGACAGATATATGCTGCTTACCTAGTGCCAGTTTGGGGGGCTTTCCCCACACACGCCGAGCCACGTTCTGCTCTGTCACCCTGGTGTAATTCTAGCCAAGATGCTTCAGACACTTAAAGTCACAAGCCTGCAGGATCAGGGCCTGACTGTGGTTGGAATAACCCAGGGGAGCAAAAAGAAGAACAGGAGTACTTGTGGCACCTTAGAGACTAACAAATTTATTAGAGCATAAGCTTTCGTGGACTACAGCCCACTTCTTCGGATGCAGTTTCGCTGCATCCTGCCGGGGGTCGTGTGGGCAGGGGGTGGAGGGAATAACTCTCTATGATGCAACACTTAGCAACTCCCTGCCCCTCGAGAGCACTGGCCAGCCGCCCCCCACAGGCGTTCCTGATTCTGATCTCCCTCTTCATAACTCCTGCCATGTGGGTCCCCCTCCCCCTGGTGTTTCCCTTCCTCTGTGGGCCCGGTTCTGAGTGATGCTAAGGTCCCTGTACCCCACCCTTTTGCACTAGGAGAGCGGTGTCACGCGGAACCAGCAAAGTCACTCACGTGCTTAAGCTTTTTCAGAATCAGGACCTACAATTGAATTCTCCAACTTTTAAAAACACGCGACTTGTGAAAAGCAAAACACTGCCGCGTATTGATACGGAGGGCTTTGCTAAACGGAAAGGAAACTATAAAGTGAGGTCCCTTTTGAAAACAGACAAACCCACCCAGATTTCATTTCTATGCATCTGTTAAACAGGATTTGACTTTCAAATGACATAAAATCCAAAAAACAAACAGCCCCGCCCCCAGCCCGAAATAATGAAAATAAGATAAAGAAAGAAAGAAAAACAAAAAAGAAAGACGAGAAGAAATAAAGGAGTAAATTATGGGGGAAAAGAAAGCAAGCTGGAAAAGAAACAATAAAATCATTATTCATAAACTTAAATGCCAATCAAATAACATAGAGGTGTCTTCAGCAGCGTCTTCCCCTTCCCATCTGTTACCCTCAGTGGCCTGTTTGCATTTCTGCTTTAACCCAAGCAGAGAGAATTGTCTTTATTGTATTTATTTGACTGTAACGTCCAGAAAATATAATAAAAGGAAAATGCAAACGCAGAGCTGGGGACACTAGGTGAGTATCTGGCCCAAAATAAAGGCAGGTTCTGGAATAAGGGAAAAGATGGAATTGGTAAATTTCACCTTGAGCTGGTGGTAGAAGGAAGTGGAGGACTTTAGCCAGGGAAATGTACTCCTCCCCCCCCCCATTGTAATGATTTTCTGTTGTTGTTTTTAATGTGAGTGACTAGTAAATCACACTGGATGTTTCCATTTAACAGAGGGGAGTTTAGTAGCAATCGCCTTCTCCTCAATGACATTTTGGATCCGGATATAGAGAGAATATGATTTTTATCAAATCGGGTTCTGCGCCGGGGGCCTGATCAAAAAGCCTGCTGAAATCCGTAGGAAATCGCCCATTGATTTCAGCGATGCCTGGAGCTGTCATCGGTTGCTTTTACATGGTTTCCGCGTTGCATGCAAAACCAGCTCCTTGTTTCGAATCTGCCAAATGCAGATTCTGTCACCTACCTAGGGGCCGTTGCGACACCAATATCTATGAATGTGAGCAACTTCTTGCCCCCAAGTCCTCCCATGATGGAAGAAATCCGTTGGTTTGGTTTGTTCATTTGTTTTTCTAATAAACTGCATTCAGTGAAAACCGTGGTGGAACGACTGACCGAAGTGGAGTGTTTGCAGGATCGGGCCCTCAGTGGCATGCTGCAGGATCGGGCCTTTGTGTGTGTGTGTCGGGAACAGACCCTTATTGAAGTCAGTGGAAAGACTCCCACTGAGAGTAGAAAGGCCCTTTACTGGGCCCAAGTCTCTGCCAGTTTGTTCCCGAGCAGTCATTTGATCTGTGCGACCCAAGTGCAAAACGTGTGGCTAATTGTTTCCCACCCTGGTTTTTTCTCCCCCTAGGATCCTGCCAATGCAAAATATTTTTCTTCTCTCCAGATTTTGATGCTCTTTGGTTTCCTGTTGCCTTTTCACCCTATTTTTCCTTTAAAGTTACCTTTCTCTATTATTTGCTTTAACACTGTTTTATCCCCCCAAAATGGCCTATTGCCCATTTCAGTAACATTCCCAAATAATTTGCAGTGTTTTGGGGTTCTGTTTGTTTGGTTTTTGTTTTGTTTTTATTCTCAAATTAGCCAGTTTAGACTTTCCTGGAAAATAAGGGGAAGTTCAGGAAGAAAAAAAAACCCATCGTTTAAAAAAGAGAACTAAGATTAAATGCATTTCATCTTATGGATTCTTTCTCCTAGTGGCAATGTTTTTTGTGGAAAGAGGTTATGAAACAGCTGTTTGTAAAAAAAACAAAACAAAAAACACCAAAACTAATCAAACTGGATTTGAATATTATTTTCATGGGCTCAGTGGGTCCTGGAAGGGCAATTGTTGCAGAGAATCCACACACAATTATGCATGTGAGTAGCTTTATTCATGCAAGTCCCATTTCTCAGGTGGATAAGTGGGTAAGGTCAGGCCTTTCTTCTGCTCCGTGTTGATTGGGGATAAAATGATAGGAGGTTTCTTCTTTTTATAGCGTTTCCTAGGGGGGTTGAAAGATGTGAAAGTCACCAATCCGACGTTTCTCTTAGTGCAGAACCTGCCTTCTTGAAGTTGTAGGGCCAGAACCTCAGTGGGGGAACTCCAAGTTTCTCCGTTGACCTCGAGGACCGATTCACACCAGCTGAGGGGCTGGCCCTTTATCTCAACTGAACCATGAAGTTCTTAAATTCTCGTGTTGCAAAAATAAAAGAGCAGAGTCACTCGTGGCTGGTTACAAGCCCGAACCCTTCCTTCGCTTGCGTCTCCCTGCAGGTGAGTTTGGCCAGGAGGACACTCCATGTGCGTACAGCCACAACCCTGCTGCGTGTCCGTTTCTTTAGTCACTATTTAAAAAACAGGATGCAGAGGACAAACTGCAGTTTTTCTATGGGCCGATGGAAAACCCAGCAGGAAAATCCCAAATCCTTCCAACCTCAGGAGTAGAAGCTCTCACTCCCCCTTTTCCCTGGGAGTGGGGTAAGAAGATTTAAAATTAACCCTTCCCCCTCCTTTATATATAAAGATGAATCTTCCTAAAACTCTCAGTCTCTCTCTCTCGTTCATTTCTAATTGAGCGCAACAGTTTCTAGCTGAAAAAAATCCCCCGAGATCCACATCTCAGCAGCAAGGTAGGTAAAGCCTAGATCTGAGAGCTCCCAAGATTTTTAGTTTTCAAGGCTGTGATTTTCAAAGGAGCACTTTCAACTCTTAGTCAATTTCTTTCTTTCTTTCTTTCTTTCTTTCTTTCTTTCTTTCTTTCTTTCTTTCTTTCTTTTCTTTTCTTTTCTTTTCTTTTCTTTCTGAGCCAGCAGTTTACCTAGGGAATTTGGGGTGAATGGGGTGTTTTTGCTTGTCACCCTGTGATGTTTGAAATCCTGAAATGTGTTCAGATGCTCAAAAAAAATGGTTATAAATCATAACCAACAAAGGAGTGTTTTCAATAAAAAAATATTGCATTTTCCTTAAGTAACAACCATAATGGAAGGGGTGGGGGGAGTTTCTCTTTAAATCACAACAAAGTGACTGAGAATTTTGCCCAAATTGGAGACCCAGATCTTGGGGAAAAGTGAAGGTCCTTTGGTTTAATTTTCCAGCCAGGCATTTGTTATATAATTCTCCCTTCTGCTTCAGAAATATCGGGCCCAAGTAACAAATCAATGCATCCCCACTCACAGTTTGTAGTGATGCCCTGGAGAAGACAGGAGTGAGAGGTCCAGACCCGCTGAAGAAGCTGTAGACAATGAAGTGTAGAAGTCTCCTGGAGACAAGAGAGCAGGGGAAAGGTCTTCTAGAGATGTAGACAATAGACATGATTTTCCGGATGTTGGTCAAGGAGACGTGAGGCGCACAGGCAGAAAGGGACGACATCCTCTATAGGGCGTGGGTCTAGGCTGGGTCTTTTGGGTGCCGAAGGGGCTTTGGCTGGCTCCATATCCAACCTCTCTACGCTCCTCACAGGGAAATCAGCAGAAGGAGCAATCCGGGGAGGAAATACACCCTCTCACGGCTACCCGGCGCAAGAAGTGGAGGTGGCGACTGGCTGCAGTGAAGTTACACAGCTCTTCGGCTGAGGTACAGAAGCGATGGGCAAAGCCTGCTATGTTCAGTCAAGTGTGTCCAAATGAGGGTCAGTGCAGGATTGTTCCTTCCAGCCCGCTCTCCAAAACTGTCTCTCTCTCTCTCTCGCTACCTTTCTCTCTCTCCCTTGCCACACATCCCCGTCGGCAATCTCTCTGCCCCCGTTTCCCTCAGCCTCGAGTCTCTCGCTCCCAGTGCCGACCAACTCTTCGGGTTTCTCCTTCTCATGTTTGTATATCGGTCCCTCTCCTGCGTTCCTTGCTCACTTTCATCCACTAGCTCCTGCCCTTTCTACTTCGACAAATATATTTCGCCGGTTCTTCACGTCACATCGCAGCCGGACGCCCAGCTCCGAGCTCTGAGTAAGAGCCGGCCTGATCTCCTTGATCACGACCCTAATGAACTGGTGAATCGGTTCGTATTTGGAAAGTACTTTGGAGAGGCAATGCGCTATGGGCCCTTATTCCTATTTGCACTCTGCCGGAGGACCACAGCGGCAGTGGAAAGGGGCCTCCCTGAGTATAAGAAAGAATCCGGTCCCATGGGGCCGATCCTGACTGAGCACCGCCCAGTTCCACAGAGAGCTCTGTGTATTGTTAGCGGTAGCAGTCATCTGGGCCTCATTCTCGTTTGTCCGCTGCTCTGGCAATATAAAGGGGCCTTAAATTGAGAGTAAATTACAGCTATAACGACGTTAAGTCCCCCTTGGCCCGGCCGGAACAGAATAAAGGAGCTTTAGCGTGAACAAGAATCAGGCCCGTTAAGTCTAAAGAAACACTGCACCTCAGAACTTTATACTGGAGGGCGTTCTTAATAATCGTTGTGTCTGGCAGGTATGATATAGATCCATCTTCGGCACGCGAGCTGATTTTCAGTGGCACTCACACTGCCCGGTCCTGGCCACTGATCCGGGGGAGCTCTGCATTTTAATTTAATTTTAAATGAAGCTTCTTAAACATTTTAAAAACCTTATTTACTTTACATACAACAATAGTTTAGTTCTATATTACAGACTTATAGAAAGAGATCTTCTAAAAACGTTAGAATGTATGACTGGCACGCGAAACATTAAATCAGAGTGAATAAATGAAGACTCGGCACACCACGTCTGAAAGGTTGCCAACCCCTGATGTAGATGATCGGGTTATATATTGTACCCTACTCTCCTCCTTAGATTATTATCTTGATTTTTATAATGTTATTTATTAGATTGTTAAATACTTTTTATTCTTCAGACTGCAAAATCCTCAGGGCAAGGACTGTTTTTTGATTGTTGCTGGTGGAGGTTTGTCGGGCCCCAGTCTACGGTTATGGCCCCGCAGGACAAATAAATAATACAGCCGCTCGCCAGGTTACGCGAGACCCGATTTACTTAAATTCGCACTTACGGAAAAAGTTCCCTAAGCCAGAAATAGGATTTTCAAGTTGGGGAAATTTTTGCGTAACGTGCGGGTCTACGTTTCCGACTACTGCAAAATTCGAGTGACGCAAGGCGTTCCGGAACGGAACGATTGCGTAAGTCGGGGGGCGTCTGTAATAGAGCGTATCCATATGGCCCAGTAGGGGGAGCTGTGGAGGGGTCATTGCTAGACCTGGGCCTGGACTTGGTTGCTGTCTAGACGCTATTTGCAGTGTACATGTTAAATACTAATAATTCAGAGCAAGACCCGTGCCCCAACCAGGGGATTGTCTCCCCCCCCCCCCACGCACACACTCTCTCTCTCTCTCTCTCTCTCTCTCTCTCTTAGCAGAACAAGGATGTCCTGTCCTGGAGTGACTCTTCCCACATCCTCCATGGGGCAGGGCTTGCCTGCCGTAGCTCTGGGTTTAGGAGGGGCAGCTGGAGAGAACACCCCAGCCCAAGGCATGGTGGCAGGTTTCTTGACACTCCCAAGGGCCTTTGGCCAAGAGTTCCCAGCAACATCAACGCACGCACCCTGTGTTGATTTCCTTGATTTATGCAAATGTCGTGTGCCACCTGACAGGACGTGTTCTGCAAGAAACCAGAGGAGAGATCCCTGAGGGAGCCAGGCTGTGGCTGCGTATAGATGAGTCGGGAGACCCCTTTCTTCTTAGCTCTGATGTCAAATACACCTGTGAGTTAGGTAATAATCCCCCTTGCAAAGAACGGGGGAAACTGAAGCATAAGACAGCGAAGTGACTGGCCTAAGGCCACGCAGCAAGCCCGTGGCAGAGCTGGGAATGGAACCCAGGAGTCCTGACTCCCCGCGCCCCTGCTCTAACCACTGGCGGGCATTGCCTCAAATGGAATCAGACGTACTGTGCTCCAGAGACCCACTAGTGACATGAATCATTGACAGTAGCACTGCCCTGAGGTCTGAGCCCATGTTCCTTTTCACTGCCATGGTGGCTTTGATTTTGTGCGTCCCCAGGTCTGTGAGATGCACTGTGGCTGCGTGTCCGAGGGGGTCCCCAGCTCCTGCTGGATCTCAGGTGAGAATACAGACCACGCCGCGTGGAATTCCAAGGGGAGAGAGGAAAGCACGGCCTCCTTTCCTCCTGTGGAGCTGGGCCGAGCCCTGGCAAGGCTGCACGGGGCGAAGCTAAGTTAGGGAGCGAGGGGCCCGGTCCTGAGAGGTGCTGAGCACCTGCGTCCCCCTGGAGGGACCACAATCTGGTACCTTTATGCAGCAGCTTTACTCCCAGAGCCCTTTACAGACTATACATACGGGGATCATTCCCCCAGCGCTGAAATGCAGCCACCTCTGGGGTGAAACGCGGCAGTGGTTTAACAGCCCCAGAGCAATGCTGCACAGGGAGCACTCTCCCAGCACTGAAATGCAGCCACCTCTGGGATGAAACGCAGCAGAGCCGCCCCTATCCAGATGGGGCCAGAAATGAGGGGTTCAGAGTGCAGGAGAGGGCTCCGGGCTGGTGCGGGGGGTGAGAGCTCTGACTGGGGGTGTGGGCTCTGGGATGGGGCTGGGGATGAGGGGTTTGAGGTGCAGGAGAGGGCTCCGGGCTGGTGCAGGGGGTGAGAGCTCTGACTGGGGCTGTGGGCTCTGGGATGGGGCTGGGGATGAGGGGTTTGAGGTGCAGGAGACGGCTCCGGGCTGGGGCAGGGGGTTGGTATGTGCGGGGAGGGGTGAGGGCTCCAGCTAGGGGTGCGGGCTCTGGGATGGGACCGGGGATGAGGGGTTTGGGGTGCAGGAGGGGGCTCAGGGCTGGGGCAGGGGGTTAGGGTGTGTGTGTGTGGGGGGGTGAGGGCTCTGACTGGGGGTGTGAGCTCTGGTGTGGGGCTGGGATGAGGGGTTTGGGGTGCAAGAGGGGGCTCCGGGCTGGTGCGGGGGGGGGAGGGCTCCAGCTGGGGGTGCGGACTCTGGGGTAGGGCCGGGGATGAGGGGTTTGGGGTGCAGGAGGGTGAGGGCTCCATCTAGGGGGTGTGGGCTCTGGTGTGGGGTTGGGGATTAGGGTTTGGGGTGGAGGAGGGGGTTCAGGGCTGGGGCAGGGGGTTGGGGTGCGGGGGAGCGGCTCCGGGAGGGAGTTTGGGTTCAGGAGGGGACTCTGGGTTGGGGCAGGAGGTTGGGATGCAGGAGTGATTTTGGGGTGCGGGGTCTGGTGTGGGGTTGGGGATTAGGGTTCGGGGTGCAGGAGGGGGTTCAGGGCTGGGGCAGGGGGTTGGGGTGTGGGGGGGGGGCTCCGGGAGGGAGTTTGGATTCAGGAGGGGACTCTGGGTTGGGGCAGGAGGTTGGGATGCAGGAGTGATTTTGGGGTGCGGGGTCTGGCGGCACTTACTGTGGCTCCCAGGAAGTGGCCATCAGGTCCCTGTGGCCCCTAGGCACATGGGTGGCCAGGGAGGCTCCATGTGCTGCCCTTGCACCCACAGGTGCCACCCCCACAGCTCCCATTGGTTGCGGTTCCCGGCCAATGGGAGCTGCGGAGCCAGCCTTCAGGGCGGGGGCAATGCGCGGAGCCTCCCTGTCTGCCCATGTGCCTAGAGGCCGCAGGGACCTGTCGGTCGCTTCTGGGAGCCACAGAGCCAGAGCAGGCAGGAATCCTGTCTTAGCCCTGGGCCTCCAGCTGCGCCGCCGAGAGGACTTTTAACGGCCCAGTCGGCAGTGCCAACCAGAGCTGCCAGGGTCCCTTTTCGACCGGGTGCCTGGCAACCCTACACTGCACGGGGCTCACTCACCCAGCACTGAAATGCAGCCACCTCTGAGGTGGAACGTGGCAGCTGTTTAACAGCCACACAACTGCTGTGTAACAGTTGAAGACAGGAAGTCCCCTGGGAGTTGTGGGGAGGCTGAGGGCAGCCAGCGCTGGGGTCTGACTAGGCTCTCACTTGCTCTGCAGGGCTGGCTTTCCCAGACTGGGCCTACAAGGCAGAATCGAGCCCTGGCTCCCGTCAGATCCAGCTCTGGCACTTCATCCTGGAGCTGCTGCAGAAGGAGGAGTTCCGCCATGTCATCGCCTGGCAGCAGGGCGAGTATGGGGAGTTTGTGATCAAGGACCCCGACGAGGTGGCGCGTCTGTGGGGCAGGAGGAAATGCAAACCGCAAATGAACTACGACAAGCTGAGCCGGGCCCTCAGGTGCGGAGAAGGGGCCGCGTGGGGCGGGGAGCACGGGAACCCGTCTCGACCCAGGGCAGAGACGAGGGAGCTTATCGATCAAAGGAGAGACCGGGTATTTGGTGGAGAGGCAGAGAACAGCCCAGTTCGGCACCGCTTTCAGCCATGCCAGGATCACACCAGGTAGTGCAGTCCCCGAGCTAGAGGGAACCACAGGATCTGTCTGAGTCCAGCAGCCTCATTATAGTCCTCGCTGCCCAGTCCTGCCCCTTCCCACGGTCCACCGCCAGGAATCAGGGCAAACTGACGCCCGCTAGCCATGGACCTGATCCAGGCCAGGATCTGAGTTCCCCTGCTTTTAGGGGGAGTTCAGGCCCCAGGCCTAGCACATGGATAAGAGGTGAGCTGCGAAATCTGGACATAGATTTAAAGGAGAAGGGGAAACTTATTTCAGTCTGGCTGTATGTTGGATGGACTCAGAGGGACACCCAGATCCATCCCTGACCCTTTGGAGCAGGAAAAGAAGGGATGATGGACGAGAGAGAGTAAAGGGACAGAGAGCACAAGAGAAGGAGCCTTTATCTTTTATTTTTCTAGGAGAAGATAGTCCCTCTTCTCTTCTCTTCTCTTCTCTTCTCTTCTCTTCTCTTCTCTTCTCTTCTCTCTGTTGCCCACCGCCTAGCAGAGAGCAGCGCAGAGGGGAGGCAGACAGACGTGGCAAAGTCAGTTGGAAATTTCTGCGGTCACTCCTAGTGGGCGGGATCGGGCATTAATGCCCAGTGCTTTCTGCTGCTCAGGGCAGAGGAGGAGATTTGAATGGTTTTTTTTATACAAATGGAAAAGATTCCTGGATCGTCTCTCGGCTTCATGGTGCTTGTCTGTTCAGTGACACGTCCGTCCCCCGCTGCTCTAACGCGCCAGGCTCTTTCCTCTCTCCCCACCCCCAGGTATTATTACAACAAGCGCATCCTCCACAAGACCAAGGGCAAGAGGTTCACCTACAAGTTTAACTTCAGCAAACTCATCTTCGTCAATTACCCGCTGTGGGACGTGCGCTACCCTTCCCCGCCCCTGCTAATGGGGGCCGCCAGCGTGTACCGGCCATCCATGGCCTCTGCCGGCATGCAGAGCGAGGTAACCCCAGGGCCCGGGGCTGGGATGGGGTCACAGACTGCCCTGTGGGTGGGTGGGGGGGTCACAGACTGCCCTGTGCACAGGGCTGGGATGGGGTCACAGACTGCCCTGTGCACGGGGCTGGGATGGGGTCACAGGCTGCCCCATGAATGAGGCTGGGATGGGGTCACAGACTGACCCATGGATGGGGCTGGGATGGGGTCACAGGCTGCCCCATGAATGAGGCTGGGATGGGGTCACAGACTGACCCATGGATGGGGCTGGGATGGGGTCACAGACTGACCCATGGGTGGGGGCGGGTCACAGACTGTCCTGTGGGTGGGGCTGGGATGGGGTCACAGACTGACCCATGGGTGGAGGTGAGTCACAGACTGCCCCGTGCATGGGGCTGGGATGGGGTCACAGACTGCCCCATGGATGGGGCTGGGATGGGGTCACAGACTGCCCCATGGATGGGGGCGGGTCACAGACTGACCCATGCACGGGCTGGGATGGGGTCACAGACTGACCCATCGGTGGGGGCTGGGATGGGGTCACAGACTGCCCTGTGGGTGGGGCGGGTCACAGACTGACCCATGCACGGGCTGGGATGGGGTCACAGACTGACCCATCGGTGGGGGCTGGGATGGGGTCACAGACTGCCCTGTGAGTGGGGGCGGGTCACAGTCTGCCCCGTGCACGGGGCTGGGATGGGGTCACAGACTGCCCTGTGGGTGGGGGTGGGTCACAGACTGCCCCGTGCATGGGGCTGGGATGGGGTCACAGACTGACCCATGGATGGGGGCGGGTCATAGACTGACCCGTGCACAGGCTGGGATGGGGTCACAGACTGACCCATGGGTGGGGGCGGGTCACAGACTGCCCCGTGCACGGGGCTGGGATGGGGTCACAGACTGACCCATGGGTGCGGGCGGGTCACAGACTGCCCCGTGCACGGGGCTGGGATGGGGTCACAGACTGCCCTGTGAGTGGGGGCGGGTCACAGACTGCCCCGTGCATGGGGCTGGGATGGGGTCACAGACTGACCCATGGGTGGGGGCGGGTGGGCGTCAGTCCCAGGCTGCCCCTGGGACCCCAGGCTGCCCCTGGGACCCCAGGCTCATTGTTAGGACCCTGAATATGGGGGTCCCCATTGCAAAGCTCATTCTCCCTTCAGCTCCTGCAGAACATGATCTTCACCCGCCAGGCATTGGCCGACCAGCTGGCCTTCCACAGAGGCCTCAGGGACCCGCTGGACATGGCGAGCACAGGGAACAAGAAAGGGACTGCCAGCGGGGCCCGTAAGTACCATGTGTGTCTGTGAAAGGGGGGGAAGGGGAGGACAGCAGCACAGAGCAGGGTCAGAGAGGAGCTTTTCAGGAGACCTCATGGTGGTACCCACCAACACGCATGAGTGTGCCCATGTACGTGTGTGTGAGTGTGCACCGGTGTTCGTGTGTGTGCGCGTGCACTGGTGTTTGTGTGTGAGTGTGCACCGGTTTTCGTGTGTGCGCGTGCACCGGTGTTTGTGTGTGAGTGTGCCCGTGTACGTGTGTGTGCGCGTGCACTGATGTTTGTGTGTGAGTGTGCACCGGTGTTCGTGTCCCAGATCAGTGGGTGGCTGCCGATAACACACCAAGGGAGAAATAAGGACCCAGCTCGCGTCCGAGCCTGGCCATGGGTGAGGGGATCCAGCATCTCCCCAATCCGAGCAGCAGCGTCTGGCAACTCCTGGCACTGGCTGCACGATGGCGCCGGGCAATGGGGAATCCAGCCCCGGGGGCCACGCAGAGACGAGTCTGCCCCAGGGGCTCTGACCAGCTGGATCCAAACACCCCTGAATTTGCGGGGATTTGAATCTGGATCGAAATGTCCCTCCCCCGTCCTCCGCACACTCCCACCACCTGCTGCAAGTTCCTAAAATTGGAGGGGGGGGAGGGTGTCCTGCCAGCAGGGGGGGCTCAGAAAGGGCAAAAGCCTCAAAAAGCCCCTCGCCCACCGCTCAACCCCCTACCTGCCTGTCTCTGGGCAGCCGCAGCCGCCTTGCAGGTGTCACCTGCACAGAGAGCTGCCTGGTTTTCGAAGGGTTAATCCCCAGCAGCCTGGGCTGCAGCCCCCGCCTGGGTGCATGTGGGCCTGGGGCTGGGGGACGAAGGTGGGACCTGCAGAGACACAGAACAGTCTGGATCTGCCCGGCCCAGGCCGCCTCCCTGTCCAGGGCCCCTGGCGGAGCACAGGACACAGGGCCGCTCTGAACCGGGGTGTTCCCGCCCCAGAGCCCCTTTGCCCCAGCCTGGCTGCCAGGAAGGGGCAGTAGGGCTGTGATGAATAGGCAGGAGGTTAAGCTCCGGCTTGATCTGTATTATAACAGCACCTAGTGGCCAGATCCGGGCCCCATTGTTCCGGGCGCTGCAGACAGGGGGAAACAGTCCTTGCCCCGAAGAGCTCGCAGTCTGAATAAACAAGGGTAGGGGGGAAACTGAGGCACACACCAGTGGCGTGACTTGCCCAAGATCGCCTGGCGGGGCAGTGTCCTGACTCCCAGCCCATTGTTCAGTGCACTGATTGTTGCCCCCCCGCCAGCACACACACAGAAGGCCCAGCCATTGAGGTCTTGTTTTCAAGGGGGTTGTGGGGCCTAGGGGCTCGGGCACTGGGTGTGGGACTCAGGACTCTTGGGTTCCATCTCCGTGACGTGGGGGCTGCCTGGGGATGCGCGGTGCGGGGCAGCTGGTTGGCGTCGGCTTTGGGCCGGTCTCACTTTGCTCCCTGTCTCTGTTCCTGTCCCCAGAGTTCAGCTCGCCCCCGTCTCCCTGCTGCTGTGGGGGAGTGCAGGAGAAGTTCCCCCACCTGGCCGCCTTGCCGTCGACGTTCCCGCACTCCGACCTCGGCCCCCCCTCCAGCCGTCAGCTCTGCCCCCCTCCCCAGTACCCCCAGCCCAGCTCCCCCGACTGGTCACGCTTCCCCAGCCATGTCTTCCAGCGCGGCCGCTCGGTGCTGCCCCTGGAGGAGAGGGCCCAGCCCCACGGCCCGTTGGGACTCCCCACATCAGAAGCCCTCCTGATGGGTCTCGGCTTCCCACCCATTAGGCTGCAGAGGAGAGCGTTCCCTGGGCTCCCATTGGGCGCCACGTGGGACCCCGGGAGTGCGATGGCCGGAGAGAGGCTGGGGTTCCCGCCGGACCTTTCGCAGCCCGAGGAGGAAGAGGAGTCCTCCTCTGCAGAGAGCTGCCCCGGTGTGAAACCAAAGCGGGAGCTTGAGGGCCGGCCTCAAGCCAAAGGCACCGGCAGTCTGGATCCCAGTGGGGGAGGGGAAGGTCTGCATTACCCCCCCGAGTTACAAGGCCTCCACCCCCCCAGCATCCCCTGCTTGTCTGGCTTTAAAGCTGGCTACTCCCTGGATCCCACTTAAGGCAGATGGGCAAGGGGCAGGGGGATGTCAGCTCTTCTCCTCCAGCCCTGATTCCACTGTCCCAGGGGACCCTGCCGTTCCAGCTAGCAGAGACCAGAAGATCCCTCAACCAGCCAGGTCTCCGCAACCCACCGCTCCCCCTGCCGGGCTGAGGAAGTTGATTTCCAATGGGGTGCTGGCTGGGCCACCAGAAAACCAGCCACCAGGGTCTGCCAGTGACTCATTCTCATTCACCCACCAATAACCCCGCCACCCACAACTCTCCAGGGAGGTAGGTGCCCCAAGTGTGCAGCGCCCTCTGTCTTCCTTGCATGGTCTCAGTGCACCATCCCGGTAGTCTGAGACACGCTTCATTCACACCCCAAATGTCCCCAGCCTCTGTTCTGCTCCACAACTAGACCTGGGTCCAAGTGGGTGATCAGACACACTCTGTCTCCGGGATGGCCCACCTGGTACCTGACCCCAGCTCTTCATTCGCTTTGAACCTCTCGGCGTGTAGCGGGGCGGCGATCGGAGCTGATGTGCAAACAGGTTTGGAAGCCTGGGGGGATAAACCCCGATGAACTCTACAACGTTTTCCTTTTCGTTGCCATTTTTTTCTCCCAAAGGTTTAGGTGGGGGAAAAAAAAATAACAGATTTTTCAATGTTTGGCAACTGGACAATTTCAGCCAAACCGTTTTAAATTTTCAACAAAATCCCACCCAGTTTAGCCCAAAACGTTGCCCGCCGTCGCCCACAGAAATCTCTGCTTTGACTAAAAACCTGGCTTCTGTCGGAAAAAACCTTGAGAAGGAAAAATGTTGCCTGGCTCCGGTGCCGCTGCCGCTGGATCGTCCGCAGGGATCACACATGGGACGTCTGGATCAAAAGCATGCGCCGCCCCTGTGTCAGCTACAGAATAAGGCCTGGGAGCTTGGGCTGTATCTGTCTCATCAACTTCTTGCATCAACCAGTGACTGGAGGGGAAAAAGCCCTGCACAGGGTCCATATGACCCAATATTGCCCATTAAACACTCAGTTGCCCCCATAGAGTTATTCTACCCCTTTTTTCTTCTGCTACTCCCCAGCCACCGCCCCACCCATGCTGGGGACACGTTCTGGATGGCTCAGGCCCCAGTTCCCTTTGCCTGGTGACATTCTGGAGACCTGGCGGGGGCGGGGTGTCTTTCCTCTCGACTTTCCTCCCTCTTATTCAAACATTTGTGTGGAGTGTTTTCTAAGTGCCTAGTTGTTGGTCCCCTTTGCCCTGCTCTTAGGTTTCCTCTTAACTCCTCCTCTGCCAGATCTCAAGCCTGGTCTCGGGTTGCGCTCCATTAGCACCCTGCTGAAATCAGGGGAAGGTCAGGGGCCGTCCAGCGCTGAGGCAGGGGTGTTCTGCCTAGGGGGTCCCACACCACTCAGTACAACAGGTGTGCTCTGGAGGCACCAAACGTGTAGCAGGGATCTTTTACCTGGGTAGGCTGCTCCTTCCAGCATCAGAACAGGTGCGTTCTCTTCGGCTGCGCCTGGAGCCTAGAGGTTCACACCAGCCCAGCCTGATTCGTCCGTCTATACAAGTCCCAGTGCCACGTCACCCTGCCATCTTCCCCTCTCCGCCCATCCGGCAATGCCCTCACCGCCCTGCGGCACAGTCTGTCAGTGAAATAAGTGTGCACGGCCTGGCTACTCTCACCTCGTCTGTATAAAAGATGAAACCAAACCTGGTGAATAAAGATTGTTTGTAGACAAGAATCTCTCGGTTGTTGCCCCAAATCCCCATTTGCAGGGGGCTAGGTTAGAACGAAATCAACCTTGTCATTGGCGGGGGGTGGAGGAGGAGGAGGGGAAGGGTACTGTTTGTCCAAATTCTTGATAAAATGCTCGCCCCATTTTCCTGATGACCAGAGACACTTATTCCTATGTGCCAGTAGGTGGCGCTTTTTATATCACATAGGTCCTAGCTAGACATTAACCTAGAAGCCACAGTCATCCAAAATCAGATGTGCTTTGAAAAGATCTACGCTAGTTCCATCACGGCAATTGGACATGAAGCGGGAATTCATTCAGGGAAGCCCTATGGCCCGTGTTAGGCAGGAGGTCCGGTCAGATGGTCACAATGATGGTGATGCTTGTGCGCACGCGTGATGGCCGTGCCCAGAAATCCAAGTGCAGCGGGAACGAAGATGTAGCCGTGCGAAGGCTTTGCCGCGCTTGGCAACTGAGCTGGGGAAAAATGCACGTAGAGCGCAGGCCTGGTCTAGGGGCCACTTCTAAAAAAGCTGACCCATGGTTCCGATTATTCTGTCTCATGCGGGAGCAACTAGACCATCCTCAACCAAGATCAGGGTCCCTTGGTGCTGCAGATAGACCTAGGAGAACCGCTCTCTGCTCCCAAAAGGTGGTCATAATTGTCCAGCTGGGCAAAGATGAAGGGACTTGCTCTAGGTCATGTAGGCTGTGTGAAGGGCCAGGGACTGAATGCAGCTCTCCGGCATCCTATACCAGTTCCCTACCCACAACACCAGCTTCCCCGGGCCCCGGCGTGCTAAACAGCTGGTGGGAGCGAGCGTATGAGACGAGCATGCGCGGCTGGCATGGATCTCGGCGCTAGGACATTTCCCATCGCCTCCATTGCTTCGTCTCTGATTGGCATTCTTTGCCATGCGGGAGGGGAGCCCAATCCACACACACACACACACACACACCCCCGCCAAGTGTGCAAGATGGTGGTGAATGTGCAGCCCCAAGGAGGCCTGACTTGCAGGGGCCCTTGCCAAAGGTGTTTCTGTTACATTGCTGCCTCTCAAAGCAGCCTGCTAATGATTGACTCAACGGTCTGCATGGTGCTAGTGACCCCTAGTGACCAGCCTGAGCATCGCCAATTCACCTCCAGCTCACCTGGCATTATTACAGTGGGGTTAATAGACAAGGCTTCCCCTCTCCCCACCTAAAGCTTTGGAGACACCAGGCAGAACACTTGGGGCCTAGGCGACGTGGCTTTCCCACATGGAAAATGTGAGGTCTACCCCCAGATCTGCCAGGCAACCTGCCCTTCTCTGTGCCTCAGTTTCCCCTTCTACCCTTTCTTTAATAATCCCTAGCTCTTATCTAGGACGTTTCAGCAGTAGATCTCAAAGCACTTTACAAAGGAGGGGGCAGCCCCATTAGCCCCATTGTACAGCTGGGGAAACCGAGGCACGGGGAGGGGAAATGACTTGCTTGAGGTCACCCAGCAGGCCAGTGGCTGGGCCAGGAATAGAATCTAGGTCTCTTGAGTGATTTTCAGCCCAGTGCTCTGGCCCCCGGGCAACACTGTCCTATTTGGTCCATTTAGCCTCTTTGGGGCAGGGAGTGTCTCTTGCCATGTGCACGTGCAGCGCCCTGCGCAACGAGGCCCAAATCTAAGTGCAGGCAGGGCCAGGAATAGAATGCTCTAACCACTGGACCACGCTGCATCTCCCTTTGGGTGAAAAAAGACATTTTCCTTTCACTTTCAGACTGTAACAGCCCATGGACAGTGACCATGGACAGATGGACAGCCGGGCGGCAGTCTCTGAAAGGAAAACAGTGACGGTAATTCCAGAGTAAAGGCCCACCCGCCATTTACCTGTCCCCGTGCAGCCTCCAATGCAATAGAACCCCATTCTGGCCGGGGACCTGCCAGAACACCAATCACACGAGGGCAGGGCAGTTCACAGACATCACGTTGGGTTGACACTTACTGAACACCGGAGTGGGTTTGAGACGGAGTGATGCGGGGCACTGGTCTTTGGGGGCCTCCTGCTGGCAGCTGCAGCGTCCTGACACAGCAGAGCCTGGGTTTATTGGAAGCCTCTTGACTCTGCTAAAGACGGAAGTGATAACAACATGCCCCTGTTACCTCCTGGGTGTGTGCAGCGCCCAGCCCCGTGGGCTGATTGAGGCCTGTGAGTGTTACTATATTCGCAGCGGTATTCCAGAGCCCAGACATGATCCGTTGGAAGCTCTATGGGGCGGGGACCACCTTTCGTCGGTGTTGGTTCTGCGCCTAGCGCCATGAGGCTCTGGTCCAGGACTGGGGCGCCCGGCACTACCACAATACAAATAATAACGTTCATAGAGTTGTAGATTTCAAGCCAGGAGGGGTCCGTTCTGCTCAGCTCTCTGATCTCCCGCAGCGCACAGGCCGGAGGATTTCACCCAGTGATCCCTGCATCAAGCCCAGAGCTCCAGCCTGAGAGAGAACGTGTCTCAAGACGTACATATCTGATTAGACCAAACAGTGCCCGTTCATGTTTCAGAAGAACGCGCGAATCCTCGGACCGGGTCAATGTGGTCCTGTCTCCGGCAGGGGCCAGCTTCAGAGGAAGGTGCAAGGACACTAATGGTACACCCTGACCATAGGGCTTTGTGGCTGACTTGCCCAGCTGCAGCTTATAGCCTTGGTCGCTGGGCGTGCTGGCCCTTTAAGGGGAAGGTGAGTTCAACCTCACCTATCCCCAGTTAGGGCTGTGGTTGGATCAGGTGACATGTTTCCTGTAAGAGGCAGCCTGCTTGGTCAGCTAGAGGAGCTGAGACAGCTGCAGCGGGAATACAGGAAAGAAGACCAGGGAACAGATGCTCGTGCCCGCCTGAGAGAAGGGTCTGGAGCTATGTGCAGTGAGGGGCAGCAGGAAAACCCTCTTCCAGAGGGAATCAGGAGGTGCTGTGGGAGGGTATTTCTAGAAGGAAGCAGCCTGGCTAGGACAGTGCAGGCAGGGGGGAGTGTGACAAGGAACTGGCACTTGCTTAAGGATCTCGGCTGGGCCTTTTGGGGAGGACAGGAGGCAGCTTCCCCACCTGCAACTTCTTTTGGCCGATGGCGAAAAGGTCAACAGGCTGCTGAGCTGGGGAGGTGGAGAGAGAGGAGCTGAGGCCTGGTGAACGTGAGACCTCCCTGAGGGCACCCCCTGACTGAGGTTCCCCTGTTCACACGTGATTCCAGGAGCTGGGGATTTAAGGAAAGCACCAAAATGTCACGAGCCTTGTAAGGATCCACAAATCTCTGACTGAAGCTTGCAGACAAAGGGTGGTTAGGTGCATAAGGCGCTGGCCTGCAAATCAGGAGATCTAGATTCAATTCCTGCCTCCTTGGGTGACCCACTTAATCCCTCTGCGTCCCAGCCCCTCCTCTGACACAACCTTCCTTTATCTTCTCCTCTCTTTGCACTGCTGGCTCTTGGGGGCAGGGATTGTCTTGCTCTGGGTATGTACAGCCCCGAGCACCATGGGGCCTTAGGTGCTACAGTGATGCAGCTGGCACTGATCTAACCCTGAGGCTTGGTCTCTGCCTGTTGCCTGCTGAGCAGAAATGGCTTCACGATTTAAATCTTAATATAAAGCCAGTGGGGAAACGTAAAGGCCTCCTTAGTCCTTCCTTTAGCTCTGTCTTCGTTTGTACCTGGGCAAGAAAATGGGAGGGAGGGAAGTTGCAGAGAAGGCACCGGGGAAGAATCTCTGGCCTTCCAAGCACCTGCAGGCCTGTGCCACCCCATAGGCAGACTCCCCCTTGCTTGGGGGGCTGCCCCCTGCTGGCTGGATTGGGTGCATGCTCTAGCACAGTGGCTCTCAAACTATTTTACTGGTGACCCCTTTCACACAGCCAACCTCTGAGTGCAGCCCCCTTTATAAATTAAAAACACTTTTTAATATATTTAACACCATTATAAATGCTGGAGGCAAAGTGGGGTTTGGGGTGGAGGCTGACAGCTTGTGACCCCCTCCATGTAATAACCTTGTGACCCCTAAGGGGTTCCGACTCCCAGTTTGAGAACCCCTGCTCTCGCAACAACTCTGGACCGCCATGGATGGAGGTTGGTTGGGGCCATGCACATCTAGAGTGCAGAAGAACTGAGTTGCTCAGAAGACCCTGACGATCTGCCCCACTTCCTCTGGAGATCCCTCTCCCCCATCGTGCTTCTCCCTCCTCCAGGCCTGACAGCACCCTGGTTGCTTCTCGCAGAGTTGCTCAGAAAATGGATTTTCCAGCCTGTGAAAAATTGAGATTTTTGTTTTTTTAAAACTTCCATCCCCAAGTCAAAATGCTGAAATTTTTCACAAAAATGAAATTCCTCCCCCCCTCAAAAAAAAGTTTTGAAACGAGGAGAATTTTTTTCAATTCTATTTGAAATACTTCCTTCAGATTTGTACCCTTTTAATTGTTTTCATTTCAAAATTTACTTTGATTTATATGGGAAAAGCAAAAGTGGTTCTGAAACAAAAAAAAAATTTTTTTTTTTTTTTTTTGGTTCCAGTGTTTTTTAACGTTTTCAGAATGTCCTTTGTCCATTTCTTTTAATGACTTCATCGGCTGATCTGAGTTTGGGACATTTTGGTTGTGTTGAAATGGCATTTTCTGACGGAAAACGATTTAGACATTTTTCCAACCGGCTCTAACCTCTAGCTCTTTGTGTCCTGGGATCTCAAAGCAACTTAACCAGTGTTAGGGGTTAATACTTCCCAATCTTCCCACCCCCAGGAGGGCTGGGGAGTAGTGGGGGTGTCCTGGCAAGGAAGGTGGGTGTGAAGGGGTTAAACACCTCCCAGATGTAGCAATTAACGCTTTGCACCTTCCAGCAGAGGATCTGGAAGCCCGTTACAGTGATTAATAAGCCCAGGAGTTAAGGGGAAGTGGACCAGGAATGGCGCCTCTTAGTGGACTAGCTAGGAAGTACAGGGAGCTAAGGGGGTGCTGCTTACCGAGGCCAGGGAGAAAAGGGGGAGCTAGAATTAACATTACAAAGGCTGGTGAATATGGTCCTCCCGTCTCGTGGATGGGGGGGGGGGGGGGGGAACTGAGGCACGGATCCTGCAAGGCTGGCATTTTTGAAAGCAGCCCCAGATTTTGGCTGCCTCCAACGTCTGGGAACCCAGCTGGAGACTGGGCTCTCCTCTGCCCCACGATTTGGGCGGGGCGCTTACGTCCGTGTAAACGGGGGTGAAAACTGCTAGTTGTGCTTCACGCTTTCTTTGCACTGGTGTAAACGGGGCCGCTAGATCCAGGGTAAGGAAGAGTCCGGCCCGCTCAGGGCTTAATTCTCATAGGCAAAATCCCAGGTGCTCTTCCCCTGAGCCCCGCAAGGGGCAAACCAGGGGCTCGTGTGTCCCCAGTGTGCCGTGCCCCCCACATGCGGTGTGTCTACACAAGGGGAGCGACAGCGGCGCTAATAATGACCCTGGTGCAAAGTGCCCAAGAGCGAGACCAAACGTGGACGTGGAGTAAGCAGCTGAAGCTCCCCGTCCAGCCAAGGGGGGTGACACCCCCAGAGATGGAGGTGGGAGAGGGAAGGGAGTAGGGGAGGGGAAAGTTTCCCAGGGAGAATTGTCCAAATGTCACTTTCATTTTCACTCTCTCCTGCCCACCTTCCCAGCGGCAATCCGGGAGATCAGGTCAGCCCTTCCCAGCACCCCCACCCCTGGGGGAACCCCTTCACCCCACCGAACCCCAGCAAGGCTGTTTCCTGCTCTCCTCCCCAGCATCCTCATTGGTAACCCGGGGACAGCTGCGTGGGGGGGGAGGGGGGAAGAGGGAGGAGCGTGAATGTGAACCTCTCTCTGATGCCCCTAGGGGCAGAGGGATAGGGGACCCCCCCAGGGGAAGTGGGAGGGCTGTGAAGGTGGGGAACCCTCTCTGGCACCCCGGGGACAGGCGGGGTAGAGGACCCCAGGGGTAGGGGGGGTCTGTGAGGGTGGGGACCCCTCTAGGACCCCCAGAAGCAGGAGGGTTGGGGAGACCAGGAGCAAAATGGTAGGGGACCCCTAGGAGAAAGGAGGGGCTGTGAGGGTGGGGATGCTCTCGGGCACCCCAGGGGAAGAGGACTGGGGACCCCAGGAACAGGTGGGGTAGGGGGGGCTGTGAGAGTGGGGGATCCCTCTGACACCCTGGGGCAGGAGGGCTGGGGAGCCCTGGGGTAAGATGGCTGTGAAGAAGAGGGATGCTCTCTGACACCCCAGGGAGTGGGGACCCCAGGAACAGGAGGGATAGGGGGTCTGTGAGGGTGGGGGTCCCTCTGGCACCCCAGGGACAGGAGGGGAACGGACCCCAGGGGAAGGGGGGCTGTGAGGGTGGGTGTCCCTCTGGCACCCCAGGGGCAGGAGGGGTGGGGGCTGAGGGTGGGGGTCCCTCTGGCACCCCAGGGAGAGGAAGGGAAGGGACCCCAGGGGAAAGGGGGCTGTGAGGGTGGGGGTCCCAAGGCACCCCAGGGACAGGAGGGGAAGGGACCCCAGGGGAAAGGGGGGGCTGTGAGGGTGGGGATCCCTCTGGCACCCCAGGGGCAGGAGGGGAAGGGACCCCAGGGGAAAGGAGGCTGTGAGGGTGGGGATCCCTCTGGCACCCCGGGGCAGGAAGGGAAGGGACCCCAGGGGAAGGGGGGGCTGTGAGGGTGGGGGTCCCCCTGGCACCCCAGGGGCAGGAGGGGAAGGGACCCCAGGGGAAAGGGGGCTGTGAGGGTGGGGATCCCTCTGGCACCCCAGGGGCAGGAAGGGAAGGGACCCCAGGGGAAGGGGGGGCTGTGAGGGTGGGGGTCCCCCTGGCACCCCAGGGGCAGGAGGGGAAGGGACCCCAGGGGAAAGGGGGCTGTGAGGGTGGGGATCCCTCTGGCACCCCAGGGGCAGGAGGGGAAGGGACCCCAGGGGAAAGGGGGCTGTGAGGGTGGGGGTCCCCCTGGCACCCCAGGGGCAGGAGGGGAAGGGACCCCAGAGGAAGGGGGGGCTGTGAGGGTGAGGGGGTCCCAAGGCACCCCAGGGACAGGAGGGGAAGGGACCCCAGGGGAAAGGGGGGGCTGTGAGGGTGGGGATCCCTCTGGCACCCCAGGGGCAGGAGGGGAAGGGACCCCAGGGGAAAGGAGGCTGTGAGGGTGGGGATCCCTCTGGCACCCCGGGGCAGGAAGGGAAGGGACCCCAGGGGAAGGGGGGGCTGTGAGGGTGGGGATCCCTCTGGCACCCCAGGGGCAGGAGGGGAAGGGACCCCAGGGGAAAGGGGGCTGTGAGGGTGGGGATCCCTCTGGCACCCCAGGGGCAGGAGGGGAAGGGACCCCAGGGGAAGGGGGGCTGTGAGGGTGGGGGTCCCCCTGGCACCCCAGGGGCAGGAGGGGAAGGGACCCCAGAGGAAGGGGGGGCTGTGAGGGTGAGGGGGTCCCAAGGCACCCCAGGGACAGGAGGGGAAGGGACCCCAGGGGAAGGGGGGCTGTGAGGGTTGGTGTGCCCCTGGCACCCCAGGGGCAGAAGGGGAAGGGACCCCAGAGGAAGGGGGGCTGTGAGGGTGGGGGTCCCTCTGGCACCCCAGGGATAGGAAGGGAAGGGACCCCAGGGGAAAGGGGGCTGTGAGGGTGGGGGGGTCCCAAGGCACCCCAGGGACAGGAGGGGAAGGGACCCCAGGGGAAGGGGGGCTGTGAGGGTTGGTGTGCCCCTGGCACCCCAGGGGCAGAAGGGGAAGGGACCCCAGAGGAAGGGGGGCTGTGAGGGTGGGGGTCCCTCTGGCACCCCAGGGACAGGAAGGGAAGGGACCCCAGGGGAAAGGGGGCTGTGAGGGTGAGGGTGGGGGTCCCAAGGCACCCCAGGGACAGGAGGGGAAGGGACCCCAGGGAAAAGGGGGCTGTGAGGGTGGGGGTCCCTCTGGCATCCCAGGGGCAGGAAGGGAAGGGACCCCAGGGGAAAGGGGGCTGTGAGGGTGGGGGTCCCTCTGGCATCCCAGGGGCAGGAAGGGAAGGGACCCCAGGGGAAAGGGGGCTGTGAGGGTGGGGGGTCCCAAGGCACCCCAGGGACAGGAGGGGAAGGGACCCCAGGGGAAGGGGGGCTGTGAGGGTGGGTGTGCCCCTGGCACCCCAGGGACAGGAGGGGAAGGGACCCCAGAGGAAGGGGGGCTGTGAGGGTGAGGGTGGGGGTCCGTCTGGCACCCCAGGGGCAGGAAGGGAAGGGACCCCAGGGAAAAGGGGGCTGTGAGGGTGAGGATCCCTCTGGCACCCCAGGGGCAGGAGGGGTGGGGGGCTGTGAGGGTGGGGGTCCCCCTGGCACCCCAGGGGCAGGAGGGGAAGGGACCCCAGGGGAAGGGGGGCTGTGCCTGGTCAGTAGCAGCAGGAGGAGGGATTAGCTGGGGGGGGCGGGGGGGGGCAGGGATACCAGGCAGCTCCTCGCCCCCCTCCTCCCGCAGCAGCCCGAGCTGGCCCCAGCAGGGCAGGGGAAAAGGCTGCTGCCCCCCCCTCCTCCCTGCCCTCTGTCACCTTCCCTCCTTCCTCCCCCCCCTCCTGGGGTGGCCTCCCCCCCCCCCCTTCCTTTTCCTCTGGGAGAGGGAGGGCGCCACTGGAGCTGGGGGGAGGCAGGGCTCCAGAGGGGAGGGGAGGCAGGGCTGGGAAAGGCTGGGGATTGAGAGCTGCAGCTAGGCCGCTCCCTGGGCAGGTTCCCAGCCCAGCAGCCCAGGGGGAAGGGGCTTTGGCCCCCAGGGGCTCGGATTCGCCCCCCTGCCATTGCCAGGGCCTGGGAGAGCGCAGGAGCCAGAGAGGGAGAAGGGGAAAGAGGAGAAAGGAGGTGGGGAACATCCCTCCCCCCAGCTGGGATGCACAGAGACCAGCAATCACAATTCAGCCAGAAAGGGACAGGCTTTCCCCCCCCTCCCTGCCACTTAATGCAGTGAGAGAAGGAAGAAAACAGGAGGCGGGAGGGAGAGATATACAGGGACCTTTCAATCCAGATTTGCCAGCAAGCTAATAACAAGAATTGGTGCAGTATTTTTTTCCCCCCTTCTTCCTCCTCTTCCCACTGAAAGACTCAGACAGAGGAAGAGAGAGAGGCAGAGAAGCGGATGGGAAAAGGGAGGAAGAGAAATAAAGAAGGAAAGAATCTCCATTTCGTGGAGAAGGGGGATTTTGCAGGGACTGGTTCATTTTACGCTGCAAGGAAAAGGATATTGGGGTTCAGAGGCAGAGTTCAAGAGAGGGGTCATTCGGCCTGGAAAGGTGGAGATTGGGGAGTCTGTTGAGGAACCAAACCAGAATTGCTATTTATTTTCAGGGAGCTTGTGGATTTTTTTGCTTTCGGAAGCCGGGTTTGCATGAGCTGGTATTTTATTTTCAGGGTTTGGTTTGGTTTGTTTTTGTTTTTAAAGGAAGAAACTGATTTGTGTCAAGTTTTAGGAACCTTAAAATGCAGTTTGGGGGTTTAAAAAATTAGGACATCTTTTTTTATTTAATTTTTGTAAGGGTTGAACTGGACTCGGAAACAGTGTACATAGTATTGTATGATTTTTATTGATTATTTATTTTTCAATGATAGCAAGGAAAGACCGAGCTGTTACCCTAAAAGAAGTGCCAATTTGTGGAAGAATTTGAGCTTCTGGTATTTTTTTTTCTGTTACAGTTTTTCAAGTATTAGGCTAGGGATTTTATTTTAATTTTTTTTTTGTCTCTGCCCTGCAAACAGAAGAACAGCTGTTAAAACTGGATTATAAGGATGTTTTTTTATCTGTGTTTTGCAGTTAAGACTTTAATATTTTGAAGAAAAACTGCTTTGTTTCCTTTTACATTTTTTCGACAGCATCTGTAACCTTGAAAAGACTATTTTTGGACGTAATAAAAAGGCAAGTGTGTTTTTTAGTTTTTTTCAGAAGAAAACAGGAGGGGAAAAATTAAAAAAAAGAAAAGGAAAAAAAGGACTATGTTCACACTCCAGCTCAAGATGGACCTGCAGCTTCCAGGATCTTGATCTGTTTTCCTCTTCTGGAATTTTTTTTTTTCCGGGAGGGTGCGATTTTAAAATTATAAAAGCAGTCAAGAAAACAGAGGACCCTGGATTTTTGGATCAGCGAAGGAGACAAGAAGAATCATGAGTGTGAGGCCTCCGCAGACTGCACTAGACAGGTATGTGTTTGTTGGGTTATTTATTTTTTTGTCCTCTTAATGCTTGTGATTGAATATCAAATTTAGTGATGCTACTTTGGGATTTGGGTTCTTTTTTCTGGGCAGGGCTTGTCTTGAATTGAGCAAACTGGCTCCTTTGCTAGTTTGAGTCTGATGCAAATGGGTACTAGTGGTGCTACACAAATTGTGTATGGAGTGTTTTTTGTGCCTGTATATGTGTGTGTGTGTGTGTGAGAGAGAGAGAGAATTGGTATGTGGGCTGTGAGGATTTGCAGGCTGGGGGAATGCCTTGTTTGTTTGTCCACAGGGGGAACTGTGTGTGTGTGTGGTTTTTCTACACAAAAATGCTTCTAAATAATTTTACTCTCAGTACTGTATGCGAGTTGCTCCCTGTCTGGGTCATCCCCTCTCCCCCACTGATCCTCCAGCTTCCTCTGTTTCCATCTCCTATGCAGACTGCAGTGGGCTGGGCCTGGGCCTAGTTTAGGATGGGCATTATTCCATGTATGGTACCCAGGTTCCTCTGCAGACTGTGTGGTCACTTGGTAAATTACCTAGATCCACTCCCCTGGAAGAGGAAGTGCCCTCCCTCTCTCATGCACCATGTCAGTACCTGATCCTGCAGTCCTCACGCAGGCAAGGCCCCCACTGGAAGTTAATGGGAGTCTTGACTGCAGACGTGACCCCTCTGGTGCCTGGAGTAAGGTGGTTGCAATCTGCCAAGTGATGTTGGGGAGTGTGGATAAGCCAGGCGGCAAGTGGGGTGCAGGCAGTGAGGCTAGCTGCTGCAGTGGGGGGTGGTAATGGATTGGGATGGTGCCATGCATGCTGGGGTCTGGGGAAGGCCATTGGATTGAAACAGAAGGCAGAGAAGAGCATGGAGGGTTACTCCCCCACCTCTTCCCAAAACAAAAGTCCATGCACAAAACTACTGCACCGATTCTTTCCTGGACTGCAATATTCTCCTTTCACTGCAGTCGTTGGTTTAATATCCTCCCGTGTGGAAAGACATGAGATAAAGCAGGTATTCTAGTGTGTGCTGCATGCTTGGGTTCTATTTTTATTTATTTTTTTTGGTCCTATCCCTTTCTGTGCTGCTCTGAGGATTTTTATCATCAACACACTCTCAGATTTCTAAATGCCACCCAAGCAGGAGCTGATCCGTGGAGTTTAAATCTCTCACGCGTTTTCTAAAAGTTGTTAATAATGAATAATATGCTGCATTTTTAAAAATAACACTTTTCATCCTCGGAGGAACCTCACTGTGCCTAGAAGCTACAGGCTAGGCCTGCATGCTCTTCCTAGCAGGTGTAGTGTTTACTACTGCAAGTAGTCCCACTCAGTAGCAAGCAACAGAGGGTCCTGTGGCACCTTTGAGACTAACAGAAGTACTGGGAGCATAAGCTTTCATGGGTAAGAACCTCACTTCTTCAGTAGCAAGTACTAGTTAAGGTCACACCTACACTGTAGGTGCTGCAGCTAAGCTGTTGTAGTGTAGATGCTTCCTACAGGGCCGGAAGGGGTTTTCGGTCGATGTAGGTAATCCACCCCACGGTCGGTGGTAGCTAGGTCGACAGAAGAATTCTTCTGTCAGCGTAGCCGCGTCCACATTGGGGGTTAGATTGGCGGTCAGGAACGTGAACTTTTTGAAGCCGTGACGGCCGTAGCTAGGTCGATCTAACTTCTAAGCGTAGACCAGACCTCAGGGTTTGGAGTGTTGGGAGATAGCTTCACGCTGAAATGCATCCACCTCTAGGGTGGAGGATGTCAACAGCCAATGGTGAGAGGCGAAGAACGAACCCCTTATTATGAAAAGTGCCATAGGATCTTTGCGGCGCCTACAGCGCTGTCTCTGCTAGGATTTGAAGTGGCTTGTATTAAGCACGCTGCGGTACTGGTGTCTCTGACATCTGCCTCTGGTAGCAACTGGCTTTGGGCTGGTAGCTTTAGTTTTCCCTGAGGACTGTTGGCTGTGCAAACAGCCATGGTTTTTCTCTGCCCGTTCAAGCTAAGCTACTCCCTGTATTAGAACAAATACAGATTTTGATTAGGCAGGTATTAAACCCTGATAAGTTAGGGCCTGGTGATTCATTTACTTACTGATATTTCTCTTGCTCTCATTGCCATAGAAGCCGCGTTCCTGCAGGCAAATGAAATCACTGCCAGAGGTGGGGCCTCACCCCCAGAGCAGATAATACTGTGGGCAAGGCAGAAGGGCTGGCTGGGGGCGTTACGCTGAACGTTTGAAGCACCTAAACCACCTAGAAATTGAAATCTTTCTTGGCCGGGGTGGTCCCAGAACTCTGTGTCTGCAGGATTTCAGCTGTCGTTGAAGCTTCTAGCCCTTCCGGTTATGACGTTATAGCCTTGCAGCCGCGACCCCAGGCAGGGCTGTCTGAGTCTGCATGCAGGCCGCCCCCGTGCCTCTGCTGATGCCCGGAGCTTTTCGAAGGAGCTGTGTGATTGGCAGGAAAGTGGTAGGGTGCACAGCTGGGATTGGGACAGCTGTTTATGGGGCAGAGGACAAAGGACCCCAAAATGGAGTAGAATAGTGGGAGCCCCCCCTCCTCAATCCCCACCGGAGCCAAGATGCCGGGGAAGTGGGGGTGATAGGAGAAAGCGGTGGATGCCTAGCAGACACCATTCCAGTCCTTTTTACTTGTCCCTGATGGCTTCTGCGCCCATATTCCACATTCAACTGCGGCCCTTTGCCACAGCAAGCTCTGACATCGGGGCGTGCGTCGGGGTTCCTTTTTCCCCCCAACAGCAGAGGACCCAATGGCCAGAGGCTTCTGAGAGAAGAGCACGGACAGCACCCCGGCGGGAATCCCAGAACCCTTCCCAGTAGCTGTGGTGGGTAGCAGGTGGTCTGAGGGTTTCACTCCAGGCCACAGGAGGCTATCAGACATTCCTAGCATTTGTGTCGGCCCCCGGGACGGTTAGTTTGTTTGGTTTGTCCCTGCTGATGTAACGCGCGCTGGCCGGCCGGTTACATTCTTCCTCTGATCACAAGAAGCTCATCTCAAGCCTCTGGGGCCAGCAGTGGTTCGAATCCTGGAAGAGACCCTGCGTATGTGATGGCCGACACACCGGGGGTTGAACTGGGCGTCTCCAGAGCTGCTTGAGCAAAGAGTGAAGGGACTCTAGGAGGGGCTGTAACAGATTCCTGTTCTCTGTGGATCAGGCACAGGGTTGCGGGGTGGAGACAACTTTGTTTAGCTACCTGGGAGCACCATAGTTTACTCTGTAGGACTTTCTAGCCAGGACCATAAAAACCTCCGTGCTGTCTGCTTTGCAGGGGATGTTGCAAACCTTGTTAATGTCTCCTCTTCCAGTTGCGTGGCGGCCTGGACGCTGCTGGGCTTCCGCCCTGCACCGTGCAAGCGGCTCCAGTTCCAGTAGTGCTTAGCTGGCGTGAAAAACGCAACATCAGGGTAGCACCCAAGGGCGGCCTGCTGAAGCGAGCTAGTGGAGGTACCTCTCTAGCTCGGCTGGATGGTCACCTGCCTGAGAAGCCGTTTTCTAGTCCTTCCTCTGGCGTCTCTTGCTTGCCCCGGGATAGCAAGTGCCTTGCTGGTGGTGGTTTGTACTACTGTAGTGTTTGGGAGCCCTAGACGCGGACCGGGACTCCAGCGTGCTAGGCGCTGTACAAACAGAACTCTGACAGGTGCGTGTTCTGCCTAGCTGGGGCGCACAGGGGCACGGCGTGCCTAGGGAGTTAAAGGAGAGTGCTTACAGAGCGGCTGCCTGTTGCTCATACTGGGTCAGACTAATGGTCCGTCTAGCCTGGTAGCTTGTCTTCCGACAGCGGCCAATGCCAGGTGCTTCAGATGGAGGGAACAGAACATGCAATCATTGAGTGATTCATCCCCTGTCGTCCACTCCCAGCAAACAGAGGCTAGGGACACTCAGAGCATGGTGTGGCATCCCTGCCCATCCTGGCTAATGGCCCATCCTTCTCGGTGCCGGTAGGGCACTGGTGGCGAGGAGGGCGTGATGCCTTCTGTGCCCTGCAGGTGTGGGCTGGTGCAGGGGGCAAGTGAGGCATTGATAGCGCAGGTGTCTGGGGTAAGCCTTCTCCCTCGGAGCCGTATCACGTGATAATTCTGAGTCCTTGCACAGCGTTTCTCATCCAGGGATCTCAAAGCACTTTCCAAAGGTCGGTGGTGGTGATCAGACAAATGAGGAAACCCCTTGGCTCCACGCCGTACAGTGGGGCTCGCAAACAGAACCCAGATAGAAACAGAAACCTTGAGCCGTAGCCTCTAGGTCGCACTCCCTCTTGGAACTGGAAATAGAACCCAGGAGTCCTGACTCCCAGCCCCCTATGCAAATTGCTAGGTAATGCTGCTACCTTGAGACTGGGGTTCGTGTTGTAGAGTTACAAACTATACTGCCCTAAAAAGCGATGGCTCCTTCATTACACGGAAAAGGAAGTGTGGCCAAAAATAGAAAGGAAAAATAACAAGGTTTGTTCCTCTGCTGTTCAAATACCTTTCGCTTGTCACGTATCAGGAACCTTTATGCCCCGATGAGTTTGCAATTTCTCCGCGTCTCAGTTGGGGAGGGATAGGGCTGAAACGCAGCTGTACTGCTAGGCCATGGTGATGGGCTGTCAGTGGGGAGGATAAGGAGGAGGGAAGGATTTCTGCCCTTTTATCCTCTGCAGGTTTCAGTTCCTCGCAGGTTAATGAAAGCAAAATAATCGGCTGCGATGTCCGCAAAGCACTCTGCAATTTTGCTAGTTAAATCTCCCCAGGAAGCGGCCCACTTCTGCTCCAGCGCCGCAAATCAGATTAACTGTCTGTACCAGACAAGCGTTGGAGGGGGTGGCTCAGCAAACTACGCATCCGTCTCCATGGAATCACGGGTTCAAATCCGTGCCTGGGTCCTCTCAGCTCTTCATCCTTACAAGGTCGAGGAATTCAGCTCCCCGCTGGCTACAGCATCGGAGACGTTAATAAAACAAGATCTGGACTCTTTCCCCCACACACCCAGGTGTTAGAGGGATGCAAAGGTGATTCTTTTGTAGGAGAATGGGATTGGTCCTGCCCACTGCGGCTGTCGTGCTCTGTACCAGTGAATCGCTGTCCTCCACCCCAGAGCTGGCTGCGTTTTGGTGGTGGATTTTGGTACATACAGGTATTGGTGCTACGCTGAGCTGGCAAAGCCCTGTGCAGAATCTCATTAAAGACCAGTAAAGAATAATTGCATGGTGTGTGAATTTGATCAGGAATCCCAGCAGAAGGGCTATCGGAGTGGGATGGTATTTCAGTTTTGGACAGGTCAGTGGGGCTTTATTGGGGCCAGAGAGGCCTGCTCAGTGGAAGATCAAGGCCCTATTATGGTTTTTGCTTGCTAAATAACCTTTCTGGTGGCAGGTGGTTCCTTTGTTTGGCCTTTGATTTGGGCCCTCTCTTCTGTACTCCGCAGAACCTCTTACCTTTTAAATATGCGTAAGTTTCTGTTTCTTCTCCAGGCCACAGTTAGCACTGGAATGATGACGATATTACCCTAGCTCTTACATAGTGCAGTTCATCAGCAGATCTCAGAGCACGTTACAAAGGTCAGTATCACCATCCTCATTTAACTGCGGGGGAAACTGAGGCACGGAGAGAGGACGTGACTTGCCTAAGGTCACCCAGCAGGCCACTGGCAGAGACCAGAACAGACTCCGGGGTCGCAGGCCAGGGCTCAGTCCCTTAGGCTACACTGCCGCTCCATCAGCAAAGTTGTATTTCTCCCCTATGGATCACCTTATTTCTCTCTCCTGATGTGGCCTAGTGATCTGAGTGCTGCTTGGAGCAAATCCCATCTCTAACGCGGTGGCCTTGGGCACTTGTGCCTCTCCTTGGTTTTGGGGATGTCAGTGCCTCGCAGCAGGGTCATGGGGACCAGTTGGTAAAGGTCCTTGGATGGAAAGTGGCAGAGTTTGATGCCCTGAGTCTGGGAATTGCCTTGTCTCTCATGGTTTCAATACCAACTTCCTACAATAGGCATGAGGCTTCAGCCAGGGTGCTAAATAAATACAGCTCTGCAGCCATATTTAGTGCCTCCGAGGTTGAAGCTGTGCATTGGTTATTCTTGTCCTTTGGGTCTAATGGCAGAGACATGGGCCCCGGGTCTTGGTGATCTTACCCCTGTTGGCTTTAATGCATTGGGTCAGAATAGACCAGAGTTTGTTCCTGCTGCAGCTGATCGGAGTGCCAGCTTCCGCACCCTGGCATGCACAGTAGGGAGGACCCCGTGTTGGCAGCCCGTTAGAATGGGCCTTCTGTCTCGGCACATTGTGCCCGAAAAATGAAATAACTTCTGTGAGTAATTGAGGGACAGAGGCAGATTGTTCACGGCATGGCATGGAGAGACGCTTGGGATATCAAATTGCAGTGAGTAGTTTCCCTGTTCTGCTGGCGCTGGCTTCGCATCACCCGCTGGAATCCCTAGTTAGCCGGCTCTTTATCGTCTGGGTTACAGTACCGCTTCTGGGCGACAGCCACATGGATGTGACATTGGCACAGCATTGTCTCGTAAGAATGAGCCTGCTTCATTCATACCAGCAAGTTCTGGGTGTGGAAGCTCTTCCTTCTTGGCCTGCTTTCTGCAGAGAACAAGGTTTCCTTTTCCCTCTCCTGTGGAAGAAGCTGGGACTGGGTGTTGTAAACATGGCCTTAGAAGACTTGACACACACTTGAGCAGCTCCTCACCTCTGTTTATTGAAGTGGCTGGATTCTGCGATGTTGCGCCCATTGGGAAGATCTCTTGCAGGCCTGAACTTCCATCAAGGCCTGCCTAAGGACCTGATCTGGACACTTCTAACGTGCCCATCACAGTGGAATCTAGGCACCATCAACTCTGACTATGTCAGCACATGCCACTGCATCCACTCTTGCCTTCATAGCCTAGAAGATGCAAGTAGAAATGTACCAGCAGGGCAGCTGTTGATTATTCTGCTGTTGGAATGTGGCATTTTTCACAGTTGATACTGGGGAACTCACCTCCCAGTGACCCCGATCCAGCAGTCCAAAGGAGATCTCCAGTAAAAAGTGCACACCTCTTTAACCCCTAGACCACGTGCTCCATCAGAAGAGGGAATAGAACCCACGAGTCCTAAGTTCTATCCAGGTTTGCTGTTGGGGGGTTACTGGACTATGGGGACTTTTACCTCTGGGTGGCTGATTTGACTGTAGCCCAGGTGAGTGGTGAACAAAATCTGTGGTGATCTGACAGCTGGTTAGCATCCCCCCTGTGCAAAATGTTTGGTGGGTCTCTTCCTCCTTCCTAGTAGCCACACAAGCCCATCGCTACGCTGGCGGTAGCTGGGCATCCTTGTTACTGAGAGAGAGAGAGAGAGTGCAGTTCGGCCTCCAGAGCTATCGTTCTGGCCACTTTCATCAACCCTAAATTCTCACTCTTCAAAATAAACAAACCAGACAGATGCTGGTTGCATTCTCCTGCTGCAAGGTTCTTGTTTCCCTGCTGAGAGAGAGAGTGTGTGTGTGTGTGTGTGTGTGTGTGTGTGGGGACTGGGGGGGGAGAGCAGGTATTTGCTGGGAAAAACCACTTTCTTTATATACATTTCTGATAAACCGAAAAAGCCATCCAGAAGGCTAAACATAAATAGGGTATGTCTACACAACGGAGACGATAGCCCCATCTTGCAGAGAGAGCCTGTGCTGACGGAAGTTGGTTTTCTGACAGTGTAGGAACACCCCCTCCCCAAACAGAATTTCTCTTCCTTTGACATAGCTGTGTCCACGCTGTGGGGTTTGGTCAGGCTGTGTCCACGCTGTGGGGTTTGGTCAGGATGGCTGCATTGGTCAGGAGTGTGTTTTTTCAGACCCCTGACTGACGTAGCTACGCTGGTATAAATTGGGAATCTAGGCTTTGCTCTGTCTAATTAAACGCTTGGTCCTTGCAGCCTATATATGATGCGTAGGAGTGTGAGGCTATTGGTTAAGGCACCTGAGGATTACTTGCTGATTTTTCCCTCTCTTGCAGTCCGCTCATGCCCTGAAGCATGAGACGTGGTTACTCTTAACTTGTGCTGCGTAAGTGCAAATACTGGGCTTAATGTTTTTCAGCCCTTTTTGTTTTTAATTAATTAATGGAGATATCCCATCTCCTAGAACTGGAAGGGACCTTGAAACATCATCGAGTCCAGCCCCCTGCCTTCACTAGCAGGGCCAAGTCCTGATTTTGCCCCAGATCCCCAAGTGGCCCCCTCAAGGATTGAACTCATAACTCTGGGTTTAGCAGGCCAATGCTCAAACCACTGAGCTATCCCTCCCCCAATAGCCAGATTGTCCTCTGCTGCTTTTATCTAAGCTCTTGTCTTGTCTACATGGTGGAAACTGACTGGCCTATCTATTCCAGAACAGCTCCCTGTGTGGACACAGTGTTCCAGAGTGAAAGTGACTTTTATTCCAGAATAAGTGTGTCCACACAGGGAGCTGCTCCCGAATAGCTAAATTATACTGGAATTATGCTGGTTTATTTCCCCGTGTAGACAAGGCTTGAGGCAGAAATCACCATAGTATCTGTGTCAGTGCATCTGCAACTCGGTCTCAGCTGGTCTCTCTAAACATGGGCATTGTAGCAGTGTGGTGTGAACCTGCTCCCATTACCACACTGTCCTGTGGAAACTGATACCTAACTGTGTCTTTGTGCAGTGGGGGACACAGCAAATAATTGCACCAGCATCTTTGAGGCGGAGAGTGAATGGGGGTGAGGGTTGATGGCACTTCTGTGTCGTTTCCAGAAGGTTACGGGATCGTACACCTCCTTTAGGGCTTGATCCTGAGGTGCACTGTTCCTCTAAAGGGTGTCGCTTCCTTATAGAATTAATATTCCTGGGTCATGGAGTATAATAAGTGATCATGCTTGTGATAAAAGGAGGAGCATTCGTTTGGGGTCGTGGCGTCTGTTTGGAGTCATGGCGTCTTACTTTTGAACAGGCCTTCCCTGTTTTAAATGCAGAGCACATCGGTAACCAGCGAGAGAGGGGCTGGCTGAACTGAATCAACAGCTGTTTAATAGCGGTGGCCTACCTCTGCTGAGGGAATCATAGAAGTGCAGGCCTGGAAGGGACCTCAGGATGTCCTCTAGTCCAGCCACCTGCTCTGAGGAAGGACCAAGTAAACCTAGGCCAGCCCTAAAAGGGATTTGTGTAACCTGCTCTTAAAAACCGCCAAGGATGGAGATTCCACAACCTCCCTTGAAAGCCTGCTCCAGAGCTTAACCCCCTTAGCGCTAGAAAAATGTGCTTAATATCTAACTTACATCTCCCTGGCTGCAGATTAAGCCCTCTACTTCTTGTCCTACCTCTAATGGCCATGGAGAGCCATTGATCACTGTCGTCTCTATGACTGCCCTTAACATATTTGAAGACTATCAGGTCCCCCTTCAGTCTTCTTTTCTCAAGACTAAACAGGCCCCATTTTGTTTTAACCTTTCCATATAAAAGGTTTAGAAAACTTGACCTATCATTTTTGTTGCTCTCCACCAGACTCTCTCCAGTTTGTCCACATCTTTCCTAAAGTGTGGCACTTAGAACTGGACGTAATACTCCAACTGAGGTGTCTCATTAGTGCCTAGTAGAACAGGACAATTACCTCCTGGGTCTTACGTGCCGCACTCCTGTTAATTAGCCTTTTTGCAACTGCATCACACTGTTGATTCATCTTCAATTTGTGATCTGCTGATCACTCCCAGATCCTTTTTAGCACTGCTGCTATCTGGCCAGATATTCCCCCTTTTGTAGTTGTGCATTTGATTTTTTCCTTCTAAGTGTAGTACTTTGCACTTGTCTCCATTGAATTTCATGTGTGTGGTAGGGGGAATAATACACACACACTCTCTCTCTCTCTTTCTCTCTCTTCCCCGCCCCCCCCCCCCCAGGCCTGTTTTGCCACTGCCCTGCACCATGTGCAGTCTTTTTCACCAGGGCAAAGTGGGTGTGAAATGCTACCCTGTTTCCCCGAAAATAAGACATCCTCCGAAAATAAGGCCTACTTACAGTTTTGCCTCTCGTTGTAATATAAGGCATCCCCCCGATAATAAGACCTCCCCGATAATAAGGCATCCACCGATAATAAGGCATTTTTCATTTCTGAAAAATAAGACATCCCCTGAAAATAAGACCTAGCGCATCTTTGGGAGCAAAAATTAATATAAGACACTGTCTTATTTTCGGGGAAACAGGGTACAACTCTGTAATTGACCCCACACAATGCAGGGGGATGGAGAGTTGGACCCGACCATTAGAGGTGGTGTGATGGAATTGGTGTTGATTAACTCATGATTACTATAAACCCTGGGCTTATCATTTCACCATCAGATACAGAAGCTGAGGTGAAACTAGATAACCTTTCCACTCCACTTTTTGTCAAAGAGCTTATGCTTCCAATTTCGAGGCGGACTTGTCTAGTGGTTAGAACAGATGGCTGGGAGCTTGGGCTCCTGGCTGGCAGAGCTAAGGACAATACAAAGGAGTTTTTACAGTATATTCGGAACAAAAGAAATCCTAGCAGTAGAGTAGGCCCATTACCAGGTGCAGATGGTAAACTTGTTTGATGATGATGCAGCAAAGGCAGAAACATTCAGGAAATATTCCTGTTTCGTAATTGGAAAGATGCAGGGTGATGAACTTGTATCGCATGAGGGATGACTAAGTTCTTTCCGGTCCATTAGTAACCAAGGGGGATGTTGAACAACATCTACTAGTGATAATCACTTCCAAATCAGCAGGCTGGGATCACTTGCACCCAAAAGTCCTTAAAGAGCTGGTTACGGATATCTCTGCACTGCTGACGTTAATTTTTAATAAATCGTGGAATGCCAGGGAAATGCCAGAAGACTGGAAAAGTGCTCGTGTTGTACCAATATTCAAAAAGGGCAAGCGAGAGGCCCCAGTTAACTGTAGGCCTATTGACATCACGCAAAATATGGAAAAGCTGATAAGGGATTTAATTAATAAAGAATTAAAGGATAGGAACATAATCAACCTCACTCGACATGTCTTTATGGAAGATAGGTCTTGTCATCCAAACATGATTTCATTCTTTGAGGAGATTACTAGTTTAATAAAGAAACTCGACAGATATAATATACTTTGATTTAGCATTTGATTCTGATTAAATTAGTGCTCTACAATACCAATAAAGCACAGGTTAGAAGGATTACGAACTGGCTAACTGAAAGATGTCAAAAAGTAATTGTCATTAGGAAAGCCCCCTCAGGGAATGGGTTGTTTCTAAGAGGGGTTTTCTGGACCCAATGCTGTTCGACATTGTCATCAGTGATCTGGAAGTACGCAGAAAGTTACTGCTGATAAAATTTGTGGATGACAAGGATTGGCAGAGCGGTAAACGATCCTGATGACAGGGCAGTCACAGAGCGATCTGGAGCCTCATTCAAATGAAATGCATTTTAATACAGTCAAATGCAAAGTTACACCTCTAGGAACAAGGAATGCAGGCCGCCCCTACAGAATGAGAGACTGTCCTGGAAAGCAGTGACTCGGAAGAGGATTTTAAGGCTTGTAGTGAACAAGCAACTCAACGTGAGCTCCTGGTGCGACGTTGTGGCCAACAGGGCTAATGCGATCTTTGGATGTATAGATGGGAGTAGTGAGCAGGAGCAGGGAGGCGATTTTTACCTCTCTGCATGGCGTTGGTGAGCCCAGTACTGGAATAGTGCATCCAATTGGGATGGCCACATTTTAAAAAGGATATTGAAAATTTGTCAAGGGTGCAGAGAAGAGCCCCCCTCCCCCAATGATTGGAGGGCTGGAGAAAATGCCGTACAGTGAGAGACTTAAAGAGCTCAATTTGTTTAAGAACATAAGAACGGCCGTACCGGGTCAGACCAAAGGGCCATCTAGCCCAGTATCCTGTCTACCGCCAGTGGCCAATGCCAGGTGCCCCAGAGGGAATGAACCTAACAGGTAATGATCAAGTGATCTCTCTCCTGCCTTCCATCTCCACCCTCTGACAAACAGGCTAGGGACACCATTCCTTACCCATCCTGGCTAATAGCCATTAATGGACTTAACCACCATGAATGTATCCAGTTCTCTTTTAAACACTGTTATAGTCCTAGCCTTCACAACCTCCTCAGGTAAGGAGTTCCACAAGTTGACTGTGCGCTGCGTGAAGAAGAACTTCCTTGTATTTGTTTTAAACCTGCTGCCTATTAATTTCATTTGGTGACCCCTAGTTCTTGTATTCTGGGAATAAGTAAATAACTTTTCCTTATCCACTTTCTCCACATCACTCATGATTTTATAGACCTCTATCATATCCCCCCTTAGTCTCCTCTTTTCCAACCTGAAGAGTCTTAGCCTCTTTAATCTCTCCTCATATGGGACCCGTTCCAAACCCCTAATCATTTTAGTTGCCCTTTTCTGAACTTTTTCTAGTGCCAGTATATCTTTTTTTAGATGAGGAGACCACATCTGTATGCAGTATTCGAGATGAGGGCGTGCCATTGATTTATATAAGGGCAATAATATATTCTCAGTCTTATTCTCTATCCCCTTTTTAATGATCCCTAACATCCTGTTTGCTTTTTTGACCGCCTCTGCACACTGCGCAGACATCTTCAGAGATGTCAAAAAGAAGCTTATCAAAAAGAAGGATGAGAGGTGACTTGATTAGGGTATGTAAGTACCTTCGCAGGGAGAAAATCCTGGCTACTGAAGGGTTCTTTAGTCCAGCGGAGAAAGGCAGAACAAGAACCAATGGTTGGAAGCTGAAGCCAGACCAATTCCAATTAGAAATAAGGCACAAACTTTGAACATGGAGGGTGAGTGAGCATTGGAACAAACTGCCAAGGGAGGTGGTGAATTCTTAGTCTCTTGATGTCTTCATATCAAGACTGGATGCCTTTCTGGAAGAGATGCTTTAGCCAAACACTCGTGGGCTCAAGACACGAGTAACTGGGTAGAGTTTAAGGGCCTGTGATGTATATCAGCGTGGAAGGATTGGATTTTTATCAGTAAATGGCAATTCACACTCACACTCACTCTCTCTCTCTCTCTCTCTCTCTCTCTTTTCTATCCATAATTGAAAGTTACAGTGAGGCACAGTAAGAAAAATGCTGCGTGAGACATGATTAGAGTTTAATTTAAGGATATTTGACATGTTGTTGAGAGTTTGTGTTTTAATGGTTATAAAGCTTTCATGTTTTGAATCTCAGCATCTGCTGTCATTAAATAGTCCTCTGACCCCTCACAATTTCCTGCAACTGTGAAAATTTAAAATTGACAAAAAATGCTTTAAAATAACCATCTATATTATTGATCGAAATTATTTAAAAAAAACAACAACCAAATTCTGCTACGCCTGATATATGGGAGGACAGGCTAGATGATCTAATGCAAGGGTTCTCACAACAATTTTTTTGGTGGCCTCAGAATGTGGCCACCAACTCTGGCTGGTGACCGTGCTGACAATTTTTCCTAAAATATTTAATTAACTTTAGGAAAAACAAATAAATATACAGGTCCAAATCATTGTAATTTATTTATGTAGGGTTTTTTCAGACTCAGTAATAAAAATAATAGACAGTTGTCTCTATTCTTTACTGGATGTAAACAGAATAGAAACACAAATAAGGTGCTTCACATGTTCTTGTCTTTTTGTTGTTGTTTCTTTTGCTTTTCGGTTGTGCTTCCGCTCCCCCCCCCCCCAGATTTGCCAGCTGGATGGGGAGTTGGGCAAGGAGACAGCGGGGCCCAAGGACAATGGGGAGGGAAGGGGTGGTGAGCCTGGGCCGGACCATGAAGCCACATGGCTGAAGCCTGCCTCCCCTACCGCCGGGAAAGTGGGGAATTCACCAGCTGCCTGCATCTCCAGGCTTTGTGTCTCCGGAGGGGAGCAGGGCCTAGCCGCTGCTGGGAGAGGGGCCACTGCTTTGCGCCCCGCTGCCCCCATCACAGCCCAGGAGGCTGTGGCCGCAAGAAAAGGCCCTGGTGGCTGCATTTGAGAAACACCGAAAGGATCCCTTCTGGCCTATGAAGATGAAACTACTCCCATCTCTGCTACTGCTTCATTGTGTGACTTGGGGCAAGTCCTGTCAAATCTCCGTGCCTCCATTTCCCCCCACCTAGAGATGAAAAATTCCTTAGTACCAACAAGGAAATATATGAAACAAGCCATCGTGTGTGGAATAACAGCAGCCCCTTAGAGTGGTATTGTCACCTCCTGGCATAGGTGCTGGAACTGGGGGGGGTGATTCAGCACCCCCTGGCTGGAAGTGGTTTCCATGATATCCAGGGTTTACAGTTTGGTTCAATGGCTCTCAGCTCCCCCACTATACGGATTGTTCCAGCCCCGCTTCCTTGCCATAGGTTGCTCTGTCACGCTTGCATTTTCCCGTGTAATTTAGACTGAATTCCTTTGGGGTAGAGGCCTATTGTTCCGGTTGGCCTGTAAAAGCCTCATGCATGCTTATGGCACCGTATAGATCCTAATTCTTCACCTGCTTTTTGTAAAACGCTCTGAAATCCTGCTGAAAGGTGTTAACGTGGTGGGGATAAATATTGCTGTCAATTTGCTAATCTCTTTCCCGTGCCTAGACGTAGTCTCTTTTAAAAAATAAATAAATTGAGGCCTCTCTCTCTCTCTCTCTCTTTCTAGTTCCATTTTTAGTTTTCAAACAGTGAAGTATTGGCGATTGGACTGCAAGGGTTAGAGTCCTTCAGACTTCATAGCGCGCTCGTCTGGTATTGATGCTTCATGCTGAAAGACAGCGCCGTGCAAGTAACTTAAATGAATGCAGGGTTTGCACGAGCAGACCCCTCTGCCCACCCGCAGCCCCCTTGACTTCAGTTCTGCCCTCATGGGTCAAGTTCTAGGAGCGGGCGGGGAGGGGTAACTGCAGAGTTGACAGCTGCTGATGCTCAACCTTAACTGTGTCCCCTTGTGCGTATCCATGACAAAATGGGCTGGAGCTAGGTGACGGTTGTAGCAGGAATGAAAAGTCCCGCCATTCGCTGAGCTTTGTCCATTGTCACTAGCATACATGTCTTAGTAGCCCCATAGAGTCTGCCAGGTTCTAGTACCATGCTTTGTCGACAATAAACCTGGCCTGGTGCCTTGATCCCTTAACGGGTCTTGTGGTCGTTGGGCGGTTCACTCGAGGTCTTCTGTGCCGGCTGTCTCTGCGGAGCTGGGGCAGCACATAGGGGGAACACATATGCAGTCGAACATCTAACCCAAGCTGTAATGCTTCTTGAATAATGCAGCTTGAAGTATGTATGTTGTGTGACTGCAGTGATGGAGAAGATGCTAAGTCGAAATCTGTGGAGGCTGAAATCCTTGATCAAGCCCCAGGACAGATGCCGGCTGGGTAAATACATCGTTAGTGGGAGAGCGGGGGGAGAGGTGTATGGGAGGGGAGATGGGGAGTAAGTGATGATCGTTTTTATATGCCTATTGTAGACACGGCCTGAGGCTTGGCCTACACTTAAAAGTTAGGTTGAAATAGCTTTGTTGGACAGGGGTATGAAAAAACCACACCCTTGACCGATGTAGTAGTGCCGACCTAACCCCCAGTGTAGATGCAGTTATGTCAACAGAAGTGTGCGTCCGTCAATATAGCGAGCTTTGTTGGGGGAGGCGGTGTTCCTGCACCGATGGAAAATTCCTTCCGTTAGGGTAGGCTATGTCTGTGCCATGGGCTGATGTCGGCATCGCTGTGCTTGGATCGTCTCCGGAGTGTGGATATGCCCTTGGTCTTGAACAGAAAAACTTAAGCAAGGGGTTAAACAACGTGAAGTAATAAACTGTGTAAAGGTGATTGTAAGCTCTCTGGGGCTGGGTTCTCTTTCTGTCATTTCGTAAGCCCCTCTGCATCGCTCTGGGGCTTGATCTCTCCTCTGGAGCTCGTCTACGTGCCAAATCGCTCTAGCTTAACGTAAGCCCATGTCTACACACGCACATTGTACCACCAGTGTAACTTCAGCCGTACTAGGGCTTGTGCCAGTAACACTGTATCAGTAGGAAAATCGCCCCCTTCAGTGTGTAAACAATACGTCAAGGGGCGTTTTAAACGGATTTAGTGAAACTAGTGCATGGATGCGCTTAGGGCTCGTCTCCATGAACCTTCAGTTTGCGACAAGCTGGGGTGTGAATCTGCCCGGCACGAGCCTGCTGTGGACCAACTATCTGTGTGGTCCCTGCTGACGGAGTTCGACCAAGTCATGCTACGTTTCTGGGCCGCAGTTTCCCTATCTGTGTAAGCTGGGGGGGGATAATGACATTTACCCATTTTTTGTAACGCGTGCTGAACATTGTGGATGGAAAGCGCTTGGTGTTGCTGTTAATCTAACTTGGCTTCCTTTGTAGTACTAATGATACTTAGAATTTACGTGGCACCTTTCATGTTCAAAGTGCTTTGCAAACCTTATCGAATTATGGCATAAATACTTATTTATGCCTTTATCACCTCCCGCCTTGGCTATTGCAGGTCCCTCTGTTCCTCCTGGGCGCTTACTCTCTAAGCTTTCATGACCTCTGGAAAGCAGAGACTATGCAACTCTTGATTCAGAAAGCCTCCATTCAGAACCTCACCTGTGGTTTTCAACCTGCTTCTCCAGTCTTAGGCTGCAGCAACCTTTTGAGAAACTTACCGGGCTAGAACCTTACCTGGACTAGAACCTGCAACGTATGTGACAGGCATGGTGGGTGATAACGGAGGCTCTGATCAGAGGCTCTGTGCTAGGTACTGCCCATAACATCATAACTGCGTTGGCTTCAAGAGGCAGCCTCGTGTGAAGATGCTCTTAAATGGATTTTAAGCCTCATTTACATTGGTTTAGCTTGTCGAATTCACAGGGCACACCCCAAACTTTCTATCCAGTTTTTTAACCAATCTGTCTGTCCACCCAGTGGCTTGCAGTGTCTGAACTAAATCAGTTTTTAAACAGATTTAAACTGGTGCAATGTCTGGGTGTAAACAAGCCCTCGGACTGGTGGCGGGGGAAAGAGGGTGTGCGATTGTTAAATTTCAGACGAAATAATTCTGAACTCCAGGGAAGGTGTATAAAGTTCATTGCATTCTCTGGGCCCAGTCCTGCCACGTGCTCGACACATTTTCCAAATGGCTGAAGGGATTTATTAAAAAAGACTAGGAATCGAGCATCCATGACCCCTTGGTGGCTTTGTAAACTTCAGCCATAGAAGGAGGTTTTTTACTTTTTTGGGATACTTACAGTTAATAAACAGGTGCCAAAAAATATCTCTATCTTAGGCCTTGTCGAACCACAAGTGCGGCTTTCATTATAAGGGTATTGTTAAACCAGCCCTAGTGTGGACACAGTTTTATCAGTTATAAAAGTGCCTTATACTGAAATAGCTCATTCTCATAAAGGTATAAAGGACCCTAATACTGCAGCCCTACTGAAGTCAATGGGACTAATCATGAGCTTAAGGTTAAGCACGTGCTTAAGTGCCTTGATGGACTAGAGCCAAAATACTGTTGAATGCCCTAAAATAAATTTAGGGCTCGTCTATACGTTGTAGTGCGGCTGGTGAAGACGCTCTGTGCCGACCGGAGAGAGCCCTCCGTTGGCATAATAAATCTACCTCCACGAGAGGTGGTAGCTAAGTCAGCGGGAGATGTCGGGGGGGGGGGGGGGGAGGGAAGGGGAGGAGGGTTAGTCAGTGGAAGGGTCAGACAATTATATAATGACACACTAGACATTGAGATTCAAAAAGCTAAGCTTTGTAACCGTTAAAACACAAATTGTCAGCATCACCTGTCAGAAGGTACAAAGTATTTTCCTTAAATCAAACTCTAAGAAGTTCTCAAGCAGCAATTTTCTTATGTGGCCATTCTGTAAGTTTTGATGATTATCAATGAAAATATTTTTGCACTGATTTGTGGGTATAGGGACGAAATCGACATTTAACGATAAAAATCGAATCCTCCTAAATATGTGGTGAAACCATAGTAAGAAGAAAAAAAATGCTCCCATATGCAATTTTATTCCCTCCCACCCTTCTTTAAATTGACGGCATTGGTTTACCAAAATGTAAATCTACTTCTGTTTGTATGGAAACTAAGAGCCAGACAGATAATTACAAAACTCCCCTGTGCATCATAGATTCTAGGACTGGAAGGGACCTCGAGAGGTCATCGAGTCCAGTCCCCTGCCCGCATGGCAGGACCAAATACTGTCTAGACCATCCCTGATAGACATTTATCTAACCTACTCTTAAATATCTCCAGAGATGGAGATTCCACAACCTCCCTAGGCAATTTATTCCAGTGTTTAACCACCCTGACAGTTAGGAACTTTTTCCTAATGTCCAACCTAGACCTCCCTTGCTGCAGTTTAAGCCCATTGCTTCTGGTTCTATCCTTAGAGGCTAAGGTGAACAAGTTTCCTCCCTCCTCCTTATGACACCCTTTTAGATACCTGAAAACTGCTATCATGTCCCCTCTCAGTCTTCTCTTTTCCAAACTAAACAAACCCAATTCTTTCAGCCTTCCGTCATAGGTCATGTTCTCAAGACTTTTAATCATTCTTGTTGCTCTTCTCTGGACCCTTTCCAATTTCTCCACATCTTTCTTGAAATGCGGCGCCCAGAACTGGACACAATTCTCCAGCTGAGGCCTAACCAGAGCAGAGTAGAGCGGAAGAATGACTTCTCGTGTCTTGCTCACAACACACCTGTTAATACATCCCAGAATCACGTTTGCTTTTTTTGCAACAACATCACACTGTTGACTCATATTTAGCTTGTGGTCCACTATAACCCCTAGATCCCTTTCTGCCGTACTCCTTCCTAGACAGTCTCTTCCCATTCTGTATGTGTGAATCTGATTTTTCCTTCCTAAGTGGAGCACTTTGCGTTTGTCTTTGTTAAACTTCATCCTGTTTACCTCAGACCATTTCTCCAATTTGTCCAGATCACTTTGAATTATGACCCTGTCCTCCAAAGCAGTTGCAATCCCTCCCAGTTTGGTATCATCCGCAAACTTAATAAGCGTACTTTCTATGCCAATATCTAAGTTGTTAATGAAGATATTGAACAGAGCCGGTCCCAAAACAGACCCCTGCGGAACCCCACTTGTTATGCCTTTCCAGCAGGATTGGGAACCATTAATAACAACTCTCTGAGTACGGTTATCCAGCCAGTTATGCACCCACCTTATAGTAGCCCCATCTAAATTGTATTTGCCTAGTTTATCGATAAGAATATCATGCGAGACCGTATCAAATGCCTGAACAGTTTTAGAGAGCGGCCACGAAACAAGCCCATTAGATAAAACTCCACATCCACACCCATCATTTTCTCCATCCTTGTTTTTCCCAAATGGCCTGGCAGAAAGGTGGGCTATGTAGTCTGGGAACACCTACAGACCACAGCTGAAATTGGGGCCTTGTAGTGCTGGTTGCTGTACAAGTGCATAGTAGAAGATGGGGAAAAATTCACAAAAGCACCTACATGACATAGACGCATGGACGTTAAGGCCAAAAAGGATCGTCATGATCATCTAGTCTGACCTCCTGCACGTTGCAGGCCACAGAACCTCACCCACCCTCTCCTGCAATAGACCCCTAACGTCTGCCTGAATTACTGACATCCTCCAACCATGATGCGCATAAGTCCCATTGAAAGTCAACTCCCTTAGCCACGAGACTAACTTTTCTCTTGCTGCAATGCCCTGCCTCGTTCACTTCCAACTTCTGCAACATCTGAGGCAGGGATCTTATAGACAACAGCCTCCTTCACTACCCAACCCTGATTAACCCCCAGAGCTGGGCCATCGTGTGCAATGAATGAACCAGGTTGCTGTGGAAAAAATAATATGTGATCATGTAATTAAAGATGTCCAGTCAGGTTTGGGAGCCATGATTGGATGAATCATACTCCGTGAAGACAGAACATCCAGATATTGTAGCTGCTAATATCTCCAGTGTCTACTGAGCATGTGAAAATTGCAGTTTTTATGAAGATTTATAACTTGGCCAAATGGGGAGAATTTTCAAGGGGATTGAAAAGACACATCTCTGACACAAAGGTCCAGCCGCTGCTTCGAAGCATTGGGATGCTCAACCTGTTCAAAGAAAAGGTTGCCAGAATTTTTAGCCCTGGCGAAAGAAGGGATATTTTCCCCTAGCCTTGTTCTTGGAAATGCCTCAACCATTCTCGCTGAAAATCCCCCCCAAAAAGTCAGCCTGGGGCAGACACACAGTACGTAAAACTTGAGTGGTTGAAGTTTGATAAAGTTATAAGCAACTGAAAACAGGATCTTATAAGGGGAAACGTCTGTCTTGTCAATAGGTGGGGCTGGTGCCAACAACTTTAATATTATAGCCCAGTCTCTGATCTGGGTTGGGACAATACATGACAAGGCGTGATCCCAAAATGACAGCTCTTTCTTCTTAAATGGTGGCTTTCATTTTTGTTCCTGTGATCAGTCCTGATCAACCTTCCCATAACTTACAGACGAGAACATTTTACAGGCTGACTTGTTCCTGTGTCCACGCCAGGGATTCTACTGCGGATTACGTTGGTTTAAAAAAAAAAAAAAAAAAACACCACTTTGCAGCTTTAGCAGAAATAGTTATCCTGGCATAAAATCCATGTGTAGACCGGGGCTTAGTCAAAGGTTTGCAAAAGGGCGTGTGGACACTGTGATTTGGTTTAAAACAGGCTTATTTTGGCCCATTTGTAAAATGCTTTCTCTTCCTCGGAGGTGGTTCTCGGGGCCAGGGACTTAAAAAATCCCAGCTTCTCAAACTGCGTGTTTGCCAAGCCCCAGCTGGAGACTGACCCACTTTGAGGATTTGATCCTGTTTCTCTCTTAATCTTTTAATTGCAGCATTTGTTCCGCTCTGGCTCCTGAGACGGACGCATTTTCTTTGCCTTAGGTGGTTTTTTTTCCCCCTCTCTCGTTTTTTAAAGTCTGCTCTAACACAAGGTTCTAGGCATGCTCTGGCTTTGCATTGGCTGTGATCAGAAGAGGCTGTCCTCCTCTAAGGAGGAGAGCTAGGGAGCTGTTCTGGATGGGCCAAAGGGGAAATAAGGAAGGAGGATGGAGTTGAGGATTTGTGGTACTGGTGAGAAATCGGTCTCTGTTCTTGCTTTGGCCAATACCTTTCAAGGTGCTGTAGGCCCTCCTTTCCTACTGTCGTCAAATCCTGCTGGCCTCTGCACCTTGCAGATCTGGCCCTGGTATTAGCAACACTCATTCATAATCTAGAGTCTAGACTGCTGGAGGAAAGCTGGAAGAAGTCAGCTACCATTTGCTGTGACCCCTCTGATGGGTTATGGCAACAGGCTTTACCTGGAATATCCGCAAAAGTGGCTTGGAAGCTCTGGCTGATCCAGTTGTGGGTGGTGGGATGCCAGCGTGAGTTGAATTTGTGTTTGGGTCGCTGCACTGGCTGGTGCAAATTCAAGGGACTGTTTACTGTATATAAGGCCTGGAGGGGTCTAGAAACGGACTCTATTAAGGATCACCTTGCCATCTCTGACCCATGGATCCATGCTTAATTTGTAATGAAAGTGGTGCTTCCCTGTTCTAGCACCAGATTCTTTGGAGGGCAGGACGTTAGAGGACTCCAAACACTCTTCATATCATTCAAAGCAAATCATTTTCTTTCTTAAGAATCATTGGTGGAAAACATCCGTTTTTTTCAGAAATAAAGAACTGTAATTTGCCTAAAAATAACTCTCTCAAACCAGGAAAAATAAAAAACCTCAAACAAGAAACCCTAATTATATAACTAATAAGGGAAGATCGTATGATGCCCAGATGCAAGTATAACACAGAGATGGTGCGGGTGTGTCCGTAAGTGACTTCAGCTGATGCCAGTTCGCATTAGGTAGTAAGTTCCCTTCTGGAAACTATGGCCTCACACTTGCATGATCCAGTCAATCTTGAAGGAATCTCAAGCCTCTTCGTGCTCCAGGGTTTCATTTTTGTGCCCTGCCTGCACTAGAAAAGTTTTGCTGGCGTAAGTATACCAGCAAGCCATACTAGTGCAGATGCAGGTTATGCCGGCATAAAAATGCTTCACTTATCATAGTTTATGCTGCCACTGCCCCCAAAAACACAAGCTGTCGTGGCAAAAGCACTTTGATGTCAGTATAAGTGTGCCTGGGCGAGGCCATGTGGGTTAGGTGGACTTTTTTTTTAAACTGACGCAGCTTTGCCAGGATAAGCCCTAATGTAGACGCACTTATCCCATCATAAAAAGACTTTCCCCACTACAGCTAATGTCTTTCAGGGAAATGGTGCAAGCGATTTCATGGTGGGAATGTGGTTGCCAGAGCCCCGTTGGCCAGAGATTTCTGCTGGGAACATCCCAGTTCCTCACTGATGTGGGGATGGTATTGAGTTCAACAATGCAATTCATAAGGAGGATCTGAAAGCAAGGCACTACACTGACTTTTCAGTGGATTCCATCACACGTTGGTTTATAAAGGGGTCAGCGGGCTGAAAAGTTGGAAGGTCAGAAACTCCAGAAGGAGTGAGAATGGTTGAGGATGCTGATGCCCTGTCAAGGAGTCTCTTAACTGAAATAAATGGTTGAAAGATAAAAGATCCACTGGTCGATATCAAAGCATCTCGGGGAAAATAACATCCATTATCCATGAGATTGCGGACAGGGCACACCGCAGGAGTGAAAATCAATAGCGACGGGACCGAAATATAGCAACTCTGGAGCTGTGTCGGGAGCAGGCTGTACGTAACTTTCGCCCATGCTTTTGGATGTAATAATGGAAGGAAAGTGATGCTCTTCGGCTGGGATTCTTTGGATCGAGCCCTTTCAGAGGACTCCGTAAGAATCGGCAATGTTTGGCACGCGGCTCGCCGGGGTAAGCGGCGTGGGCGAGCGATGTGCTGGCCGCGCGGCTTCTCACCACCCCCATTGGCCCGGGACGGCGAATCGCGGCCAGTGGGGGCCGCGATCGGCCGAACCTGCCACGTCAGCAGGTAAATAAACTGGCCCGGCCCGCCAGGGTGCTTACCCTGGCGAGCCGCGTGCCAAATGTTGCCGACCCCTGCTGTAAGCTATGCAGCACTTTTATGCAGGTGTCAGCTGCGTCTACGCTAGGAGGGTTTGCCGGATACCTATGCCAGCAAACTCGTCTGGTTAGACAAGGCTTCACATAGCACTCTAAGGCCTGGTCAGTGTTGGTGTTGAGAAAAAGAATAATCACTCCCCTAACCGATGTCGTGATGCCGGTATATGAGCTACGTGTAGAGCACGCTACATTTGTCATTGCTTTAATGACACCTGTATAAAGCTGTACACCCATATCCCTTGCTGGGTTGTAGTCATACAGGTTTAAAGATAGGTTTCAGAGTAACAGCCGTGTTAGTCTGTATCCACAAAAAGAAGAACAGGAGTACTTGTGGCACCTTAGAGACTAACAAATTTATTCGAGCATAAGCTTTCGTGGACTACAGCCCACTTCTGCATCCGAAGAAGTGGGCTGTAGTCCACGGAAGCTTATGCTCGAATAAATTTGTTAGTCTCTAAGGTGCCACAAGTACTCCTGTTGTTCTTTTTAGGTTTAAAGATGTTTATACTGGTATACTCGTCCTGTACAGGAAGAGGAGTAAGCCATACTGGTTTAAGTTCCTTTTGTGCTGGTCAAACTGCGTCCACAGCAGGGGTTGAACGGCCATGTCTATACTGGTTTTAAAAAAAAATCATAACCCTAACCAAAAAAGTTATCCTGGCATAAAATCTGTGCGTAGGCCAGGTCTTAGTCCCAGTGGTGCAAAAGGCTGTGTGGACACACTGATTTGGTTTAAAACAGGCTTATTTTGATTGACTTTGTCAGTTAGGAGCTGGGTTTAAGCTAATCACAACTTGGTTCATCTTAAAATGGAGTAAGCATAGCCACGCAGTGGTTTGCCCGGTTTAAACATCTCACCTTCCGGTTAAGCTGGTGCAACTTTCTCATTTAGATGTGGCTTTTGCGTTGCCTTCTGCTCAGCACGGTTTGTCCTTGGCTGTGCCCTGTATTCAACTGCACCCAATGCGGCACCTGTTGTTAGCAAGAGATAACGATCCTAGAGTAGATGAGACTTAAAATCTGCTTCCCTCCCACCTTGTTCCCCAATGTCACAGCCTAAGCCATTGCATCAGGGCCACTGTACCAGTCCCGCCCAACCCGTTACAGCAGCATCGTCTGATTTGCCAGGAGGAACTCTGCCTGTTTCTCTCCTAACTCAATTTGTAGTTGATGCTGTAGGTAAATTGTGAACTTTAGGCAGTTCTTTACACCGGCTGCCTAAAAATAATATAATACGTGGCACTTGCACTGGGCCTTTTTATCTCAAGATCTCCAAGCGCTTCACAAAGGCTGGTCAGTATCATTATCCCCATGGAGAGGGATGTAAGGTGGGAGCTTCCCTCCTAGCGAGTTGGTGGCATAGCTGAGACTAGAAATCCCTAGGCTGACGGCTCCGAGGTCCCAGCTGTTATCCCCGCCTTTCCCAGTGCTGGGGATAGAACCCAGGGGTCTTTCTGATTCTGTTTAGATTTTTATATTGTGCCCATCACCATGGTATCTGAGCGACTGCTTATCTGCTGCGTTGGGCAGGCTCATGGTTCTGCCCTTAAGGTGGCAGATTGGCTTTAAAGGTCTGGGCTGCACTAAAGATATCCTCCTGGAGCCTCGTTCTGACAGGTGCCTGTGCTTTGGGTACCAAGCTGCTGTCTCTTAAATTTCTGCCATTGTGCCTCTGGCTAGCAAGGGAAGGTGAGACCGTAGAGGGAGGAATTGCTTCTCTTCTCCAGCCTGGAGCAGTGTCATGGCCAGCTCTGGTAATGCTGCCGGTGGTTAAAGTCACCCGATACTCTTCATACGTCCCTGATTTCAGTTGCTTATAACTTTGCCAAACTTTAACCATCCGGGCTGCAATTTTCCTTGGTGGGCGTCACCTTTTCTGAAAAGATGAAGCAAAAATCTTTCAGCTTTTTCTGAGAAGGAGGTTGGCGAAAACAACTATTACTCCCTCTATTACTAATTATTAATTACTCCCTCTATTAAATTCTTACAGCCGTTTCGCTGAAAGGTTCTAGTCCCTCGGAGCTTTGTAACAGAGACTTGAATTTTGGCAGGAGGGTCACCCTGGGATCAGGAGCGTGCCTTCTACCTGTGCACCCTTAATTCAGCCCTCTTATGTGTATACCTAATGATACAGGCTTTAGTTACGTGAGCCCATATACTACCACTTCCACAGGGTTCCTGCCTCTTTCCTGGCACGAGATGGATGGTGCTCACATCAGAGATGTGTGGTGAGGGTCTGAGAGGTGAAGTGAGTTGCCCATAGTCTAGACTTAAGGTGACTAGATCTCCCGATTTTATAGGGACAGTCCCGATTTTGGGGTCTTTTTCTTATATAGGCTCCTATTACCCCCCACACCCTGTCCTGATTTTTCACATTTGCTGTCTGGTCACCCTATCTAAACTAGAGCCAGCGCTGGGAACAGAACCCAGGTGTCCTAGAAGAACATTGTTATTTATTTGCATTGTGGTAGCACCTTGTTAAGCATAAAGCAATAGGGATAGTTGCATATTTAGCAGTGCGGCCAGGAGGCCTGAGAGAAGGCCCTGAGATTTCCCTCCTCCCCCAATGGGCGTTGTCCGAATGGCACAGACTTGTCCAGAGATCTCACGGAATCAAATTGCTCTGAACGCATTGGGCAGCCCGGCACCGTTGACGCCTCGACCATCAGCACCCTTCTCTCAGTGGGCACCGCTGACTCCATACGCCCCAGGGCCCGGGGCGGGGCGGGCTCTCTTCACTGCTAGCACTGCCGGTGCTGTAAGGGGAAGGGAGGATGCCAGCCAGCTGCGTGCGTTAGGCAGCAGATAGAAGTTTCAATTAGGAGTACCCACTGCGCTCTGACTTGGCCACTGGGGGTGGGGGAGGAGGGCATAGAGAGGGGCAGGGGAATGCTGATCCAATGGAACGGGGATGGAATTACCCTCCCTGCATCGAACTCGCCTATAATTATGGTTTCAAGGAGCCATGTCGTCTTGGAAATCTGCTTCAGCGGCAGAGTTTATGCTTCAATGGACTATGACTTTCCATCCCTCAGGACGGGGTAGGGGTAAGGAAGGGGGTGGAATTGCTTTGAAAAAACCCCTGTTGTTCAGAGGTTCTTGCTAATGTACCCGCTGGCTTCTACGTGTACTCCTAGTGCTGGGAGTGAGGGGGATTGGGGAGTTTCTTGATTAGCTGTGGGGTCGGTTTTTTGTGATTGACAATGTGCAAAGGCACAAAGAGGTGAGAATCGGCTGTTCCTGTGGTTTCGTATTTAGCTTGCGGCTGCTGCCAAAGCCAGCGCTGTGGCTCTTCCTCCCCCCCCCCCGTCCTGATAATATGCCCAATTTGGCTTCCCTCTGGACTTAATGTTTTTGGTTTTTTTTTTTAATCTGAAATAAAACCCAAACTATCCCTGTACTTTATGCTTAACAAGGACATTCGTCCCCAGGGCATCCTGGGACTGCTGCCCCAATGTTAATTGATCTTCACGATCGCGCCGTGGGAAAAGGGGAATGTCCTACTATCCTCCTCCTGGTATACAAGGGGTGGAAAGTGCGGGGGATGGGACTGAGGCTCAGAGGAAAAGCGTCTTGCCCAAGGCCAAATAGCTCGTCTGTCAGAGCCCACTTAGGAACCGAGTTTACATTTACACTACAGCGCACAAGAGTGTTTCCATTGATGAAGTATGTCTTCAGTACACTTGGACCAGGTCCTGCTTGTTTGCCTTTGTAGTTCTCCTGCCATACCGGTCCATGCTTGGCATGGTTCTGGTTGGAGATCCCACTGTTTTCCAGTGCTCTGGGGCTTGCACTAGTCTTCTTACCTGCAGCGAGCCCTGTCATTCCAGCCGGAGCCAGAGTTTCTCAGCTCTGCGCGGATGATGATAGTTTTGGTTCTGTCATTTGTTTCCCGGTTCTGCCAGTTGCTGTTCGCCTCGTTCCGTGATGCTTGGGGCTCTGGTACGCAAGCGTGACCTTGCGTAATCCCGTTAGGTGTGGTTGGTGGCAGGAGGAGGTGGTGGTGGCCATGGCTGATGGCAGCGTGGTTTTATTAGTGAACCTGCCTCGGTCTCAAGTGGCGCTTGAAGGTGGGATAGTTTGTTGCGGGGGGAGATCCATGACTACTCGTGAATTTAGATTCAGCCCTCTTTGTTGGACCATTTAGGAATGCAAGAATTGCCAGACTGGATGGGACCCATGGTCCATTTTGCCAAGATAGTATCTCTGACAGTGGCCAGTACCTGCTGCTTCGGAGTAAGGTGGACAGTCATGTAATAACCTGCCCAAAACGTCTTTCAAACCTCCATCAATTAGGCCTGGGCTACGCATGGTTTTTGTACCGGGGTAACTGTGCTGCTTGGCGGTGTGGCTTTTTTTTTTTTATTGATATAATTACACGCGTACAATTCTTAGTATGAATACAGTTATATTGGTATAAAGATGCCTCATACTGGCATAATTTATTCTCTTTCCCACATAGGAATAAGCTGTACTAGGATAAGGATCTTTATACCAGTATAACTACATCCACATGAAGAGGGTTGCACTGCTGTAGTTAAACCTGTACAACATTTTTGGTGTGTAGACAAGGTCTCAGTAGTCGACTGATTCCCTGAAGCAGAAAAACTTTATCTTGCTGCATAAATATGTATCCTGTCTTTTGGGGCAGACCCAGGGTATGTCTGTTCTACTGCCTCTGTACTGACTTAGCATAGCCCTGGTCTAGACTGGAGGGGGTCGACCTAAGTTACGTATCTTCAGCTACGTGAATAACGTAGGTGAAGTCGACGTACTTAGATCGACTTACCGTGGTGTCTTCACCATGGTGGGCCGACTGCTGCCGCTCCCCCATTGACTCCACCTGCGCCTCTCGCGACGCTGGAGTACAGGAGTCGACAGGAGAGCACTCGGGGGTCGATTTATCGTGTCTAGACTAGACGCGATAAATCGATCGCTGCCTCCCGATCTGGCGGGTAGTGTAGACATACCCATAGAAACTTCCTGTGTCAGAAGGGGGTTTTCCATCAATGTAGGTAATCCACCTCTCCAAGAGGTGGTAACTAGAATCCTTTCATTGAGCTAGCACCAGGGGTTAGGGTGACCTAACTATGGTGCTCAGGGTGTGAAATTTTTTAACTAGGTCGATCTAAGTTTTAGCTATAGACTAGGCCCAGGGCCCATTGACATCACTGGAAAGGCTCCAATCAACTTACTAGTCTTTGGATCGGGTCCTGTGTGTTCCTTTTCGGCACGCATTTGAGAGCTCCAGCTTCCCTAGCATGGATGCTCTCACAAGTTGAACTTTTAGCTCTGGTTTTTGCTGAAAATGAATTTTGAACCTTGTATTAGATTTGTTAAAATTGGAGGGTTGCCTTGGTGGTTGGTTGCATAAATCATCCAGTCGGGCAACAGGCACGATACCATGTGACTTGGAAAACGAATCAGCATTCTGGGGATTTTAAATACTCTCAGCAAACTCAAAGCTGGATAATCTTGGCAAGCCAGTCAATTGACCGATCCAATAATCTCAGATGACTGGTCAATTGACACCCTATTGTTTGACCACAGTCAAATATTCCAGCAAGAATATCCTGAGGTAGGCGGCAGCCTATGTTTTTTATTGCATCATGGTGCCATCTGTCATCAAGCCTTCTTAAATGGCTTGATCACGCTGCTACATGCTAATGCCACCTGACGGGGAAAAAAGGTGAACTAATTGAACGTTGAACATCCCGAGTGGCTGGAGTCTTCATCAACAAACGTATATAAATAAATCTCTTTCTTTGTATACCTGGCCATCAACCCACATGGTGGTTTACAAAGCACATTAAACAACTTAAGGACAAGGTTCCTTCCGCAAAGAGCTTACAGTCTAACCGACTAACGGAAGGGAGTGGGGAGGGGGAGGAGGGTTCACAGTTGTTAAACCTCCTCCCCCATCACAATGAGAAGAGATGCTCAACGATTAAGCTGCTTGGAGATCTGGCCTGCTGCCCGCCTCACATGCGTGTGATGAAGTGGGTATTCACCCACGAAAGCTCATGCTCCAATACATCTGTTAGTCTCTAAGGTGCCACAGGACTCTTTGCTGCTTTTACAGATCCAGACTAACACGGCGACCCCTCTGATACTTGCCTCACATAAGTGCATTTAAAAATGACTTTGCTTCTCTCGTTGCTCTGTGTTTGTTTCATTTTTTTTTTTTTTTGTAACATGGCTAACATTCGCCGTTAAATGCTGACTGAACATTGCTAAAAAGGTAATAATAATAATAATCCTTTTTTTTTTTTTTAGAATTTCATTTCAAAATTTTGCATTTTTCTGAGTTGAAATAACTCATTTCAACAACTGTTTTTTTTTTTAAATTAGATACAAGTAGCTATCTAAGGGTCATCCTGGTGGAGACCATAACATCTTACTCCTTTTTTTTTTAAACTGTTGTTACTGTTCTAATAGTGTTTTAAAATATGTGACCATTTTTGACATTATTTGGCCACTCAGTTGACCAGTTATTTTTGGATAGGTCAAATGCCCAACCCTTCACCTGCAATCTCAGAGCTGTTTCAGGAAGTAATTTACCAGTTTCCAATCATCAATAAACTGGAGAATTTCGCTACTTCTTGGACAGCCAAAAATGAAACGAATCAAATTATCTGCCATGAATTATTTGCTTGTCTTGATTCTGAGTCAGTGCACAGATTGTCTACGGAGTAGAACTGGAGGAGATGAGGGCAGCAGTGAAATGGTAAATTAGAACGTCAGTGTCCTAGAATTCGGGAGGCCTTTGCTTAGATCTGGATCTGTGTTTCATTGGGTCTGTTCAACCCATGTGCACAAACGCGTCTGAGGAGTCTCGGGATACTACAGTGGCATGGGCCACTGAAAAAGCCTCGCTAGTTGGTTTACACAATTTCATAATACGTGGGTCTTGTGCAGCTTTTCATGCACAGCTCTGTGTGCTTTACAAAGCAGGTCAGTATCATTATCCCCACTTTACAGATGGAGAAACTGAGGCGCGGCGGTGAAGCAGCTTGCCCCCGGCCCCAGGGCAAGACAGTGGCAGACAATACCATTGGCATTCTTTGTTCAGGAGGGGGCCAGGCCTGAAGGGAGGGCCCCATAGGGAGCTGGTGAGGAGATGCCCAAGACTGGAGGGAGATGTGCTGAGGGAGCTAGTATTGAGGGGTAGGAGCTACTCCAGATGAATCAGAGGAAGGAACTTTGGAAGTGATGCTTGCATGAGGCTCTCTGTACTGTACCTGGCTCTCCCCTTGGTCTCTCTTAAAATCAAACTTGGGCATTTATATAGGAAATGAAAACCATGTACATGTGTGCACCTTTAATACAAGTGTCTCTTCTGCTTCCTATTTCCGCTCCAGTCACTTAACTTCTTCCCTGTTTCCATTCACTCCCTAGCCTCAACCACCTCTCCAGAGAGCTCGAGAGAGCGCGGTCTGGTGCCAGATGCGTAGAGGAGGGGGGAAGTTGGCCCACCTGGACCTATGTAGATCTTGCTCTTCTCAGACACAAGTGGTAGCACTTTTGGCAAAGAGGGAGAGGCTTCTGGCAAAGGCGTGGGTGTCGCTGGGGTGCCTTTGGCGTGCAGGAAAGCCCCAAGTGGATTTTCAGGGTTAAGATACTAAGTCACTAGCTGAACAATTCATAAGAAATAGGGACGTGACAAGCCTGAGCCAGAACTCTCACTAGCAGCTAGAGCAGGGGGCTGAGTTGGGTCCTGATTCGGTTTCCAACTTCACTGCTGGCACCGCAAATTACTTAGCGGTTTGTTCCCTTGGAATTTCATCTGCCATCCTGTTGCTCGTTTGCCCACTTTGGTTCGATCCCTCTGAAGTGCCTTGCAATCTTCTCCTCTGGTCTTGACTGACCGAAATAATTTTGGATCATTTTGCAAATTTTGCTACTCTTTCTCCCCTCCCCCCCCATTTCAGTAGCAAATTCTGTAAAACACCAGGACTAATTGAGTTAAATCAAAGGTGATTTAAAACACCAATTTTAATCATGATTTAAATCCGCAAATAGGAAACCTTGGTTTAAATAATTGATTTCAGTCAGGTTTTGTCTTTGTACTTTAGTTATTGTCTTAAAGAAAAGATGATTCTCATGGGTTGGTAACCATTAAAACATTGATTGGCAACTAAATAAAGACTCTACATTAAACCCGGTGGTAGTTTTTGCTAACCGGGAGTTTATGCTCTATCTAGACATACTTAAGCAAGTAAGCTTAGCTTACATTTATTCATATTCTTAAATGTACATTTTTTCTTATATTGAAAATGGTGAATGATGCATTTCTGATTTGAATGAACTAGTCATTCAGGGTGGATTGATTTAAATCACCAAGTGGAAAGTCTTGGTTTAAATAATTGATTGGTTTAATTTGTTTTAAATCAACTTTTGCATTTTGTACTTCAGTTATTTTCTAAAGAGAGGTGCATTCTCACCGGTTGATACAACCATTAAAACATGTTGATTTACGACGAAATAGAGCTTTTCCACTAGATTTGGTACATCTTTTTGCTACCTAAGGGGGCACATTATAACTATGCATTTATTAAAGCAATTATATGGCTTAATGGTTTAGGTTCTTATTAATTTAATTTTATTAAAGTATATTTTTAGTATCTTAGAAAATGGTGAATGCCTTATTGCTTATTCACTAGATAATTAATGTTTTGTTCATGGTTTGTGTCAAGCCTGCATGAGGATGGTAACCTGAATTTAATTATGCACACAGAACAGCATATTGCATTTGTTTTTATTATACCAATCAAGCCCTTAGTACAGTATTTGATGCACTGTGCCATAAAGCTTGACCTCAAAAGTTTTTTCCCCCCCTAATTATTTCTTTATATAGAAAATCAGCCTTTAAATTAAAGTTTTGGATAGAGATCCAGGGATCCAGCATATTTATATTTTTACTTAAATGCTTTAAGAGATTCTGAAAAGTTAAGGCCTTAACATATTTTATATTACATTCAGATTTTAGTTTAAACAGGTTTATTTTGAAAAAGAAAAAACTTCTTACCATTTAAATAACAGCAAAAATGCAATTTAAAATATAAAAAATCTGTTTTAAAATCTATTTTTATCCACCTGTAGGCATTGAACTGAACTAGCTGAATAAATTGAAATGAAGAAAAGCAGAAATAGCTCTTAGGAGCCCTGACTCTAGTCTGGTCCCCTCTCTACTGGACGTGAAGCCATTCTCATCGGATGGTTGTTTCATTGGGTGAATCTCACTCCAGTGTCTGCATCACAGCTGGCAAGGCCCTAACTGGGCTCCTTGGTTGGCAGAGAGACCTAGTACAGACTGGGCAAGGCTGGGACTCCTTCTCCAGAGCAGGGTGCTGTGGCTTTGTCTGCACTACATGAGTTGCAATGCTTTAACTGATGCAAGCTGAACTGACTTTTTTTTAAGCCAGGGTTAAAATGACTCAAGTTCATCTGCATTAGGGGTTTGCACCAGTAGATCAAACAGCTTTATTACAGTAGAGCCTATCGAACCCAGCTGTGCATTGTATGTACCTAGCCCCTGCACCGATGAATTTACAGTCTCAACCAATGAGACGGACAAAGGGTGGGAGGGGAAACCGAGGCACGGAGCGAGGACGTGACTTGCCCAAGGTCACGCAGCAGGTCAGTGGCAGAGCTGGGGCTAGAACCCAGGTCTCTTCGGTCAGTGGTTAGGGCCTCTTGTTTAGTAACTTCTCTAGCCTAGACCAGGCCTGTGTGTGTATTGCTGCTTGTGCTGTCCATGCGTTATAGATGCACAGACGACATTGCTTGGGAGCTGTCAGACCAGCACCTCTGACCAGCCCAGGCACCCCCCTCCCCCAGTGTTTCTCTGTACTTGGGCTTTGATCAGTGGGCCCTTCACCTTGACATTCCTGGGAATGTGCCATCCACTCATGCAGGAATGTGGCCAGGTGGCTTTGCTTTCTTATCACTGCCCTGACTCCTCTGAGGCGATGCCAGGTGTAACTTCACATTTGGGAGGTACCAGCACGTACAGTTTAGATTTACCCCAGCGTTACACACCGTGGGAACAGGCATCATGGAAATACTGTAGATTGGTCTCCGTCCCTTCATCTGTAAGCAGAGGACGCTTCTTCCCACCTACTCCATAGCAGTAGGTCACATTCTCCTCCTCTTCCCGGTATGAACCTCTCTGTAGTTCTCCTCCCTTTTTCCCCCAGTGGAACGTTTCACTGCCCTACAACTGCTGCCGAAGCAGAAATAGTTTTTCCCGTGCATACTTGGTGCCTTCTGCATGCAGTTAGCATGGTCTGCGGACGGCAGCCGGATTCCATCTGCGGCTGATCGTGAGCAAAAGTTTAAAGGTTGGGCCTTTGTGTTTTGTCTGGGCCAAAAAAAAAATGTGCAAGACCTTGCCAGATTGGAAATGGAGTTCTAACAGTCGTGTCGACTTGAGGTGCGGTGCGAGCAGGCTGCAGGGGGATGGATCCTGGGGATTTACTCCACCAGTTCGGCACAAAACTTGGCAATGGCTTCTTGTTTTCGTGTATATGTGCACACGTCCCAAAGAGCTAATGCCAGTCCTTGCTTTGGACTTGCAGAGTACAGAGCCCCGGAGTCAAATGCATGTATTAAAACAGAGATATGGTGGGCCTGACTTTCGGTTACGCTGTGGTCCCTGTAGCTGCCCGAGCAACGTACAGGGGCTTTCAAGAGGGCAGAACTGGCTCCTTGAGAATCCCCCACGTGCAGGGCCCCTGCACAGCTTGTGTGGAGCTGGCATAAGAGCTCTGCTCTGGACCTGTGCCCAGTCCCTGGGGGGCCGATTGGGGATGTGGCCAGAGCGCGCTGCACTACCGCTCTTCTCAGCTTCCCGGGGACTGTATTAGAAGCAAAGAGCAAGTTTGCGTGGCTCTGCGGCTGCTTTTCACAACACGAGCCAGGCAGACCCCTGCATGGTTCCAGAATCCAGGGAGAGCAAAGGTGGCTTACAGGCATCTTCACGTCCCCCCGTCCCCCCCCCCCCCCCCGACCTCTCGGCCACTGAGCTGAGCATCAGGTCCTGTTGGCTTTACCTAGGAGGTGTTTTTCCTAGGGAGGAGTTGAGAACTCTGCAGTAGCGTCCAGACCTACCGAGTTTCACTAGTTCTTCCCCAGCTCTCCCCCCTTTTCTGGCTTTCATTTTTAAGTGTGGATTTAGCCCAGGCGAGGAAGGAAGGAATTTGCTGTCTGCCTCAGTGAGATGGTTGCTGTCTGACTCGTGCATTTGTTGATGGCGGTGGTGGTGTTGCTTTTTCAAGAAAGGTATGCGTGCGGGAGAACGGGCTCGATCCTGCCTCGTGGAGGGCGTGCGTGTGGGTGGGTGTGCGCCCGTGAGTGTGCCGGGCAACGCACGGAGGTGGTGCGGATTTTCAGAAGTGTACCCAAAGGATTTAGGAGCTTAGGGAGGAGAGTCTCAAAAGCATCGAAAACTGTTAGTGGGGGGCACGGGGGAAACTCAGGGTGTGTCCTGTTTGGAGCGCTGCAGCCGTTCCGTTACCCCTGCTAAGCGGCAGGTGGGCAGCTGGATTGGCAGGGTTAGGCCCTTGCGTTTGCAGGGTTTTAGACTGTAAGCTCTTTGGTGCTCATTGTATGTCCGTACAGCACCTAGCGCCGTGCCACCTGCTGTCGCCCTTCAGGTGCTGACCCAGTAGAAACGCCATGACACAGCCCTCCTGTCCCCTGTCTTTCTGGTCCAGAGCAGACTGACATCGGTGGGATCCTCTCCGTGGGCCTTGGATCAGTCTTGCTCTTGGATCAGGCCCCCAAGGGAGCAGGCGCGCAGGTGGCTCAGCGCCACTCGGAGAGGAGGGATCCACTTAGTACTGCAGCTTGCGTCTCTGCTGTTGCTCGCGCTGGAGGGCAGCGCCCCTCTCGGCGCTTGGCAGCGGGATCAAGGCTGGGGCTGTGAGCGTATGCGCTTGGGGAAACCACCCAAGTTCAGACTGAACCTGTCGTTTGCCCCCTACCCCCGCCGTGCAGGCGCGCACTTGGGGAACCTGTCCCCTCGCCTCCCTGCGGGTGTGTACTCATGAGACCTATGGTGTCCTCTCCTGCCCCATCACCCCGCTACCTGTCCCCTCGCCTCCCTGCGGGTGTGTGCTCATGAGACCCATGGTGTCCTCTCCTGCCCCATCACCCCGCTACCTGTCCCCTCGCCTCCCTGCAGGTGTGTGCTCATGAGACCCATGGTGTCCTCTCCTGCCCCATCACCTCGCGACCCGTCCCCTCGCCTCCCTGCGGGTGTGTGCTCATGAGACCCATGGTGTCCTCTCCTGCCCCATCACCCCGCTACCTGTCCCCTCGCCTCCCTGCGGGTGTGTGCTCATGAGACCCATGGTGTCCTCTCCTACCCCATCACCCCGCTACCTGTCCCCTCGCCTCCCTGCGGGTGTGTGCTCATGAGACCCATGGTGTCCTCTCCTGCCCCATCACCTCGCGACCCGTCCCCTCGCTCCCTGCGGGTGTGGGCTCCCGATGCAGTGTCTGGTTCCAGGGTCACACATGTTTTCTCAGACAGTCCAGTCGCGTATTGCACCCAAAGGCGAAGGTATTCTGTCCCCGTGAGGACAGCCTGCATTTCCTCCTCCTCCGTGCACAAAGCAGTCGAAGGAATCCGGTGCAAACTTTCTGGTTCTGTGCACTCTGAGCCAGACCCCGAGGCTGGAAAACTCCAGCGAGGGTCGTAACGGAGACCACTCAGCGCCCTTTGCTGGAGCTGTCCCTGCCTGCGTCCGCCACAACAGTCTTGCTCCTTTTTAAACGGTCCTGCCCTGGAGCGGACTCGATGCGTTGGGCAAGGGGTGGGAGAAGGGAAGGGACGTCGCTCTTGGGGCCTGGGAAGGAAGGATCGGCTGCTGGGAAGGTGGTCAGCGCACAGATGCGTGGGGAAGGGGTCAGAGGGAATTTGGCTCCAGCCCTGCAAAGACACAAGCACTTACTTCACTTTCTGCAAGCGACTCCAATGCATAAAATGTAAGCACCTGAGTGAGTCTTTGCGGGATCGGGGCCTGTGTGAGGCTCTCAAGGCTGCTGGACCCATCTGGCTGTTGAATGCCCCGTGGGAAACGATTTTGGTGGGACTTGGTCCCTAGTGGACGCCTGTTGGCATCCCCTTGCCACTGTCCGCCTGAACGCAGAGGTCAAGAGCTGAATTGGCTACAGAGGGGGAGCTCCCCTTCCGCTCCTCAAAGGAGCCCCGTTGGGTCACAGAGGGTATGATGCAGCCCCTCCCGGCCTGGGGCGGCAGACTCTGGCTCTGAAGCCTAGGGCTAGCAGCGCATCTGCCTCTTGCTGTCTGTCCGTCCACTCTCCTGAGTGTTGAGTGTGTTTACAGCTGTGTCATCCATTACACATCTGTCTCTTTTATCTATTTGTCTCCTCTTCCCCCCCTGCACTCCCAATGCTGTCCTCTGGACCATGCGCCATCTTTACCACCGTCCTTGTCTTTGGTGTCAATTTCTGTCTTCCCTCCTGGGCAACAGGCCAGCCAGTAAAAAGCACTCTCACCTGCCCAGGTAAGATGGGGCTGGGGGCGGGCTGACAGAATCGCATTCTTTTGTGGTGCATTCGCTTTGTCAAAGCCCCTGTGTTCAAAGTGAAGGTGGATTTGGTGTCAATCAGCTCTCATGTAAATATCCTCCTGGCCTTTCTTCTGCCATTTTATATTGTCCAAAAAAAACCCAACAACCCCCCCAACCTGGCTGGCTCAAGGGGGACCAGGGAAGGGAAAACGGGGTCTTTCACCTCTAGGGTCCTGGTACTAATGTGGCATCAGATCGGGAGAACTGGCTGGCCCGGGGATATTGGGAAATGGAATATGGGGCCTTCCCCCATAGGGTTCTATAGGGTGCTGTCTCCAGTATGCCACCAGGTTGGAGGGAGTGGCTGGCTCTAGAAGATTGGGGAATCAGATATGGGGCCTTTCCCCTGTAGGGTCCTGGTTCCAATTTGGCACCAGATCTGGGGGAACTGGCTGGCTTGAGAGGTGGGATATGGGGCCTTTCCCTTCTAGGATCCTGGCTCCAGTCTGGCCCCAGGCTGGGGGCAGTAGGTACTAAGGTCTTGTCTTCACTGCAGTTAATTCAGGTGTTGCCCCAATCTCGAATCCTGCCCTCACTCGAGTACCGTGGTGCTATTAACTCACATTGGCTGGGACAGGTTACACTCGAGATAGCGCTGCTGCCTGTTTTCCCGAGTGGCTACTCTCCCTCGAGCTGGGCTAGGTAGAGAGGTGTCAGCGCCAGGGTAGATAACTCGAGTGAACTCTCCCCTTCGCCATGAGTCGCGGCTGCAGGTCTCCCGGCGGCTTGCGGGTAGAGTTTGTTGGGACTCTGTCCAGTTCCGGCTGGGTAGGTGTGCCCACAGCATGCCGACCCACCCCAGCAATAGGCATTAGGCAGAGAGAGCTGACCAGGACCGAGCGGACCGTGGAGTGGGAGCTCCCGTCTCGCCCCACGGTCAGCTGGTCCCTCCAGGGTAGGAGAGTTCTGGGAAACTTGCAAAGCCAGTGCTGTTGTACCTCTTTCCGCCTTGGCCTGCAGAGCTCTCAATGCAGCCCCCGCCCCCATCACAGAACTGCCGGGAATAGCGAGAGCACCAAACATAAAAAAAGAAAGTAATTATCCATTGTCTCTCATTCATTCCTCGCTGCTTCATGTTCTCTTCTTCCATCAGCCCCATTGCAGCCTGGTAAGCTCTGACGCTGACCTCCTGTGCTGTGCGTGTGGTTTGCATGAGCGCATCTCTCTGTTGTTCGTCATGTTCTGTGGAAACCAAACGCTTCCCATCCCTCCGGGGTTGACAGACACGTGGGTTACATGGCGTAGCGCCCTCCCGGGGACTCTGGCTGTCTCTGCTGGAGGCCGCTTTTGGCGGTGGGGAGAAGGGTCCTTCAGCTCCAATTCTGGCCCAGCGCCCTGGGGGAAACAGACAACGATCGCTCGCTGTGAGAGCTGCTCCGGCTACCGCTGGGGCTTGCTGCGTCCTTAGAGGGAAGCTTCTTGTAAGTGGAAGGATGAGTCTTGTTCCTCCATGACTGTTTCCGTCTCATTCCCTTCAGGTTAAGCAGCCTGTCTTCACTGGGCGATTCGGCTACAGGACGCAGGTCTCCAGGGCACCGCCGCCAGCCGTCTGACTGCACTGAAACGACAGGTAGCCTTTACTTCTCTCCTCCCCGCTCTGTGTTGCTATGAGAGCAGACTCGGGGCTGTACCATCTGGCTGCATCTCTGCCCCCCCATCGCCGTTATCTCTCGGCACCTCCCAGTTGTGATGGTCTTGATCCCCCCGGGAGGTGGGGCAGGGCTTGTCTGCCCACTGGGCGCATGAGGAATTCTGAGGCCCACAGACAGGAAGTCACTTGGCCAAGGTCGCGGCAGCAGAGCAGGGAACAGAACCCAGGTCGCCCACGTCCCCGGTGAGCGCCCTGACCACGGGAGCATCAGGCACGCAGGTGAAGCTGTCCGGAAGGTCATGATGCAGGTGGCCGGAGGCTTTGGCACGTGTGTCTCTGCGCAGCGTGAAGCTCCTGTTCTCAGACTCGGGGATTATAAGGCCAAAAGGAACGTCTAGTCGGGCCTCTTGCAGCTGGACCCGTAACGGCTGATTCAGCCAGAGGGCGTCATTTTCTAGAAAGAAACGTTCGATCCCGAGTAAGCTCTGGAGTTGGGGAAGGGCTGTCTGGGAATGACATTGTGGGGTAGGGGCGTCCCCATGAGCCATCACATGTTCTGGTCTTTGTAGGTTTGAACGGCTCACCTGCCCTTTACCGTGATGGGGGGAGTCATGGGGGATAAAATGATGTTTTCCTGTGATAATTACCTCTTCATATGGGGCTACTTACACCTTTCGTCTAGGGTAGAATTGGGAACTGAGAGTTGGGACCCCAGGAATCTATTATTATCTCTGCCACTGATAGCCGGCCAATTGCTGCCCTCCCCGTGCCTCAGTTTCCCCATCAGTAAAATGGGGACAATGACATTCCCCTCCCTTGTGAAGCACTTGGAGATCTGTGGATGAAAAGTGCTAGGTTAGAGCTAGTGGGGATGACCACGATGGTTCTGTTTACGATTCCAGTTGCCCAAGCAGTGAAGAGAGAAGAGTGGCCTTGTGGTTAGGTGTGGACGTGGAAAGGGTGTTGCAGCGCCCTCCCTGCTTTGGCATGTGCCACCCCAGTTCCCACTGGAGGGGCCGTCCCCCTCCTGCACTGTGAGTTGCAGTCTAGCCCTCACTCCTGCTGCATCAGGTTGGTCCCTGTACCCTAAAAAGGGGAGAGGAAAATCTTTAGAACAGAGCCGTGCGTACGAGAGCAGCGGTGACACGGGGCCGGGGCCTTGCCCGGAAATGCTTCTGCAGCGCTGGAACAAAGCTTGCAGGCCGTGATCCTAGATTAGCCCCAGGGCCGGGGTATAACTGCAGAACGGGCTGCAGAGCACGCACTGTATGCAAGAATCGGCCAACACAAAGGCACGAGGTGATGCAGGACTGTCTGGCGCCAACACCAGTTGCTGATCTTGGAAAGGGAATGGCTGTCTGCCTAGAGCAGTGGTTCTCAACCAGGGGTGCACGTACCCCTGGGGGTATGCAGAGCTCTTCCAGGGGGTGCATCAACTCATCTAGATATTTGCCTGGTTTTACAACAGGCTACAGAAAAAGCCCTAGCGAAGTCAGTGCCAGCTAAAATTTCATACAGACAATGACTTGTTTAGACTGCTCTGTGTGCTATGTGCTGAAATGTAAGCACAATATTTGTATTCCAATTGATGTATTTTATAATTAGATGGTAAAAAGGAGAAAGTCAGCAATTTGTCAGTAACAGTGAGCTGTCACACGGCTGTATTTTTAGGTCTGATTTTGTAAGCAAGTCGTTTTTAAGTGAGGTGAAACCTGGGGGTACGCAAGACAAATCAGACTCTTGAAATGGGGACGGTCGTCTGGAAAGGTTGAGAGCCACTGGCCTAGAGGAAGGATCACTTGGTGGCTAAGGCACTGGACTGGGATTTGAGACTTTTCAATCGACATTCTCTTTCTGTGCGACTCCAGGCGAGTCACTCAAGGTGCCTCAGTTTCCCTGATCTATAAAATGGCTCTGATGCGTTCCTCTCTAAGGGGGTACTTGGAGGCTAAAAGCCCAGGAGGCGTTCGAATCCTATGGCAGTTCTGGGGAGGGGATATAATAATCCACCATTGATGAGTGAGGCTCCAAAAGGCTGGATTAATTGAAGGGAACAAGGAGGAGTATGGTAAAGGGGGGAGAATGTGGGAACAGCGGATCGTTTAATACAGGAACCAAAAGAGAGTGTAGCCAGATGCACTGACCATTCTCTTCGTGGGAGACCTGTTGTCTGAGTCTGTTACCCTAAGGTCCCTGTACACCATGCTGGCAGTATAAGGGACCTAAAAGTGAGTGCAGATAAGTTACACCCACTTTGTTTCCTTTACACTGCCACAGCACTGTAAAAGGGGCCTTATAGTGAGAATGAGAATTGGGGGTCTCATGGCTCTGACCGTGGGAGGATGGTGAATATGGCAGACAAAAATTCCTGTTTGTGGGCTCAGCGGCAACAGTACTTATCTGCCATATGAGATTAGGTAAATAGGGCCCGATCCTGCCTCCGTGTTGGTTTGTTTGCCACTTTGAGACTGCACGTTTGTAAGTTACTTCCTTCCTCTGCCCAAAGAGCAGTGTGAGTTCAGCTGCTAGGAACTGATTTTATTTACATGCACGCCCACGCGCGTGCACAACACACACACACGTGCCCCTTACTTTGTGGCGTCTCTGTCACTTGTGCAAAATCGGGTCCAATTTCTTACTTCCCCGCCCCTCACCTTTGTGTCATTAGTTGCATTTGTGCAAAATCGGGCCTGATTTTTCTCCTGCCCCGACCTCATGTGGTCACTTACACCTGTGCAAAGTGAGTGTCTAACACAGTCCCTGGTGGAATGTGAGTGCAGAATCCGGAGTCTTTTGTACACTCGCATTGCACAGGCGAAGACACGATGGAAAGGAGGATCAGGCCCGGTTTCTTTTTCTGAACCAGACCTCAGCTACTCAAGAATGATGTCAGCGTTACATGCGTTGCGAGGAACAACAGAAGCTGGGTCACTCCATGGTCACTAACAACATCTGCATTCCTACCAGCGACAATGAGCGTAATCGCATCGCTGGCTTTCCAGGCGGTGGAAAGGAACCAGAGAAGCCAGAGAGAGCCTAGACAGGACCTAATGGATGTTTTCTATCTATCCCTGTGCCGTGTATAGAAGCAGCCAGCGTGGTATCTAGGGGCTGAAAGGCAGCTGGTATCAGAGCATGGGATTTGAACAAACATCTCCGGGGACACTGCAGCCTTAAAAGGGAATGGAGCCACTGAAATCTAGAACCCAGGCATCCTGGGGCATAGTGCTTTGCTTCATTATCTGTCCTACTCCCCTCTCGTGGGCTCTCTCCACAGCAAGAACATCTCTGCTTGTGATCTCCCGCATCGCGTTCAAAAATCTTGTCTCAAGCCCCGCCCAAATCATGAGCTTGACATGAAAAGTCATGGGATTTGGTTAACAAAGAATTCATTTCAGGGGTGTGGGGGTTTTGTTGTTCGTTTGCCTTCTGTTTCCTGGGCCTTAGTCTTCCCCTGGCCTCAGGGAACGAACAGTAGCCATGGGCCATCTGGAAATTGGAGCCACAACTAGCCTAGAGCATGGATTTAAACTCCAGCTTCTCATGCCTCGTTTGTTTTTTTTTCCCCCCGCCCTGCTGAAGGTTTGGTCCAACGGTGTGTCATCATCCAGAAGGATCAGGATGGCTTTGGCTTCACTGTCAGCGGGGACCGGATCGTCCTGGTGCAGTCTGTCCGGCAAGGTGAGCGGCTACTCTGTCCCCCCCGTTCTTGGGGCCTACAGATGTTGGTGTATGAATGGGACTCCCCTAGTTCACTTGGCCCCCAGCCCCTCTCTGGCCCCAGGATGGGTTGGGAGAGAGGAAAAGGGGGATCCTTCTTTGCAAAGCCTGTTGGATCAAGAGAGGGCAATTCTGGAGGATGAAGAGGAGCTAGGCTGTGTGAGGGCATGGTTGGGATGGCGGTAGGGGGACTTGGGGTATGTATGTGCCTAGATAGGAGTCTTGATTCCGATCAGGTGGGAATTAACCCAGAATTGGCTCCCGAGAGCAACAGCCAAGTTCCCATGTTGCGCCATCTCTGCTCTCCAGGCAGCGCCAGGTTAACCACAGTGCTCTACCCGGTTGTTACATAATCGCAGCTGGTGGCGGACTAGGGGCGCAGGGAATTCCCCTTGTAGCCGCCCTCAGCAAACACACAGTCAGCCACAAGCAACAGAGGGTCTTGTGGCACCTTTAAGACGAACAGAAGTATTGGAGCATACGCTTTCGAGGGTGAATGCCCACTTCGTCCGACAGTCAGCAACTTTCGCTCTGGGCTGTGTGCTGCGAAAGCACTCTAGCTTTGTGCTGTCTGCTGGTGTTGAGGGGAAGTAGGGCTTGAAGCAACGATTTCAATAGAGAACGCCTATTCCAAACTGACGCCTTCCTTCCCCCCCGCCAAAATAAGGCTAACACTCTGGCCAGGAAAAATTCAGATAGATAAGGGAGGAAAAGTCCTACAGATTTAAAGGGACAGAGTCAGATAAAAATCAACCCCCTTATTTTGCAATGGGATCTTCATGGGGAGACCCCTGCATCGACCCCAGTGACTTCAACAGGACTTTGGGCGGGCATAGATTCCATATGCATGAATCCAATGGCATGTCCCAAATATTTGAATAAAGAACAGCCAGTGTGCCTGATTCCCCACGGCCCCGCGCCTTGTGCAGTCACTTGCACTAGTGCGAAGTGAGCCGGATTCTCTAGTGCCCTGTCCCTGGCAGTCGCCCACTTTGTGCTGGGATAAAAGACCACCCTGGGTGCAGTGCTGCAGGGACTCCGTTCTGCCCCTCCGTTCTGACTTGCCTTGCCTGTAATGAGAGATCATTAAAGCTGAAAAGAATCTTGAATTTACTTGGCCTTTTTCTCATTTGCTCGTCTCTCCGTTTGGAATTGAACCTCATGGAAACGTTTCCTCTTCGGCCTGGCTTTAGCAACAGAGAATTTTTCAGTATATTTAAACTTTTAACAGTTGCATTAAAAAAGGGGAGACTGGCAGGGGAAGAGCTTAAACAGTAAAGCTACTTTTACCGATGCTTAGGCCCCAATCCTGCAATTGGATCAGTGTGGACAGACCATCTTGCCTAGACAGGAGCCCTAAAGGAGAACAGCCATGTGGCAGACGGGAGTCCCGTTGCTTAACGCACTTGGATATTAGCGATGAGGTCGATATAAGAACCCTAAATGGACTAGAATAAAACAGAGCTCCACACAGGAGGAGGGAAAACCTCGAGTTTGGACCCTAACGTCTCCTCATGCTGTGCCGGGGCCGGTGTCAAACCCCCTGGTGCCTTGTGCTAGCGCTGTGGATGTTTTCATGGTGCTGGGGCTCTGCCGTTATTTATGGGAACTCCCTTCCTCTGCCTGTCGCACTGCAGGAGGAGCAGCCATGAAGGCCGGGGTGCAAGAGGGTGACCGGATCGTCAAGGTGAGTGGCGACCCCCAAGCCGGGGCTTCCCCGGGGTGCTCCCTCGTGCTTAGCTCTGTGGGCCAGGGCTGCATGTCTAAGGCTGTCTGTCTCCTCTTGCAGGTCAACGGCACAATGGTGACGAACAGCTCCCATCTCGAAGTGGTGAAGCTCATCAAATGTGAGTAGGTAGAAGGGGTGAATGGGGCCTTTTCCCGCTCGGTGGCTGGTTGGAGGCCAGCCTCAGTCTCTAGTGGCAGAGAGTTCTGAAATGGCGTCTTGTGGAAAGGGTTAGGGCCCTGAGGCTAAGAGCAGAGCGGCTAGGGCAGGGCCCAAACGAGCCAGGCACACTGAGCTCTCTTCTCCACCCGAGAGGCAGGGGATCCTGCAGGATGGGGGGGAGGCATGCTGGTGTGGGGAACTTGCTCTGTCACAGCTGTGCCTGCCCCATGCGTAAATGGGGGCGTCTGGTCTCCCGGGTGGAAAACACCAGCAATCCCACGTTTCAAAAGTGCTTAAGGTAAAATGTCCTTTGACTGACACCGTTGGGATGGGGAGTCCTTTGCAAGCTGGAGCGGCCAGCAGAGCGATCGGGCCCAGCCCCTGCAGCCAGATCTCTGCGGCTTCCCGTTCTGGTTGTTACAGGAGGAGCTGTTTTGGAGAACGTCACTTCCCATCCCTTTCCTGGAGGGGCTTCCAGGAACAGCTTAACCCTTCCCTTGCCGATGTGGTCATTCCACTTCCCACCCTGCGTTACAATGCTCTCTGTTTATTCATCGGTCTGCGTCAGGGTTGTATACTGCTGCCCGTCACCATAGCGGCTGGGCAAATAGCCAATAGTGAAGTCTCCAGTGGACTTCATGGGATCTCTGGCTCTTCTCCTGTGGGGAAGTAAACACCCTGCCTGGGGTGGACTTAGGGTGACCAGACAGCAAGTGTGAAAAATCGGGACGGGGGCGGAGGGTAATAGGAGCCTATATAAGAAGAAAACCCCAAAATCGGGACTGTCCCTATAAAATCGGGACATCTGGTCACCCTAGGTGGGCTTTTGGTTTTGTTGGCTGGTTTGTTTCAGGTTTTGTGGGTACGGGGGAGGGCATGGCGGTGTCCTCCTCGCTATGGTGAAGAGGAAGGCTTTACAGCATCTCCTAAAGGCGGATTCGCCCCATCTCCCCTCATCGCCCATTTCATAGCAAAGTCTCCTCCCCCGGGAATGCTTTGACCCTTGCTCTCATGCCCGTCGTCTTGCGTTTTGTGATCTGCATCGTCCCAGAGGAGCACCGTTGTCACCGCTGATCGTAGAGTGAAGTTCAGTCTTGTAACGTAGCTGGGGCTTGACCCAGTTGTTGCTTTGACGATTAGGACCGAGACCTTAAACTGGCATCGGGAGCAGCCTGAGGGCCAGTGGAGGGATTGGATCTGGGGTCTGGTGTTTTCACAGTGGCTTAAGCCAGGGGGAAGGTGGGCAGCTGCATTCTGCACCAGCTGGAGCCTGCCCATCGTCTTCAGGTACAGATGACAGTACTCCACCCGGGAGGTGAGGGATGCATGGGCCACTGGGGCCAGCTCCTTGCCTGGGAGGGTGGGAGGAGATTCCTAGCAAGCTGGAGGAGGTGGAAGAAGGTGTTTTAGACATTGATCCTCCCCGGACATCCCCGGCTTGGTGAGGTCTCAGACCAGGATCCTGAGTCTTCGCACAGCCTTGCTGGTCGGGGGCCGTACTCCTTCAGTGCGTGGTGGGAACACGCGTATAACATGCACTCGAATGTAGAGACCGTACTCTGGCTGCTGGAGATCGCAAGTGTAGCCGAGCAAATAGAGCACTGGACTGAAACCCAGGAGACCTGGGTTCTATTCGCCGCTCTGCCACTGGGCTGCCGGGCAGCCTTGGGCAAGTCACTTCCCCGCTCTGTGCCTCAGTTTCCCCATCTGTCAAATGGTGATGATGATACTGACTTCCTTTGTACAGCTCTTTGAGGTGTATGGATGAAGTGCACGAGATCAAAACTAGGGATTAGTATGTGCCTTGGCTGATGTAGCCTCTCCTGGGTATGCTTTACGAAGGCTCCGGAGGCTGGGGGTGCACTGTACTCCTGCTCTGTAGAGGTGCAGTGGGCTAGCGTCTGTGAACTGAATTAAACCCGAATGTTCAGGGTAGCTGGTCTACACTGAAAACCTACATCGGCATAGCTGTCTCTCAGAGGTGTGAAAAATCCACCCCCCGAGAGACGTAGCTACGTCAACCTAACCCCCGGTGTGGACAGCAGTAGGTTGATGGAAGAATTCTTCCGGCCCCCTCGTTACCGCCTCTGGGAGAGGAGGATTCCCTACGCCGAGGGAAGAGCCCCTCTCGTCGCTGTCGTGAGTGTCTACGCTGAAGTGCTACAGCAGTGCAATTGTTGCACTTTCAGTGTAGACGTATCCTTAAGATCAGCTTCGGTTGCAGCTCCATCTGTTTCGGAATCCTGCATCGTGGATTTGGGGTTGGGGTGGGGGAGGCAGTGATCAGTTCTCTTCTAGCTGCCGTGATTCCCCGGTTTTAAATCCTCATCAACTGGCTAGTTATAAAGTGGGTCTCTCTCCACCCGCGCTCCTTTTCTTCTCCAGCCGGCGCCTACGTCGCGCTGACCCTCCTGGGGTCTCCTCCTCCCTCAGTGGTGCTCTCCGGCCCTCAGCAAGACGTGAGCTTATCGGGGGCGCCCGGGATTGCACCCCTGTGCCCCCCGCCGCCTCCTCCGCCTCCGTTGCCTCCACCGCAGCGCATCACAGGACCCAAACCATTGCAGGTAACCGGGCGGCGCGGCACTCCCATGGGTGGTTTGTCCTGGATCTCTCAGGGGGATGGGAAAGCGGGTGTTGTCACTCTCCTGCGCTGCTCCACTTTGAGGGGTGGGGGTGAAAGATGGGGAGATGAAAGCAAAGCTCTGTCCGTCCCCTCACTCTGCCCACGTCTGTTCCAAATCGCAGGACCCACAAGTTCAAAAGCACGCGACTCAGATCCTCCGCAACATGCTGAGACAGGAGGAGGCCGAGTTACAGGTACGCTGCCTGTCTCCTCCCTGTGGTGAGCCACGCTGGAGCAGACCTCTGCCCTGTCTAGCTCGCCGCTAGACATCTTTGCTTATAATGGAGCGGACTATTGCTCCTCGTAGTCCAATCTTTCCTCCCGACATATTGGATCAGACCAGTGGGCCATCTCCTCCAATATCTTGCCTGTAGCAGAGAAGACAACCACCTAATCTCATAGTTCTCCTTCCTGCCTTGCGGATCAGACCTCCGCTCCATGTATTCCAGGCTCCTGCCTCCGTCCGTGACATGACTGGTGTTTCCAAGGAAGAGGAACCCTCTCCTGAGCGTGAGGCCAGTTGTACAATGTTTGGGGGAAGAGAGGTGTATTTCCTTCCTCCTCCCCCTGGCCACCAGCTGATGCCCTGCAGCAGCAGGTGCGGTCACATCGAAGCTGCACCGGGGTGTTGATCAGAGCCATCCATCCCTCACCTGCTTTGTCTTTTTTTGTAGGCCCCCACGCCTCGCTCTGCACCCCGTGCCTGTTCCCCTCCCTGCGTAGCTGGCTGTAACCTCGTTCCCCTTCTTGTCTCCCCGCTCAGCGGTTCTGCGAGGTGTACAGCCGGAACCCCGCCACCACGCTGGAGGAACGGATCGAGGGGGCGCGCAGAAGGGTCAGCCAACTGCAGCTCAAGATCCAACAGGAAACAGGCGGCTCAGTGGTACACAAGAGGAGTCCTTACTTCCTGGTTCTAATTGTCATGTGACTCCTCCCCCACCCCCGGACACTCTACCCTCCTTAGAAGTTGGTGCCAGGGGAAGCCTGAACTGGGTTTAGTCCCATCGTGGAGATGGACAAGCCGAGGCGTGCCTTTGTGCAGTGTGAAATCTCCCAGAATGCACTGCCTCTGGGGGGCTGAGCCGTGAACTGTGGGGATAGGTACCCAGAGGGCATTGAGGCTGAAATGGGTTCGGTGAAGGCTTGAAACCAGTTCAGCAGGGCTAGTGAGGACGCACGGCGTTGTTTGTACATGAACTGGTTGAACATCCCTCCCCCCTGTGCAACCTATTCTGGGGTTCCCTTCCCAGCTGTTCCACAGACTCTTTGTGACAGCTTCGTATCCGCGGAGGGGCCGAGAGCCCCTCTTGACATGGAAGGAAGCTGGTCCTCCCCCTTTCTAGATCAGGCTCTTTCCGTGCCTCAGTTTCCCCACCTGTAAAGCAGGGATAACAACACTGACCCCTGTGTATCCTTCAGTTGCAGGATTTGGGGCGGCCGTGCTGCAATTCCGGCTCAGCCAGTCTCCGGGGGACGGAAGGTGAGTTGTGCTGTCGCTCCCAGGCAGCTACGCATACCCGTTGCTACCGTCCGCCCGCCCTCGCAACAGATGATTGGTCTGGGCGGCTTTAGCGTGTGGTGCTTGTGCAGCTCCTTGTCTCCGGACGCTGTAGCTGTCCCAGGCATTCGACAAGCTTTGCTCGCACCGGGTGCGATGAGGGCTTCAGTTCAAGTCTGGGTTGATCCTTATTGGCTGTAATAGCATCTCTCCAGTGCAGATGGGAAGCTACGAGCATTCTAGCTCTCCCCATTCAGGAGTTCCTCGCATTGGGAAATTACCCAGAAGTCTTGTTCCCAACAGTCACACTCTGCGTGCTATAGGATAGGGACTCCAGGTCTCCCAGAATTTACCGGTGCAGGGTCACTTCAGTTCTGCCCAACGGCATTGCTATATGGGATATGCCGGAAAAAGACATGAATGTTTGCAGCCAGCACCCCTGTGACGGCCACCTGGCTCGGCGTAGATAAACGCTGCACATATCTCTGTTCTCCTCCACCCCAGTGTCCGTTGTAGAGCTGGGCAGGAAGTTTTCGACAAAACATATTTTCACCGGACAATGTTGATTTGTTGAAACCGTAACCGTTTGTGAGAAAGGGTTGGTTTCAACCAATTTCCTGTTTTTGGCGGGGGCGGGGGGGGGATTCAAAACGCAAGGTTCCATTTTCCACTTCGAAACGACGTTTTGTTCTGAAATTTCAGTTCATTTGTCGTAAAAGAATTTTTTTTAAAGGTTGAAATCGAAATGAGACGGCTCAGAAGTATTGAAAGAAAAGGTGTTGACTGACCCAAGCTGAATTTTATTTATTTTTGTTTTGTGGAAATGTTAGAGATTTCAACTTTTTGGCCCCATTTGGAAGGGGACTTTTACCATTAAAAAAAAAAATTTTTTTTGTGGGATGGGAAAACCGTCTCCTGCCTCGCTCTAGTCCGCTGCTCTCTGCCTTTTCACGCTCCACACATCCCATGTGGCTCCCGCTCTCTCCTCCTTCGCCGCCCAGGGTTGCTTTCCCATCTTGTGCCCAGCAGAGCTCCGGTCTTGAAGCCTGTAGGACTAGTTGTGTTTGCCTGTGGCTTTCTGGTTTCCTTTGCCTCTGCCCCTTGCCTGGGATTCTAACGAGCCGTCGCCCCCAGTAAAGACCAGAGCTCCTCTTCCCTCGTCAGAGGCCGAATTGGGGTTGCACGAACCCTCCTTAAACATTCTCAGTCTGATTCTCTTGTGGGGTCTCGGCCAGCCCACAGATCCGCCCCTCCTGTCATCAGAGGAGAGGAGACGGCAAAGGGAACGTGGGGCGGTGGATCCACAATCTAGACAGAGGGTTGCTGAGCTCTGTCCTGCCCCCTCTCCCATCGCTCGGTGTCTCCTTTGCCATGGTTCCTCCGGTGGGGTTTAATTTGATCCCCATCTGTGTCTCTCCTCTGTTCCCAGGCCGCCTCTCTCTGGACTCTCAGGATGGCGACAGCGGTTTGGATTCGGGCACTGAGCGGTTCCCTTCGGTGAGCGAGGTGAGGGCTCGCGGCTCCAGGGCTAAGGGCCAGGTCCATTTTGCACGTAGAGCAGAGAGTTGACCTCTGTGCGTTGTTGGAAAAGCAGCTTCTGGCCCCCAAGCGTCCGGCACTCGCTGAGCATGGCGGGTTGGAAAAATCAGACATAATTTAACATCAGTCTAATCGAATCTGGGAATCCCAGACCCTACAGTCCCCAAATCAGGATCCTGGAGTTCTTGCAGGAGGGGGGGCCCTGCAGGCAGAGTGAAGGTTGCTTGGGCGCCGTTGGATGTCTTGTAAGTGCAGCCGTCACTCTGAATGTCCTGGGGTTTCTAAGACTCGGGGTTTAGGATCATTGCAACATCCCTGTGAAGTCTCTTCCTGTTCAGTTATTGATCCATCCTCTCAGCCTTCACCTCCATCCTAACAGAGGGTAACGCTTTCCAGAATGACCAAGGGCCAGAGTTTTAAAAGTATTTAGGTGCCTGGCGGGAGTGTCAGTGGGTGTTGGGGGCTCAGACGCTTTTGAAAATCCCCCTAGGTGCCGAAACACCTTTAAGAATCTTGTCCTAAGTAGGAAATTTTCCCCCTTAGTCTTTTTGGTCTGGGACTTACAGAGTCACAGATTGTCATGGCACTTCCTGCAGCAGGACGAAGAGGCGATACATGGCCCCAGGAGTTTGCAGTGTCAATAAGACCAGCCAGACATGGGTGGGGAAGTGTCTGCAGGTTACGACTGAGAAGAGCAGAGGCAGGGTAGGGTGACCAGACAGCAAGTGTGAAAAATCGGGACAGGGGCTGGGGGGTAATTGGAGCCTATATAAGAAAAAGACCCAAAAATCGGGACTGTCCCTATAAAATCGGGACATCTGGTCACCCTACGTGGGGGAGGCAGGTGTGCGCACTGATCGAATGTAAACTGGTTTAGAAATTGATTTGTTAATTTGGCGCCCTCCCTGCCCCGCATTTGGACACGTTGTTGAGTCGGTTTAGATGTTGGCCTGGGTCTTTGGTGTGGCCGCTGGTCCCTTGGACCTGGGAAGCATGTGAGTCAAAACAGGGTCTGGTGCTGCTTTCGTCCCTGGGGGTTTCCCTGCTGCCCCCGTCTCGGTTGCTAATGTCGTGAGGTGGTGGTTGTCCTGAGCAGATCTCTCTGAACCGGAACTCCGTTCTGTCCGACCCCGGCCTCGACAGCCCGCGCACCTCCCCGGTCATCACCTCCAAGATGTTCCAGCACCATCGCCGCCAAGGCTCGGACACGCCCTTCCTGCCCATCGCGGAGCAGGTGAGCGGGGGGAGTGGGTGGGCCTGGGGCACACTCCCTTGTCCAGCTCTGCGGAGTTGGGTCTGATTGACAGTGACAGGCTGTAGCCGCTTCTGTCTGGGGCTGTGATCCCATCAGGGGTGGGTCTGAGCAGCACCCAAACTGCTGCAGGGAGTGGGGTGCAGGGCTCCATAGGGGGCACTCTCTGCTGGGGGTCAGTGCTCACCCCATGGCACAGTGTGCTGCAGGGAGTGGGGTGCAGGGCTCCATAGGGGGCGCTCTCTGCTGGGGGTCAGTGCTCACCCCATGGCACAGTGTGCTGCAGGGGGCTGGGTGTGGGGCTCCATGGGGGGCGGGCGCTCTCTGCTGGGGGGTCAGTGCTCGCCCCATGGCACAGTGTGCTGCAGGGAGTGGGGTGCGGGGCTCCATGGGGGGCGCTCTCTGCTGGGGGGTCAGTGCTCACCCCATGGCACAGTGTGCTGCAGGGGCTGGGTGCGGGGCTCCATGGGGGGCGCTCTCTGCTGGGGGTCAGTGCTCACCCCATGGCACAGTGTGCTGCAGGGGCTGGGTGCGGGACTCCATGGGGGGCGCGCTCTGCTGGGGGGTCAGTGCTCACCCCATGGCACAGTGTGCTGCAGGGGCTGGGTGCGGGGCTCCTTCGGGGGTGCTCTCTGCTGGGGGGTCAGTGCTCACCCCATGGCACAGTGTGCTGCGGGGAGTGGGGTGCAGGGCTCCATGGGGGGCGCTCTCTGCTGGGGGGTCAGTGCTCACCCCATGGCACAGTGTGCTGCGGGGAGTGGGGTGCGGGGCTCCATGGGGGGTGCTCTCTGCTGGGGGTCAGTGCTCACCCCATGGCACAGTGTGCTGCAGGGAGTGGGGTGGCCTTGTCCCAACCTGGCCTTGTCTCCTCAGGGTTTGGACCGGATGCCGAGGCCTCTCATCATCGGGCCAGAGGAAGATTACGATCCAGGGTATTTCAACAATGAGGTAATGGCTCCCAAGGCATCCCTCTGTCCTTGTATTTACCCCGTTGGCGTCACCAGCAAGCGCGGCAGCTGTGCCGGGGAGTAGGGGTTGGGACTTCTGGGTTCTGGCCACAGCTCTAGGAGGGGAATGGGGTCAGTGGTCAGAGCAGGGGGGGCTGGGAGTGCCGCCGAGTGTGTCCCCAGCCTCCTGGCTTTACGGAGCACGCTCCAGCTGCTGGAAGCCCTGGGTAGGGCAGCGCGGTTACAGATGTCGGCTCCGGAGCTGGGAGGATGCAAAGATGATACTGGCACGTGCTCGAGGCCACGCGCGTTTTTTGCTAGGGGCTTCCCAGCCTCCGTGCCCACCAAACCTTTGTCCCGCTCCATGCTTTCTCGTATTCGCTTTGCACGCGTCTCGTGGAGCTGATGACGAGGGCTGGTGGGTAGAAGGCAGCGTAAGGGGAACCCTTGTTCCGCTGGCCGGGTCTGGCTATCTTAGGCCTTGCCTAGCCTGAGGGTTCGCCCCAGTGCCGGGTAGCTACGCTGGTACAAACAGGCAGAGCTGCAGTGGTGGAGTCTAACTCCGGGGCTGGGCTGGTTAATAGCTGCTCCCCTGCCTGCCCTAGGGTGTATCTGCTACAGCCACCCCAGTGGCCGGAATGAGGCAAATGCCAGTCTCACCAAGGCCTTAGCGGAAGGGGGAGCCCGTTCCTTGGGCACACTCTGCCCTTTGCTCTTCCCGGCTTGAATGGCTTGTTTCCCTGCCCTCCCCCAGCAGTGCGACACCCTCTTCCAGGACCTGGGGAAGCTCAAATCCCGACCGGCTCACCTGGGTGTTTTCCTGCGCTACATCTTCTCCCAGGCAGACCCAAGCCCCCTGGTAAGAGCGAGACGCCCTCGTCAGCAACCGCGGCTGCCTCTCTGTGGGGAGGGGGTGCTCCTTTTTCTGGGCTCCATGTTGTTTGCTGACTGGGCCCATGAAGTGCGGGTTATTTCCTCCTGTGGCTACTTGCCCTCAGCCCTGCCCGGGAGCCCCGAAGGCCCTAGGTGGGGCTTAGGCAGTGCTGGACCTGGCCCCTGCTGTCGCGCGCTGTTGAAGCCAATGGACTCACGCAGGCGTGAGAGGTGGAAATGCCGTCCGAGGGCTCCGATTCCTCCCCCAGCACAGGGCACAATCTACCCCTGGAGACCCCCTATGGTCTGTCCTGTGTCCTGGAGGGATTCGCTGCTGCTGCTGCTTTAAGCGTTTCTCCTTCCTTCTTCATCTCTCGTTCTTTTTCTTCTCTCTCCCCCCGTCCTTCCAGCTCTTCTATTTGTGTGCAGAAGTTTGCCAGCAAATGAACTCCAAGGATTCCCGGGCGTTGGGGAAGGAGATCTGGAACATCTTCTTGGAGAAGAACGCGGTGAGTGCGGGAGCTTGGCAGCATTGCCAGCGGGTGTGGGGCTTTCTTCCCGCAGGAGAAGGCCGGCAAAGTGTGGCTTCGCGGTCTAACGGTCCATGTATTCAGCCTCCCAACGTGGAAAACTTTTAACCAAGGCCTTGGGTCCCCTGGGTTTTTAGCCATCAGCATAGCTGCACTGAGGCAAACTCCCCGAACAGATGTGCTTTGCACAGTAAACTGCGCTGGTGCAAACTGTGTTGCATTGTTGTAAACTGTGTCTGCGCCGGTGTTTGCCACCAGTGTAGCTACGCTGTTTGAGGAAAAGCCAATATAGACGAGGCCCGGCAGCCTGCTTTAATTGGGATGGGTGGTTTTAGCTGTGGCCTTCTCCGAGAGAAGCGATTTTTCCCCCTTGTTGCTTAATAGGCACGGTGGTAGCAAATATACTGCTTAATAGGGACTCGTTAGTTGAGTGGCAAGCGGTTAAGATTTAATCTGGTGTTTCAATTGGGGTGAAAGTCTGAGCTCTGGTCTGTTAAATACAGACGCTGCTGTGCAAAGCGCATGCCGGCGTTACTAGCACTCCCACAGTGTTTATCCTCTGACCTGGTACCCCTAGAATAATAATTCATGGAGACGTAATTGCATTTTTTTTTCCCTCCTAGCCTCTGAGAATAAAGGTGTCTGAGCTGTTGCTAGCTGACATAGGTAAGTGCGTGTGCACGTCTGCGTGTGCGTGTGAACTCTGAGGCCAGGCCTATGCCGTTAGGGGTAGTCGCTGAAGCAGCACAGTGTTTTCAGCAGCTCTAGATCTCCGCATCAGGGACCACTGGCTGTTGCCTGTCCCACTGTGCAGTGGTTCTTAGCCTTGACTGCGGCCTGCACCCCTTTGGTTCTCAGAATAGGTTCTCGCACCCCGTATCAGAAACCGTCCAAGTAGGTCAGTTCTTTAAACTTAGCTATCTTTTTTGTTTGTGTGTTACAGTAATCGTTAAAAAGGTATAATGTTAATAAATACATAGGTTTGATGAAACAAAGCAGTTGTACTTACGTGCCTGTGCTTAATTTGTGTTTTCGATGATTTACCTTCTAAAAAAATCTGGCCCTATCTTGCACCCCCAGACAGGGCAGCTCGCACCCCAAGGGGGTGAGTGCACCCCAGGTTAAGAACCACTGCACCAGTGGCTTTGCTTTAAATCAAAGTCTCTTTTATTAGAGTGCAGAACTCTACATCCTCAGAGCTTCTCTGGAGAAGGTCTGTCTGCATAGGAGAGACCTCACTCCCCCCCTTCGTATTGCCCTGCGTTAGGGAGGAAATGGTGTCATGTGGTTCGAGTTGGAGTCAGGACTCCTGGGTTCTTTTCCTGCCTCACTTGGGGAAGTCGCTTCCCTTGCATGAGCCTCAGTTACAGAGGCCTGAGGACGTTGCCATTAATTAGAGTCACGGCTGCGCCTAACGGGCCCCACTGTGTACGACCGAAGGGAGAGAGAGTCCCTGCCCCGAAGAGCTTAACATTGAACTAGACAGAGGGCAGGAGGGGAAACTGAGGCACAGAGCAAGGCAGTGACTTGCCCAAGGTGACCCAACAGGCCAGTGGCAGAGCTGGCAAGAGAAGCCAGGATTCCCAAGTCCCTTTCGACCGGGCTATGCTGCCTGTCTGTCTTACCATACCTGCTCTGCAGGCGGAGTTGGGAGGCTCAGGCCTGGATTTGCCCCCAACTCCAGCACCCAGGATATCTGCCCCAGTGCAAACGGGCAGAGTTGCGTTTTGCACCAGAGTGGCTTTCTCCTGCTTGGAACCCTGGCGAGCTGTGCTGTTGCTAATCGTGGGGTACAATGGGGATTCCCCGGCAGCATTCGGGGTGGCAGTGGTGCAGCCACCCTGCCGGCAGGAATCCGGGTGGGAGAGTCCCAGGGTAGATGAGGCCTTAAGTTCGAGGCTGCTAGCAGGGGTGCTGAGTACCTGACATTGCTGCTGGGGTGTACACCCCTGAAAAGCAGCTGCCCGATTGGCAGGCATGGCGGGATCTTTGGCTGAAACATGCCGTGTCAACACCTGACGCTGCTGGTGCCCTGGGCCATCCGTGCGCCCCTGCCCGCCCCCCAGCTGAGCGCAGCTGGTAACGAGCTTCTTTCCTCATCTCCCATCTGCGGCTCCAGAGTCTCGCCTGCGGAACGGGGAGGACGTCCGAAGCGCCTTCTCCGAGGCTCAGGACGCAGCGATGCCCGAGATCCAGGAGCAAATCCAGGACTACAGGTAAGGCCCTCGCACTGCCTCTGCTCCATGGCCTCGTCTCGGGCAGCTCTTCGCTGGGGTGATTGCCTGCGGCACTCAGGCCCGTGGGGCTGACCTGTGGCCCTCGGTCTGTCCGTAGGACGAAGCGCACCATGGGGCTGGGAAGCCTGTATGGAGAAAACGACCTGCTGGATCTGGACGGCGATCCCCAGAAGGAGCGCCAGGTGGCCGAGAAGCAGCTTGCTCAGCTGGGCGACATACTGTGAGTGCCAAGCGGCGGGGCTGGTCCCCGTCCGGCGTGTGATCCAGCCCGAGCCTGGCTCTGGGCTCGCTGACACCAGCAGAGATCGGCAGCGGGGTGCGACCGGTGGGAGCGGGAGGACTATGTAGTGGTGGGGGGGCCGGTGGAAGGAGCAGGCTCTGAGTACGTGTGTGTGTGTGGGGGGGGGGGGGGGGGGGTTGAAGGAAGGAATGGGCTCCTGGCATGCGGGGGCAGGTGGAAGCAGCAGGCGTGGGGCTGGCGGGGACCTGCTCTTTTACACCCTGTCCTGTCCCCTCTTGCCAGTGCTGGTTGGAGTAGTATTGACCCTATATCCCCACTGCCGATTTACACCGGCAGAGGATCCGGTCCCGTGCCTTTAAAGCGGCTGGTTTGAGTCGTGGCCGTGAAGGGCTAGGTCTGAGACATCGTCCCTTGGGCTCCTGGGCTCGGATCAGGCAGATTAAATGGTGTCTTACGGAGGTGGCCTGGTTTCTCACACCCCTTCCCTCTTTCCCCGCTCTAGGTCGAAATATGAAGAGGACAGGAGGTGAGTGTCTGCCTGGCACCCAGCAGTCGTGTGCATCCAGATGTGATGGTGCCATACAGATGTGGCCGTGGGGGTGGGGTTCTGGAGAGCTCAGGGAGGGAGTCCTCTCATTGCTAGATCACTCTTTCCCCTCCCAACGCCAGGGTAGGGCAAACTTGTCATCGGCTGGATGAGCGGCCCGTGGGGAAGCAGCTGGGTAGTGTCTGTTTGGGTTGTAGTGTCCCGCAGGACGGCCCCCTGCTATCGCAGAAGGCATGGACTGGCCCCAGCGGTCACAGCAAGGAGAAGAAACTGGCTCTTTTCCGGCCAGTTATCCCTGCGATGGCCGAACGAGTCCAGTCTCCTGGCACGCCAGTGCTGGCGTTGTGTCCTGGATGATCTGCAGCGTGTCTGTGTTTTCCCCTCTTCCAGCTCCCCCATGGCCTTTGCCCTCAGCACCTACATGAGCCACACGGGAATCCGGATGCGGGAGGCCCGGCCGGCCAGCTCCAGCGAGAAGTCCCAGGCCTTCCCAGACAAGGACAAGTGGCTGCCCTTTTTCCCCAAGGCCAAGAAGGTGAGTGGGGCATTGGCCGCGTTCCCTTTTCTGACCGGATTCTTCCCAGTGCCGTCAGCTCCCCAGGCCTGGCCTAGCACAGTTCTTGTCTCCACGGCCTCCCCGAGCCCCAGCGCCCCTGCAGAAATGCGTGGGAGCACCTAATCCCCATCCCTGGGGAGGTGAACTCCAGAAGCTCCCTGTTCATTGAGAAGCCAGCTCAGAATTCCCCTCCAGCCACGGCCCTTGGGCGGGACGCCTCGTCGCTTGCGTCTGGGCAAAGCGGGCACAACATGTGGCCTTTTCTGATCTGGCAGCACCTTGTGCCGGGGTACACGACAGCACAGATCCCCTGGGTGAGGGAAAATCAGGCCCCTTGTGTCTCCTGGCCTCCTCCCCGCCGTGCCTTCCGCTCTGTCCCTTTGCCCAATCTGTGTTGGTGCAAGAGCCACCTCCTCTGCTGCCCGGAGCAGCCTCCCAGTATCCCTTCACCTCCATCACCTTCCCTCCCACGCCCTTTCCCCCGTCTCTCTCCCTCCTGCCGTTTGAGCCTGGTGCTGGGTGTTTCACTCTGGGATGGGAGCGGGGGTGGTTTGTGTAGCAGACCCAGTGCAAAGTCAGGCTGACGCCAGACCAGTGGGAACTAACGAAAGCTCAATGTGACCGGCAGCTGCTTGCTCTCTCTAACTGGAGGGTGAAGACAAGGCTGAGGGATGTGTTGCTGGTGAATTTAGACACGCAGGATTGTGTGCTCATCGGTATAAACAAAGTGAATTGTGACTTGTGTTGTACTGTAATAAACTGGCTGGTTTGTTTATATATGGCTGCCCCCTCCTGGTTGGAATCGGAACTGTTCCACTGTGTCATAGGCCCTATACGTCTAACAACTAATGGAGATTCTCCATTCGCTCCAGTAATAGAGGCTTGGACTTTCAGAGCAGGCGGATCAGAGTTCTGTTCATGCTGCTCCTGGGAAGTTTGGAGTAGCTGCAGGGTGCAGCATCCTGGTAGACATGTAGCAGAAAGGTACCAAGTACGGTACCCTGGACAAAGGTGGGCCTGTGTCATTGACTCTCGTTGCACAGATGTGGGGAGAACTGTAGCACAGAGTGACTGGTTCAGGACCCCATGGCAAGTCAGTGGGGATTAGAACCCCGTCTCCCAGCCCTGGCCCCTAACCACCAGCCCACCCTGCCTCAGTTTCCTTCCTTGCAAATTAAATGCAGCTACTGCTGCTCCTTCTGCGTTAGCTCATGTTGCCCTGGGAGTTAACATGCCTCCCTTGCAAAGACTGTTTTTCCAACTCTTGTCGTGTGTCTCAGCAGAGCAGCAGCACGAAGAAGGACAAAGACGCGATGGAGGATAAGAAACGCAATCCCATCCTGAAATACATCGGGAAGCCCAAAAGCTCCTCCCAGAGTAGTGAGTATTGGGTCGTGCTGGGGGCGCTGGGGGTCACAAGTACTGCAGGAGATGCCCGATGGGGAGCTGGGTTCTTTAAGACTCTTGGGCGAAGTGCCAGAGCCAGCAGCCTGCCAGTAGGAGGCGTCACTTCTGTATCCGATGAAGTAGCCAGTTCCCGGTCCCGGAGGCAGTCATCTCCTCTGGCTGGCTGCATGAGAATCAACATTTTGGGAAGTGTAAGGCATTGTCTGTGAGCCGGGGCGCAGCCGCACAAGTGTCAACCTCTGGCCTAGATGTGACATGCACCAGGGCAATTTACGCTGCTGTCCAACTAGACTGCACTTCACTAGTGTGAATCTTTCTTCCGCTCGGAACTTGCATCCAATCCCGATGTAGGTGATGCCTGAGGAGTCTCTCCGCCTGCCTTCAACCCTTCTCCCCAGCAGGGATTCTCGCGGGAGCTCTCTCCCCTTTTCACTCTCAGGCCTGGTCGACGCTTACAATTTTGTAGTTGTGGTTATACGAGTGCTTTTGCCCCCGTAGCTTATTTTGCTTGGAGAACCAGTCTAAGCTGTTCCGGCGCAAGCCGCACTCTTCTCGCTCTGATCTGTGTCGGTGCAGCTCTTACGGCAGAGCTTGGAAGCGTGGATAAGGTCTAAGGGCTTATCCACCACGGAGCCGTTTAGTAACAGCTGTTCCGCACTGACAGGGCCTGCACAGTGTGGAGTTAGGGATCGCTCCTGGGGTAGACAACCCACAACTCTCTCATTACATCTCGCACGCGCCTGCCCGTGCTTGAGGGTGCCGTTTCCGCTCGAAGAAGCAGCCCCTACAGAAATCACACGCTCACCCACGTGCGTCTGCCGCTGAAAACCCGTCCCTTCAAACTGCTGAGCACCCAGGGGTGGGGTTTTTCAAAAGGGAGCTACCCCAGGGGGAGTCAGTGGGGGCTTCCAAGGGGAGCAGAAATCGCCTGGTGCTGGGTGCGTTTGCAAATCCCATCGGACGTGGTTCGATTTTGGCCAGTAGTTCTATGGGAAGGGGGATGCGGCAGGGGGTGGGTTGCACAGAAAGCTGATGTGGTTTGTTGGGGGTGCAAAATTGCTCTTGCAAAAAAGGAGGCTGGGCTGAGACCGTCCTAAAAACTTCTTCCACCAGCTGCATGTGCAGTTCTGAGCGTGCATGTAACAAGCATCATGCACACAGATCTAGCACTGTCCATACAGTCAGAGCCGTGTGTGTGTGTGTGTGTGTGTGTGTGTTCCCCTCGGGGAGCCCGGGAGAGGTGTTTGTGTGTCTCTTCACTGCCTTCGCTTTCCATTTCCTCCTTTGAGTTCTCATTGTGCAGCTCACACGCCCTTCTAACCTCCTTCGTTGTTGAAATGCAGGATTGATTTGACATCTCATTGTTTTTTCCTTTCAGCATTTCATGTCCCTTTGTCCCCTGTGGAAGGTAAAAGGCCTTTTCTTTTCTTTTGTGTTCAGCTTTGTTTGTTTAATTTTTTAAAGCGGGGCTTTCCCCAAAGGTCTCCCACCTCATTGCGCTGTGGCATTGGGGTGGGTGGGCGCTTGGGCAGGGCTGGGGAGGGGAGGCTTAGTGGACAGAGCCCTGGACTGGGACTCAAAATACCTGGTTTCTAGTTCCAGTTTTGCCACTGGCATGTTGGGGGACCTGGGTCAAGTCACGCCCCCTCTTTGTGCCTCAGTTTCCCCATTAGGCAAATGGGGTGTTAATGTACTGACCTGTTTTCTAAAGTTCTTTGAGATCTCCTGATCGAAAGGTGGTGATGGGAGTCTTTCCCTTGACTTCTCTGGGAGCTGGTTTGTTCGTACGTCAAAATCCTTCTGCTCTAAGGCCCAAGGCCTTTGTTTCCTTCGCTCCTGGGTGATTTGTTTTCCTGTGCCTTTGAGGCTGTTCAGTTTTCTGCCCTCTTCTCCTTTTCCTCTTGTCCGTTCAGGAAGTTAATGGACAGTGGTACCTAGTCGGCGCTCTCCTTTCAGAGACAGTGCTGCTTCATGTGCCCCAGGCTCATGCTAGGGGGCGCTGTGCTGCAGGGAGTGGGGTGGGTGATCCAGTATGGGGCGCACTTCCCGACCTAGAACCAATCTCGAGACCCTGTCCCAGCGTTAGGGTGCGCTATGCTTGTGGAAGAGGCCCAGCTGCATGCAAGACGTGAGCAATCGCAGAGAGGTTTTTTCACACCGTGCCGTGGCCAAATTCCAGTTGGGCCAGTTAGATCTTAAACTCTCCCTGCACTTTCCAGTAGACAGGTCGTTCTCCTTCCTTTCCTGCCCTGCGCCGCGACTCTGCGGCTGTTACACACCGCGAGAGAAACGTAGGCTGGAATGCTCCCTGGGCGGAAGGTCCCACTCGAAACAGGCCACTGTGTAGGGGTCAGTTTCATCTTAGGGCCTGAAATCTCAGTCCTACACGGCCCATGTAAGCCTTTTCTCTGCTGCCCGAGCAGTGGGCGTAACTCACTTATCTCCACTTCAAGGCCCCTTTTCACTGCCACGGCCATGCAAAGGGGCCGTGGTGCAGGGAAGAGTCAGGCCAATGCTTGTGTAGTGGGATGGGGCCTTTTGGGGTGGAAGGCACCGGTCTAGCTAAGAGTCCAGATGCCCTAGGACATGAGTGCCGTCGAAATGCCCCGTGCATTCCTAGAGGGAGGCAGCAGGTTGGCGGAGGGAAGAAGCTCGCTCTGTTGGATAACAAGGCTGTTAACGTGTGCACATTAATAAATGGAGATATCCCATCTCCTAGACCTGGAATGGACCTTGAAAGGTCATCGAGTCCAGCCCCCTGCCTTCTCTAGCAGGACCAAGTACGGATTTGGCCCCAGATCCCTAAGTGGCCCCCTCAAGGATTGACCTCACAACCCTGGGTTTAGCAGGCCAATGCTCAAACCACTGAGCTATCCCTCCCCCTGGGATTGGACTCTGGAGAACCTTTTAAGCCGGGGAGGGGGGCGAACAGAGTCTGCAACGGATAACATCAGGAGCCATGTGGAGAGAAGTGGGTGCCTAAGACACCTCCAGGCTTTCGGGGGAGCCCACCCCATGCTCCCGCCTGCCCTGATATCGTATGCCGCACACCTCCCACTAGATCGTAGTTCTCTAGGTCGTAGATCTGTTCTCCCGTGCAAGCTCCTCCAGGAGTAGCCGTCCCCAGGCGACCACCTGGCCTGGAGGAGACGCCCCGGTGTGAGAGGCTGGGTGGATGCTCTTAATTCAGATGGGAACAAGCTGAAGCTAAACCGAAATAAGAGCGTCCACACAGCGATTTGCACCAGGTGGACGAAATCGGTGCAGGTTTCCTGTGTAGATGAGCTGCTCGGCATTCCTCCTGCTGTGTGATTTAATCTGCAGCCTGGTTCTGCAGGGAAACGCAGTCCAACGTTGGGAGAAGGGGGACCCTCCCGAACCAGGGGGGTCCTGAAAACTCCCCAGAACCGGGTCACTGGTTTAGCGCCAGGCCGCCCGGGTGTACTGCAGCTTTGTAGCCACTACGCATCACGGGGCTGCACTGATTTCGGACCCCGCTGCCGAGCGCCTCCAGCTGGCGGTTTTTCATACGCCGTCTGCACAGAGGCAGGGGGTGGTAGCTGGGGGCTGGTGGCAGCAGGGACGGGGGAAGGCCGGGGAGTACGGGCTCCAACTAGAGACGGGTCCTGCCCTGCCTCCCAGAACCCCAAAAGCGCCCACCCCACACCAGCCATCTCCAACCCATACGAGACCAGCCAGACCCAAGAGGGTCAAACTGCTGGGGTTGGGCTCACCACTGCTAGGATGTATTTAGCCCCTGGGGGGCTACGTAATGGGCTTCAGGTTAACGATTTAGCCATCAGTACCTATGTCTCATGTCTGTCCATCTGTCCTCCTGTCCCTGACTGCCCCGTCCCACCAGTTAAACCCGGCAACGTGAGGAATATCATCCAGCACTTTGAAAACAACCAGCATTGCGAGTCCCAAGAGCCTGGCACGCAGCGCCTCTCCACCGGCAGCTTCCCTGAAGAGCTGCTGGACTCGGACAGGTAGGGCTGCTGGGGGGTGGGGTTCTAGGTTAATGAGATGGGTTCTAGCTCCCTGCTGGGTCCGGGGTTCTAGATTAATCATATTGATTCTAGCTCCCTGCTGGGTCCGGGGTTCTGAATTGATGAGACGGGTTCTAGCTTGCTTCCCCGCACGCACATGCGTTCTCAGCTCTTCCGGCCTGCGCAAAATCCAGCAGTTCCTTGCATCTCGCCAACCCCACTCCCCCGTGCAGTTCCAGGTCAGAGGTCAAGCTGGGCCGGTCGGAGAGCCTGAAAGGGCGGGAGGAGATGAAGAAATCGCGCAAGGCAGAGAACGTGCCACGGTCCCGGAGCGACGTGGACATGGATGCCGCAGCAGAGGCCACGCGGCTTCACCAGTCGGCGTCGTCTTCGGCATCCAGCCTGTCCACGAGGTCAGAGCCCAAAGCCCCGAGCCCGCGGGCAGGGGGACGAAGGCCTCCAGACAGTGCCTCTCGTCTGTTTCTATTGGAGGTTTCAGTTGGGCCCGATTTCCAGTCGGATTTGGGAGCTGAACTCTCATGAGCTCCCAGCCAAAAGTGTCCCCACTTGGGTCTGTTTTAATCGAGCGTGGGGCGAGAAAGGCCAGCTGCCCAGGGAGGTGCTGGGGGCCCGGTGGGTTGGTGGGCAGGCAGGGGAGTCAGCCGGGGTTCCGTCGTGGAGTTTATCCAGCTATGGAGAGGGGGAAACTCCCGAATTGGCTGGAGAGATTTAGGGGTCTAGATTCCATTTTCAAAAGTGTCTGACCCCCTCCCTCCCCCGCCTCGTCCCCCAGCACTGTCAGCTGGTCCTGAGGAACCCCCCTCCACACACACCCAGGAGCTCTTCGGAAAGTTTTTTACCTGGTTGACAGAGGCCAGGTTCCACCCCCAGGGACTCTCACTTGAAGGCCCCAATCCTGCCAAAGTTTCCTCCCCAGGCTGTCTTTGAGCCTGTGATTTTCAGAGGAGCCTGGGGAATTGTGCAGCCACCCCCGCCCTCCCAGTCCCCCGGAAATCCCAGCCAGTCACTCTTGGCAGCTTTGGGGGCGTGTAGTAAATGCGGAGCCGGGAGCTCAGACGCGGCAGGGTGGGAGAGCAAAGGTCTCTGGGATACCATTGCTCGGGGATTGAGTGCAGTTGTCAATTGCGTCCCCAGGTCCCTGGAAAACCCCACTCCTCCCTACACACCCAAGATGGGGCGCAGGTGAGTGACCCCGAGCTCTGCATGCTCCAGGGGCAGGGTGGGGGGAGTTGGGTTTCGTGGTACGGCCAAGCTCCTGGAATCCCCTGAAACGTCCCAGTTTGAGCCAGTTCTCCTGCCTGTGTCTGCCTTCCAAAGGACCCTACGCGTTCGGGTTGGGGGGTGAAGGTGAGTCTGTGGCCCCCTCTCTCCCCCCGCCCCCAGTGGCTGGGTCACGTAAGAGGTTAACGAATCTTCTAGCAGTGCCCGCTAGGGGGCTTTAGCCCTTTAGCTCAAGCATTAGAGATTTATGCTCTTCAGGGTGACGGTCCCAGGTTCGAGCTGGCTGCATGTCAGCTGGATTGGGAGTGGGATAGGGGCACCACATGGGGTCCATGCACAGCTGCAGGGAGTAACCTCCGCCCCTCCCCCCCAATATCCTCCCAGGAGCATCGAGTCCCCCAATCTGGGCTTCGGCACCGACTCCTTCCTCCCCCACCTGCTGGAGGATGACCTGGGCCAGCTGTCGGACCTGGAGCCGGAACCAGACTCTCAGAACTGGCAGCACACGGTCGGCCGGGAGGTCATGGCTTACCTGACCCACAGGGAGATCGACCGCCAGGAGGTGATCAACGGTGAGGAATCCTGCGGCTCCTCTTCCCTGGGGGCCGGGGTGACAGCGTCCCCGTGGGAGGGACTGATGGCAATGGCAGGCGCGGGGTGCGGGTGCCGGGGTAGATCTGGGGAGGGACAGAGCTGGTACATTTGGTGGCTTTGCTTGAAGTGTGGGGCCCAGGCTACCTTGGCGGGGTGGGGGAGTGAGAGCCGGGCTGTCTCTGAACCCCTCCCTCTCTCCCGCCTGGGGGCAGAGCTCTTTGTCACGGAGGCGTCTCACCTGCGGATTCTCCGAGTCCTGGACGTCCTCTTCTACCAGCGGATGAAGAGGGAGAACTTGCTGTCGCGGGAGGAACTGGGGCTGCTCTTCCCCAACCTCCCGGACCTGATCGACATCCACAGTAAGCCCCTGAATTCCCTGGGGTCTCCTTCACCCCCTAGGGCTAGAAATCCCCGGTGCCTGTCTCTTTAAGGCCCGGCCTGCTGCCGCCCCTCGGCGTTTGCGCCGAGAACAGCGATTGGAATCCCAAGTGTCCCACATTAATGCATCTGTCACTGCCGGCGGCTGGTCCCGAAGGGAATTTAGCTGTAAGGCTTGGGTCTTCGTTTGTTTGCTGGCCTGGTGTGCGGTGATCTACAGGCGGTCAGACTAACGGCTCTGCTGGTCTCTTCTGGCCTTGAACTCTGTGACTCTAGAGGGGCGTCTACACGGCTCTTCGGGCTCGCGGGGCTACAAACAGTCACGGGCTTCAGAGCCTGACGTCGACGTGGCCAGTTTTAGCACCGGGCCACTCGGACTCTCTTCTGCTCCCTGTTGTCTCTACGGTCACCTGTCCAGGCTGGCTCCGGTACCAGACAATAGTCAGGCTGCGTGTGGCTATCTGGGGCAGACACGTTAAACGTACAAGCCAGGGTAGCTGCACCCTCTTGGTAGTAAATGACTGAGACGGGCCTGTGCAGGCCTGTCCATGCCTCTCTGTCATTGGGTGCCTGCTGCTGAGAATGGAGGCAGCTCGCTCCAGGAATTGCCACTGCTCCCAGGGGTATCCGCTGCTGGCTGAGCGTAGGAGACCTGCACCGGAGGGGCTGTTGGAAAGGATTTCGGGGTGAGGAGCTCACAGGGACGTGACGAGAGAGGCTGGCCGGACGGTGTCGGGTGCATGGCGGTCGGTTACATCTGAAATGTAGGAATGGTCTATGTGGAATGTAGGTCAGCAGATCTCCCGGGCAGGGGGGTGCTGCCCCTCCTCATTAGAAGAGGACGTATTTAATTTCTTTCTCCTTTCCCTCACGCCCCCTTCACTTATCCCCTTTCCCCCTTCCCGTCCTTGTTCAGATTCTCTGTCTGAATCCATGAAGAAGCTCCGAGAAGAAGGACCAATCATCAAGGAGATCGGGGATCTCATGCTTTCTCGGGTAGGGCCTGGAGAGCTACCAGGATGGTGGGTGTGTGGGGGGGTCTCCCTGTCCCCTGGTGCAGAAGGCCAAGGGGCTGCGCAGTGAAATGAACAGGCGGCACATTCAAAACCGATAAAAGGAAAGACTTTTTCACTTGCTATGTGATTAGCCTGTGGAACTGCCTGCCACTGGATGGTGCTGAGGCCAAGAACTTAGCAGGGTTCAGAGAAGGACTGGACGTTTCTGGGGATAACAAGACTATCCAGAGTTACTACAGCTCATGCGAACAACTTACGCCTTCCTCTGAAGCAGCCACTGCCAGAGACAAGATCCTAGGCCCCTGGGTCTTTGGGGCGAGGGGGTCCCGGGCAGTGCTGAGGGGCTGACAGCTCAGCTCTGGTCCTTTGTCTTTCCCCGCCCCCAGTTCGACGGGCCGGCGCGGGAGGAAATCCAGCAGGTGGCGGCTGATTTCTGCTCGTACCAGTCCATCGCCCTGGAGCTGATCAAAACCAAGCAGCGCAAGGAGACCCGCTTCCAGATCTTCATGCAGGTACCGCGAGCTCCGCTGCCCTCTTCTCCCCCAGCCCCCCCGGCTGGGACTCTGGGCTTAGTGATGAACTGCCAA